>NC_041388.1:436974194-437025041 GCF_002162155.2 Triticum dicoccoides
CAATCAGGGAACAATAGGTGAGGTTGTACCTTTAATTAGTTTCCCTGCATTTTAGTTTCTGTGTTGTTTAGAGGTAATCTCTCTTCGTAAAGCTGATTTAATCCTGCAAACAAATTTGATGAGATGAGTAATTACGGGCCATCATAACAATCCAGAGAGAGAGATAGAAAAATATATGTGTAGAGAGAGAGATCGGAATCAGATCGGGCAATACTTGTTGACATCGCAGATTAGAATCAGATTGAGAGCCCTCGTCCATCCTCCTTGCCATTAGACTATTGGCTCCCGTGGATGTAGAATTTGTTGGAGAACATCAGCGCTCCAGTGAAGGACCAACACCAGAGCTGCGCCATGTGCGATGGCGAGGAGGGCCCTGAGGAAGCTAGAGCACAGGCTATCTGGCGGTTTGCTCTCGGCGGCGAGGCGGGCCGGCCACAGGTGAAAACGGTGCACATGGACGGGGCGGTGGCAGGGTAGGCTTGACGCACTGGTTGTTGCAGCCATGGAGCTTGGATATTGGAGAAGATGCACGAAGCGACGGGCTGTGGGAAAGGAAGTGGTGGAGCCATGGAACTGAAGCGGAGAAGTAATGGGATCCGGCCCGGCGTGTGCTCCTGTCGGACTTCCACTCTTCGGTTACATAAATATCAACGGGCCTCTTCGGTTTTTAGAGAGTAGGTTCACACGATTTTTTTAAGAATGCTGATGTGACAAGTGTTCGAACAAGTGATGTCGACACCGATGACTTCCCGATTAAGATAGGACTGCATCAGGGGTCAGCTTTGAGCCCTTATCTTTTTGCATTGGTGATGGATGAGGTCACAAGGGGTATACAAGGAGATATCCCATGGTGTATGCTCTTTGCGGATGATGTGGTGCTAGTTGACGATAGTCGGATGGGGGTAAATAGGAAGTTAGAGTTATGGAGACAAGCCTTGGAATCGAAAGGGTTTAGGCTTAGTAGAACTAAAACCGAGTACATGATGTGCGGTTTCAGTACTACTAGCTGTGAGGAGGAGGAGGTTAGCCTTGATGGCCAGGTGGTACCTCGGAAGGACACCTTTCGGTATTTGGGGTCAATGTTGCAGGATGATGGGGGTATTGATGAAGATGTGAACCATCGAATCAAAGCCGGATGGATGAAGTGGCGCCAAGCTTCTGGCATTCTTTGTGACAAGAGAGTGCCACAAAAGCTAAAAGGCAAGTTCTACAGGACGGCGGTTCGACCCGCAATGTTGTATGGCGCGGAGTGTTGGCCGACTAAAAGGCGACATGTTCAACAGTTAGGTGTGGCGGAGATGCGTATGTTGAGATGGATGTGTGGCCACACGAGGAAGGATCGAGTCCGGAATGATGATATACGAGATAGAGTTGGGGTAGCACCAATTGAGGAGAAGCTTGTCCAACATCGTTTGAGATGGTTTGGGCATATTCAGCGCAGGCCTCCAGAAGCTCCAGTGCATAGCGGACGGCTAAAGCGTGCGGAGAATGTCAAGAGAGGGCGGGGTCGACCGATTTTGACATGGGAGGAGTCCGTTAAGAGAGACCTGAAGGATTGGAGTATCGACAAAGAGCTAGCTATGGACAGGGGTGCGTGGAAGCTTGCTATCCATGTGCCAGAGCCATGAGTTGGTTGCGAGATCTTATGGGTTTCACCTCTAGCCTACCCCAACTTGTTTGGGACTAAAGGCTTTGTTGTTGTTGTTGTTGTTGTTGTTGTTGCTGATGTGGTGAGCTGCATGACCAAAATAATTAAGAGAAATTGATTATGTGGCAAGGCTGCTGAGGTGGATAGGCTGCATGTCAAGAGAAATAGATTAGTGGGGATGAACTATTTAGGTATTGGGTATTATAGATAAGCATTGCTGTAGGTCCAAGGTCATTTCATCAAAATTTGAGTGCTCCCACCTTTGACCTTCCAACTTGCAAATACAAAAATTAAATCCATCCAAGACAAGGAAACATAAATCACTACCTGCGTGTCATTTATGTGATCCTCGACATGCTCCACCGCCCGCCCTACAAAGCAAAGGCAAAAGCAAAAGTGCACATTAGCAGCCCGCGGGAAACATGAATTGAGCTGGGAAAAAATCCATAAACAATCGCTGAATCCCAGCGAGGGCCCATAAGCTGCGCAGAGACCTCACGCTCCTCGGCGTCCTGAAGCACTCGAGCGTAAGCCTCGTCATCCTCGTACTCTGCAGGGTCTAGCTCTGGCTCCACATCCTCCACCTCCTCATCATCATCGAACCCCTCCTCCTCGTACTCAGGAGAGCTCGTCCTCGCCTTCATCCTAGCACTTGCCCTCACCATCAGCCTCGATATCACCGTCCCCATCACCGTCGACGCCACCCGGGTGCTCCTGGTGGTGGACGCGGAGGTGGTGCTCCAGCTCCTCCTCTCCCATAATCGCTGCCCTCACCGCCGGCGGCTTCGTTCATCCGCAGCATCATTAGGGCTTCTCCTGCATCGATCCAAACGGGATGTACATGTTAGTCGCTCCCGCAAAAGAATTAAAATATCGGGATGTCAGTCGCGCGCATCGGAACCCTAGGGACGAGGACGGGACGGCCGGGGCCGCGAGATCTATCAACTTGCCTGCTCCTGGAGGACGCGCGGCGAGGTCGGCGTGGACCTGGCTGAGGGGCGTGAAGGGGCGCCGCGCCGCGCCTCGTCCTCGGCCGCCGCAGCGGCATCGTCTCCCCCTCCGGAAGCGGCGGCCGGCGGCTGCGGGGAAGGTCGGGGCCGTGCCTCTCGCCGCCGCCGCTCCCGTTGGAATACTCCAGGGGAGCGATGGGGCGGGGCGGGGCGGGGCGGACGGGATTACTCTGGTTAAGCGCAGCCTGGTCGCCGGGATCTGGTAAAACTAAGCAAACGACACGCATAACCCCCATCACCGGCGGGATCTGGTTCGTGTCCGCGGCTGCCTGGGCAAAAGGTGCCGCCGGGCCTTGGCTTGGTCAACTCCACGAAAGCCTGTCGTTGGGCTATTTGGGTGTTTGGCTCTTGTGAAAACTCTTATTTCCGATGAAAACCAGATAGAAATGTCTCAACTACTAAATGTGCTGCTTTGTGTTTCTCATTTTTAGTAGTACTACTATATCCTATGATTGATACAAAGTTCATTTGGCAGATGTTTGAAGCTCGAAAATGGTTTTTTTTTTTGCGCTATGGGACGCTAAGCTTGCTATATGGTTGCTAATGTGTTATATTGCGTACATTCCTAATTATGTTTGTATATACGGGGTTAAGCGTGCGAACCAAGAACAGCTATTGTCATTCCTCCTTAACGAATTTGCCTCGGATTAGTTTACGTAGAATGCAGGACTGGGAGTTGAAGCGGTATTAATTCTCATGCATGGGGGTGCGACATGCTCTCCTAATTCCCTCCTCCGTGCATTGCATGCGACGGTCCATCTTCCATCTACATGGTAGAGGGGTAAAATTGGATAGTTACGACATAAACGTAATGGATAGTTACGACATAAACGTAAAACATTGTTGCGTTGACCTTCATCATGCAACCACATTGTTGTTCCGCTGACCTTCACCATGCAACCACGCCGGTGTTGCGCTGACCTTCACCATGCCTGCACCAAGCATGCATGCGGCCTTGCCTTCGCCTCCAATGGCTAATCCCATATTTAATATTGACCACCTTATTTTTGCTTTACATTCAAGTTGGTCTATTCACGGTTATATGCAAAATATGTTAAGCATGTATATAACATCATTATAATAGCAACTTGATGTTAATTTATTACATTAAGGGGAGTAATTGTTTCTACTTCCTCTGTAAAGAAATATAAGAGCGTTTAGATCATTATTTTAGTGATCTAAATGCGTTTCTACTTTCGTCTCGTCATGTCCGTGATCACATCCAGGACTCCAAACAACCTTCGGTACATCAAATCACATAACTCATAATACATATCGTCATATAATGTTAAGTGTGCGGACCCTATGGGTTCGAGAACTATGTAGACATGACCGAGACACATCTCCGGTCAATAACCAATAGCGGAACCTGGATTCTCATATTGGTTCCTACATATTCTACGAAGATCTTTATCGGTCAAACCGCACAACAACATACGTTGTTTCCTTTGTCATCGGTATGTTACTTGCCCGAGATTCGATCATCGGTATCATCATACCTAGTTCAATTTCGTTACCAGCAAGTCTCTTTACGCGTTCCACAATGCATCATTGAAAGTGCTAGTTATCGAATAGAGGGGGGTGAATAGGCGATTTTTATGAAAGTCTTCAAAACATGAAAGTTTCGAAGACAAACGATAGAAATGAACCTATTAACATGCAACGGAAGGTAGACTACACTAGGCAAGCCATAGTCAAGTATTCAATGAAGTGAAAGCACAAAGACTAATAGCAGCTAGGCAGTATGGATCAGGATGGAAGATAGTATAAAGCCAATCAGAACAAGCAGTCACACGGTGAAGACAAATAGATAATGCAAACAGGCAATGACTTCACAAGGACCTACTGTAAATAAAGAGATGGGAAAGATAGAACCAGTGGCTTATTGAAGACAATGATTTGTTGGACCAGTTCCAGTTGCTGTGACAACTGTACGTCTGGTTAGGGAGGCTGAGATTTAACTCAGAAGACCGCGTCTTCACCTTATTCCCCTTGAGCTAAGGACACCCAGTCCTCACCCAATCACTTTGGTAAGTCTTCAAGGTAGACTTTCAAACCTTCACAGACTTCGTTCACCGGCGATCCACAATGACTCTTGGATGCTCAGAACATGATGCCTAACCGGCTGGAGGATTCACAATCCTTAAGTGTAACAAGTCTTCAGATCACACAAACAGGAAGACTTCAGTGATGCCTAACACTCTTTGGCTCTGGGTGTTTAGGGCTTTGTCCTCGCAAGGATTTCTCTCTCAAAGGCTTCGAGGTGGGTTACTCTCAGACGATAAAAGTCGTGCACTAACTCTGAGCAGCCAACCAATTTATGGTGTAGGGGGTGGGCTATTTATAGCCACTAGGCAACCCGACCTGATTTGTCCGAAATGACCCTGGGTCACTAAGGAACTGACACCTGTTCCAACGGTCAGATTTCAAACATACGCGGCAACTTTACTTGGGCTGCAAGTAAAGCTGACTCATCCAGCTCTGGATAAGATTTGCTATCATTGTCTTCGCTCGAAGACATAGGATTTTTGGTTAAGCATCACTTTAGTCATTCTGACTTTGTTCACTGGGACCCCACTTAACAGTACGGTGGTTTCTATGACTCAACAAAGAAGAAAAGGAAACAACGAAACAACTAAGTCTTCGCACTCCATAGTCTTCACGCGATGTCTTCTCATGTCATAGTCTTCAATGTGAATATCTTCACATACCACATTTGTCTTCAATGTCTTCATATATTTTTAGGGGTCATCTCCGGTAGGAAAACCGAGTCAATGAGGGACTACTACCTGTGTTATCCTGCAATTCTCACAAACACATTAGTCCCTCAATCAGATTTGTCGTCAATACTCCAAAACCAACTAGGGGTGGCACTAGATGCACTTACAATCATCACGTGACTAACTCATTAATCACATTGCTTGCAAGGCTCATAGTGATGTGCATTACCGAGAGGGCCCAGAGATACCTCTCCGACGATCGAATATCGATCTATGCCAACTCAACAAACACCATCGGAGACACCTGTAGAGCATCTTTATAATCACCCAGTTATGTTGTGACGTTTGATAGCACACAAGGTGTTCCTCCGGTATTCGGGAGTTGCATAATCGCGGTCATAGGAACATGTATAAGTCATGAAGAAAGCAATAGCAATAAACTAAACGATCATAGTGCTAAGCTAACGGATGGGTCTAGTCCATCACATCATTCTCTAATGATGTGATCCCGTTCATCAAATGACAACACATGTCTATGTCTAGGAAACTTAGAAGATCTGCTTCAGCACCAAGCAATGTCAAACTCTTCCAGGATCGCCGACAGGTTTCATGTGTAACAAAGGCATTCTTGGTGGCAAGATTGCGAATGCGATTGACGTCCACCAAGAGGCTTTGCATCTGATGCTTAAGCCAGTCATGATGCTTATCATGTTTCTGATGTAGAGCGATGAGAAGCTCTCGGTCATTGAGAACACGAGATCGCTTCCGAGGCCTTTGGGCAATGGTACTTGCAGTGGCTTCAGTTTGTGTGTGAGGGGCGCGTGTATTGCCAGCCAAGGGATAAACACGAGAAACGGCCTGAACCCCTTCAATGGGTTGGGTGAAGCTTTGACGATCGACATTGTGAAGATAAATTAGCTCCTTTGCAGGCTCTGGGTAAATGGCTTCAACAGACAGATCAACCTCTGGCAAGAATATAAGATGATTGCGCGCAGATGGCTGATAGTTGATAGGAGAGTGAAGCTTGATGAGGCGCATTACCCATGGAGCATAGAACTTCAAACCAAAGATGTCGGAGCCAGATGCAGCCAACTGCCTAATGAAGAAGTCTTGAGCATTGAAGCTGATGCCATTGAAGATATAGAAAACCAAAGTCTTCATTGCTCCTTCAAGCTTCGCTGTAGAGGAATGTCCTTTGACATGCCATAGAGTTCACCTGATGATATGATATATGGTGCGAGGCAGATACTCTAGGTCTTCAACAAAGAATTCCGTTGAATATTCAGCATCGCATGGCAAAGGCTTCATCATGCTCAGCATTTGGCTCATGTTAGGCTCTGGCTTCTGGAAAATGCTCTCCAAAGCATTCTGGTGTTGCTGACAACCTGGTTCATAATATTAGCCAGGAGTGGGCAGGGTTGTGAGCTCAATAATGTCTTGGGCTTTAGCTTCATGATGTACATCGTCCGTCATCCACTCAAGGATCCAAGTCTTCGGATCCCTGTTGTATCCACGAATGTGGAGTGTAGCATAGAATTGAAGCAGAAGTTCCTCATTCCAATGTTCCTTGTCAGTCACAAAGTTGAGCAGACCCGCATCACGGAAGCAGTCAAGGGCTTCTTCAAGGCAAGACAATCCAGCAATGGCTTCACAGTCAAGACGCATATGTGGGAAGATGCGCCCCTGATTGTATAAGATGTAATAATAGTAGTTGCGCTGCTGATAACTCCAGAATCGATCTAAGGAGATTCTTGGCCTTGTGTAGGGGTTCTTGTCACTGTCAAATAATGTGTTGTGTGCCTTGAAGCCATTCAGATTAAACAATCCTGGTGACATTACAATACCTGGAAACCATGGTAGCCTTGGCTTTGGCTTCTGGACCTGAGGCTTGTGCTCCATGTGATAGGCAAATTGAGGTCCGGGAGCAGGCGGAGGAACCAGAATTGGCCAGCGGATGGTAACAAGCTGACCACGATCATATGCTTGCTCGATGGTGTGTGGCCTTGGAGGTGGTACAGGAGCAGAGGCATTGGCTTCAAGCTGCAGATTTGCATCGGGTGCATCATTGGCTTCAGGTGCATTCACCACATTAGCTTCAGGCGCCACATTAGCTTCGGCCATGCCAACGTCATTGGCGTCAGTGTTGGTGTTGGTGGCCGCCTCAGTATTGGTAACCTCCACTTCAGGAGCTGGAGGGTCGAACACATTCTCCTCAAGAACAACTTCAGGGTTGGAAGGGGGTGTAGCAACACTTTCTTCATCTCTTGGTTCTTCTTCTTCATCGTCTGATACAGCCGGAATATCTTCAGCCGCTTTGGCTTCAAATTCAGGGATGTTCGCAGTAGGAGAGGCTTCAGGAAAGACTTCGCGTGAAACGGATTGGCGCTCTTCTCCTTCTGGAACACTTGACAAAGTGACCCGTGGCCTTGGTCCTTTGTGAAGCCTACGAAACGCTGGCGACGCCTGTGGAGATGGAGTTGGTTGGGCCTCAAGGTCTTCATCGTCAATCACTGGAGTGGTGACCTGTGTTGGGGGAGTAACTGGTGTTTCTTCATCACGAGGGGATTCTTGAGGGTGATTGACGGTGTCCTGGACTAGGGGGTACTCACCACGTCATCTCCCAATTTGTTAGATTGGGCCGAGGACCCCCATGGCCGTATACTCATGGGCCAGTTCGGACAGCTGCCGCATACAAGGAAGATTCCACAAGACTTGGCGATCAAGACAAGGACTCCTCCCCACCGGCGTATTTGGCTAGGACTCTTGTTATCCTAGGCCTCTGGTGCATTATATAAACCGAGGCCAGGCTAGTCGATAAATCATATACAACAACAATCATACCATAGGCTAGCTTCTAGGGTTTAGCCTCTACGATCTCGTGGTAGATCAACTCTTGTAATGCCAATATCATCAATATCAATCAAGCAGGACGTAGCATTTTACCTCCATCAAGAGGGCCCGAACCTGGGTAAAACATCATGTCCCCTGCCTCCTGTTACCATCGATCCTAGATGCACAGTTCGGGACCCCCTACCCGAGATCCGTCGTTTTAACACTGACATTGATGCTTTCATTGAGAGTTCCGTTGTGTGTTCGACAAAAGGTTGATGGCTCGCCTGCAGATCAACTGCGACTTCGGCATCTTCGTCACCAGCTCGACTGGTCACCTTGGTTTGACCAAGGATTGCGCCCTACCTCCGATCGTCATGTTCGGATGAGGGCCTTTATAAACATCAACTCCGATCTCTATCAAGATCATGGAGGAATCATCCAGGGAGCCCGGAGGCTCAACGTCAACATTGCCCTCGGGCGACAGTGCTGTTTTTCTGGATAGCAAACTTGTGTCCGCCGCCATCGCCTCCTCAAGTGTCTTTTTAACAATCGCTTTGGTGGAATTGTGCGGAATTGAGTCTACAACAACCCTGAAAAATTTCGTCGAGTTCCGATGGAGGAATCTCTGGCAATCCACAATATACCGGAGCCCTGTCAAATCTGGACGGGAATCTGGATGAGTTTAGGGTGTGGTGTCCAGCTTCTAGCTCGGACGTCCTTTGGAAGATCCAACCGTTGATCGGCTGCGGAATTCCTATATCTACCACCTCTCAAAATTTCAGCTCGATCCGACCATCCAAACTCCGAGAACCTTCCGATTAGTGCATCACTTTTCAAATTTGTTTCCTGGGCGAAGACGAATCCGACCCGAGTTCGTCTTTTTTATGAACGGGATTTCGGACATCCCTTTTGAAGGAAGTTTTGTATGGGGTATTGTGTTTTGTTCCCGAACACATCCCACTAACTTTAAGATCTTTTAAACATGATCTTCAACATCATGCTGGTGTCAAACCAGTCCGGCAATATTGCTCCACGACTGCCGACTTGCGCTAGACACGTCGTCACTTTGTTGAGCCGAGCTCAACTTCTTCGGATCATCATCTCGGCAAGACGAACAAGAGTCCAGCATCGCGAAGGATAAATCATCACCAACATCGCCGCCCCACGGATTACACGGAGTGGGCATACCGGCATCGCCACACGGTCGCTTCATCAAGCCTGCATCGATCACGTCACGACCTGCATCGGCAGGGCCGCACTATTGCTTCTTCAAGCTGGTGTCCATCACGCCGACCTACTTCGACTCATCGGCTGACATCGAGGCTTCGACATCTCGGATGGACCGGGGGCTTCACCATCTCTTCATCAACCTACTCCGGACACTTCGACGTCACTAGCCGACCAGCTCTGTCACGTTAGCTGGACCGAGGGCTTTGCCTCGGTGAGCCAACCTTTGCCAGCATTGTCGTGCCGTCATTTTATCGCCCATCAGGCAATGGGTGTGCGGATCAAGTCCCAATTTTGGGAATCACCTTCCTTCGGATTGCTACAACTAATAAACCAGGTGTATTAAATGGTGACCGCATTAACGACAGTCACATGGTGGTTCGGTCAGTTTTCGTACATAGTCCAGCGAACGCCGCATCCGGAGCTCGGACCGACCTGTGAATTCAGGCTTTGTCACGCCTTCACCGCATCACGCCGACGCCCTGAACCGACATTGACTTCGACGCCAGGCCATATTTCTTTTATTACTCACTTTGCATAAATTATTTATTATGCAACGTTTTTTTAATTATCATTATTACTATTATCTCCGGTTTGCACTATTTTTTGTGCACAGGAAAATGATCCGGGGACTTCGGCGTCACTCTGCCGGTCTGCATTGACCATGCTATGTCACCACTTCGACATGTCTAACTCTCCGCTCCGCCACCTCGGGACCGGCTTGGGGGATGGAACCTTGTCCGGCATCAAGCTCGGACCGTGTCATCAATACCGAACACATTAACCAGCTAAGTCGCTTTCATGCTCAAAGCTTTAATTTCTAACTTGTGTTCGGTTCGACCAAGCATTATACTTTTTTGGAAAAAAGTTGCTTGTAAAAAATTTCCTTGTCCAAACTTTGTTTGTGACGCATAAATTCAAATACCCAATTCAGTTGGGGGCTTCCTTCATGAAGCTTTTCCTCTTGCATATGATTATACTTGTACGGCTTTGTTCCTTGTTCGTGTATTACGCCACAATATGCACCATATTGACTTAAGCGATTTGCAAGCTGGGTTGCCTCGCTCTTGTGTTTACCCCTATGTTCCCGATTGTTCGGCTAGGGAGTAAAGGGAGCACCTCTGCGATTGTCACGATCGGGTCACCCAAGGCGGACCTCAGACTGGATGAAGCCGAAAGCTAGCGCTCTTATTGTTTTCAATTATGGTCGGCACACAACGGAACTCATGAGTACAAAAAATCTATTGCACAAGTCTCATAATAACAATGAGCACCGAAGAAAGGTATCGGTGGGGGTACTATTTTCTTCGAAGATGCTTCTTACACTTCACAGTAATATAGCATAAGTTCCCTGAGCGTGCTTTGTCTGTTATAGCCTTATGGTCTGATTGCCTGGTTATTGGATACACTGTCGATATTCTCGACAGATGGAGTACATAACACTTTTCGGTCCTTGACCGAAGAGGGAGAAGCCGACGGTCGGTTAAGACGCGTTTAAAGTTTGGTTGAACATAGATATGATATAAGTACTTCGGCAATCATTCTTTTACCCAAGTCACTTGAGGGCTCTTAAATTTATTTGAGCCGTTTTATAATAAGTGTTCTTCTTCTTAGTCGTTGCAAAGTTTTATTATTATTATTATAATTATTATTATTATTATTATTTATCACTCCTTTTTTCGACACGAGTGTGTGGTCACTAGCCGGGGAGTCTAATTTCTCACTCAAAGCCGCTAGAGTTTAGTTTGCTAAGTTGGCCTAACGAGAAGTACTCCGCCTTCGAGATAGGAGGTTGAAGCCGTAGGCTGACCCACTTGAAGTCTTGAGATAGGATGTATCATGTTAAAGCACGACAAAAGCACTTTTTTTTCTAAGGCCAATTTTCGGATTGGCACCGAACACTTGATCTTGTTCGGACATCAAGTTTTTACTGACGTTTTTTGGTTTTCCAAGCTTGTGGCACTTTTAAGCTATTTGTGTGTTTTCAGCACAAGTCTCGCAGTGCAATGCTGGACACCTTTAGAGATTCGGCAAAAACATTCTCGAATATTGCTATATATGCATCGGTTTCGAATTGTGTCTTCGGTCAATAGTTGGGTTGCCCGGCTCCTGCTCTTGCCTCCTACGTTCCGCTTTGTTCGGCTAGGTGTGCAAAGGGAGAACCACTGCGATTGTGCTTCCAGCTCACATGGTTAAGCACCTCAGTGGAGAAAGCCGAAAACTGACTGTCACAATAAGCGTAAATTGGTCAGCGATCCGATGACGGTGTTAAATGACGAGCCATTCATAACAATGGCTGAAGTGTTTACGGCTTGACCTCGACTGTCGCCGAACACTACCGGGGGCTATTAACTGGCCTCCCAAACTAAATCCTCGATATTTTGCTCTTACATTGGAGCTGTGGTTTCATGATCATGCTTAGCATGACAACCCAAAGAAAGGAACCGATAGCGGGACTATTTTCTTTGGAAGACATTTCTTCTGTTAAACAGTAATATAACATATCTCTCTGCGTACCTTTGTTTATAAAACCGTATGGCCAGATTGCCTTGTTTGTTGTAAGTCTTTGCCCTCATAAAGACTTTATAAAGTAGGACAAACACTCCTCGGCTATTGGCCGAGGAGGTGGAAGCCGATGGTCGGTCAACAAAGTTTTGTACAATGCGGATCCGAGCATTAATGACGTAAAGTACTTGGATACATAGAGTCATTACACATAATTTGTGATTTTACTATGGATATCAATCCTTAATTCGGCCACCCGTGCCCGCATTAAGGCTCGGGGCTACTGGGCTTCAGGCTTATTATTTACAAATATTAAAGGGGCACATCGATCCCCTGATCTGGTGTTGCCACCCGACCAGTGTCTCGGGGGCTACTACATTGCCTGTCCAATGCAGAAATTTTTAAGTGTAATACAGTTTCCGAGGAGATTTTGATCCTTAGGTTGGTCGGTCGCACCCAACCTAAGTCTCGAGGATTGAGCATGCCGCTTTTTGTGTCCCGAAGTATTCTGTCGAGCTAGGACTTGATCCTCAGACCAATTTTGCAAATCAACCTAAGTCTCAACGGCTACTGGGATCAGCGGTCTTATGTCGTCCTTCATGTGCATCTCGGGTTTTAGACCGATTCCCACCTTGAGGGCTACTGGCTATATATCTCGGCAGAGAATAAATTGCACCAATCAGAAATATTGACAAAAATCGGCCCACATTCGGGGTGGTGCACCACCTCGGAAGCAGTCTGGCATAAAGCTCGGGCGCTAGTGGCTGGCTCCATAGAGGGCATTTCCGGCATTAAGCTCGGCTAAACTCCTTCAAACTTCTTTGAACCAAGGTGATTTATGACACCTCGGATACAGTCCGGCGTTGGAGCTCGGATACATAGTCCGGCGTTGGAGCTCGGATACAGTCCGGTGTTGGAGCTCGGATACATAGTCCGGCGTTGGAGCTCGGATACATTCTGGCGTTAGAGCTGGGAAGCGGTCCGGCGTTGGTGCTCGGCTGCAAAAGATACCTCGAATGCAGTCCGGCATTGGAGCTCGGACGCAAGAGGACGCTGCCGCCCGGGAACAATTTCAAACCCGAGGTGTGGCATAAAAATAACAAGGCATTGATAAAGGCCGGAAACTTAAAGGGGCTCCTCGGTTACCCAACGTGTAAACTCGTCGAATGCATTTTGGCGATCCTCAAGATCGAAGATGAGAAGATTTGTTAAACCAGTTTTCAAGACCGACGACTGAAGATGAAGAATGGTTCGGAAGAATCGAGGAGCGTCCCTAACTTGAAGACCGGTTCAGGGGGCTACTGACGGTGTCCTGGACTAAGGGGTACTCACCACGTCATCTCCCGATCTGTTAGATTGGGCCGAGGATCCCCATGGCCGTATACTCATGGGCCAGTTCGGACAGCTACCGCATACAAGGAAGATTCCACAAGACTTGGCGATCAAGATAAGGACTCCTCCCCACCGGCGTATTCGGCTAGGACTCTTGTTATCCTAGGCCTCTGGTGCATTATGTAAACCGAGGCCAGGCTAGTCGATAAATCATATACAACAACAATCATACCATAGGCTAGCTTCTAGGGTTTAGCCTCTACGATCTCGTGGTAGATCAACTCTTGTAATACCCATATCATCAATATCAATCAAGCAGGACGTAGGGTTTTACCTCCATCAAGAGGGCCCAAACCTGGGTAAAACATCGTGTCCCCTGCCTCCTGTTACCATCGATCCTAGACGCATAGTTTGGGACCCCCTACCCGAGATCCGCCGGTTTTGACACCGACAGTGATCAGCCCATGAGTCATCCTGAGCAATTGGCGTCAATGGACGACCAATGCTGATGAGTTCGCTATTCATGAGAACAGGCGATGATACCAAACTGTGCTCGATCTGAGAAGGACTTCATCATCTTCAACATTGTCTTGATGACCAATGTCTTCAGCCGCGGTGGGGTCAACAGCTAGAATGTCTTCAGCTTCAGGAGCCTTTGTGGAAGCAGGCTCAGGAACTACCAAACGACGTTCTTGGTGTGCAGAGGGAGGACGAGCAACGGAAATTGGTTCGACAACAAGGGGCTCTGTGGAAGCAGCCCAGTCTCTCTTCTTTGTCTTTCTCTTCTTGGTTGGTGCAGCATCATCAGTGGTGGCTTTGGTCTTGCGCTTTCTGGCTTCGGCTTCAACTGCCCTAGTTTTCTTGAGCTCCGAAGCCACTATGGGGACTTTAGGCTTCGAGCCTGTCATACTGGCCGGGAAGACAATGCGAAGTTCTTCCTTCCTTGATGCTTCTGGTTGGGCCACAGTTGGCTTCTTCTTCTTCTTGGCAGCCATTCTGGGGTCGATGCCTAGTCGCCCCAAAGCCTTGCGCTTTTCAGCTTCATTGTAGCCTTGAACACATTTGGCGGCGAGATTCTTCATGCGCTCACGAGAACCTCTTGCTTCTTCACGTTTCTTGTGAAACGCCTCCTTGAGCTCATGCAGCATGACCTTGAAGTTTTGAATGTCTTCAACATTGAGTTTGGCCATGTGCTTCTTGAACTGAGCCTTTTCATAGTCAATCTTGTGCTTCAGCTCAACAATCTTCTGTGCAAGAGCCAGCTCAGGAGCAATGGCTCCATGGAAAGAGACGCCGAGGCCAATCGGGAGCTGAAGATCATCAAAACTGAGGTCTGGGCTGTCAAACCACTCATCAATGAACTTGTACAGGATCTCCACATCAAAGAGGGGAAGATCATTGAAGATTTCCGCCTCTTTCTTGCTCTTTATCAATTGCTCAAGAGCGTCATCGCCAAGATCGTCGTCGCTAGACAGATCAATGGCTTCGTTCTCGTTCCTCAGAACAGCAGGAGGGGTCAGAACAGGACTGGAGGAGTGCACGGGCTTCTTCTTTTTCTTCTCAGTCTTGGAGATGCGGGAGAGATCTTTAGACTGCACACTTGGTGTAGGAGGAGCAGTGGCCAAGGGCTTCATGCGCGACACTTTTGGTGGAGTCGAAAGCTTCGAAGCCTTAGGTTTCTTCTGCTTCTTCGGCTTTGGTGGTGCAGGCACTTTGTCAGAGTCAGCGTCGTCTACAGGTTGATCCACGTCTGCCCCTTGAACCATTATATGAGTGATGAGACCTTCTAAGTTGTAGAAGGGCCCAACAAGATTGGGTTCAGCTTCGCGTGTGCCATCGACACGTGGCGCAGAGGGGCCTGGGTTGAAGTCTAATCCCAAAGACTTCTTGTTTTCCTTGGCCGAGTTCTTTGCAAATTGATAGTTGCGCTTGAACAGATTGTCATCTCGACACCATAGCAATGACGATGGGTCGGCATCAGTAGGCTGTGGCCCTCGGACCATGCAAGGGTAGAATCCTTGAGCAATGGCTTCAGTTCTGGTCTTGGGTTGAAGATTTTTATAGAGAATATCTCCCCAAGGACGCGTGATAGCATTCTTCTCAGCATACTCCTTGGTGACGAATTTGTACTTGAACCATTGCTCGGCCCAATATATTCGAATCCATTGGATTCGTGTCTTGCGCTGACCATAGCTTTCTTTGGGTTCAGTTTTCTATAGTTCATAGAGATCTTCGGGCAGATCCATTGATGTACCCCCATGGCGCTGTCTGCCACCCTTCCTTGCTGATTTCTCTATTGCCATGAAGTTTAGACTGAAAGGCTTCAACACTGTCAAAGTCTTTCGTCTGCTGGTCAGACAGGAACTTGCTTCGGGAGAATTTATGTGATGCTGTAAGAACTCTGCAAATGAATGCAGACTATGAGAACCAAGGGATTCTCCCATGGACATGTACCTGTGACAGCATTAGAGATGCGAGGGAAGGGGAAGAGGTCATATGCATTCTTAGAAGATTTTGAAGATAAATCAGTTTAGAAGACATTGATCTCATAGTGCGAAGACATTCACTCATATGTAGAGAGTTGGTTCCAGATTTGTACGAATCCATGAATAAGTACAAATGAGGAATCTAACTACTTTGTGAAGCATAAGTGAATATACTAGGCATGTTATGAGATGTATGCATTATAGATCCAACTTTGTAGGAGCAGAAACCACTTGTGGTTGAAAAGGATGAATCTATCGGATCAAAAAGGACAGTAAAAAGATTTTTTATTTATCACTCGAGGAACTGCTAGACGGAGTAGGATATGAGGCCGAGCAGTTCGATCTTCCGTGCCCTAACTTGGCGACGGAGGACACCTACGGCGACGACAGAGAAGACGATGTCCGCGGCCGGTGTGAGGACGGAGTCGGTGAGGTCGTGGCAGCTAAGCGCTTCGTCGCCGATGTCGTCGAGGGCTAGCGGTGGCGCTAGGGTTTGTGCGAGAAGGAGAAGTGGAAGAAGAGATAATGACTGGGGTGAGGCGTGTATTTATAAGGACAGGGACGACATAGCGTTATTACACAGGTGCCCCTGGCGGTTCACATCTGAAGGACACGTGGCGATCATGCAAGACATCGGAGGTTGTTCCATGTTCCCACGTACGCCTGGATTGTCGGGTGGTCGTTCCCGCTTCTCCGGGTTTCAGGCAAAAAGGATTGAGCATTTTAAAACAGATTTAATGATTGTCACTGTATCTTCTGCCGACAAGGACGCAGCGAAGACATTCGACAGTTTCAATAGAATGCATATGATTTGGATAGATAGATTTGAGACGGGAGCATAGATAGGTTAGGATCCGATCACATTCACTTAGTTCAAAAGATTCAACTAGAAGACATAGCTATAAGTGAATGCTGTAGAGGATAGAAAGCAAATATATGAATATATCCGAATAAGACCAAATCAACATAGTGAAGATAAACATGAAGCCATGTTAATATTGAAGACAAACCAAATGCGAAGACTTTGCAAATGTAACGCCAACAGAAAATACTCCAAAAAAAAGTTTGGTGGTGGCGTTACCCACCGTATAGGAAGTATTAGACCCAGACACGGCGCACAATTATCGTGGCGCTCTGAAGTCAAATTCCGCGTTAATGTATTCAAACTTAGAGTGTAAGTCTTCATTAGTTGAAGATATACATTACTTCGTGTGTTGCACATCTAAGTCATCAACATGCATAAGTGTTAGGATGTGTGCATGATCACATGACATTTGAGGATTCCAAGATATTTAGCTCACACCACAACTTGCAAAACCTTTTCTCATCCAAGGGCTTTGTGAAGATATCTGCCAGTTGCTCTTCAGTGTTGACGTGAATGATATCAATATCTTCCTTCATGACATGATCTCTGAGAAAGTCATGACGGATCGGAATGTGCTTTGTCTTCGAGTGCTGAACTAGGTTGTTGGCAATCTTGATGGCGCTTTCATTGTCGCAGTAGAGTGGCACTTGCTTCAAATGAATGCCATAGTCTTTGAGTGTTTGCTTCATTCAGAGAAGCTGAGCGCAGCAAGATCCAGCAGCAATGTATTCAGATTCAGCAGTGGAGAGAGATACATAGTTCTGCTTCTTTGAAGACCAACACACAAGTGATCGTCCCAAAAAGTGACATGTGCCTGATGTAGACTTGCGATCCACCTTGTCACCAGCATAATCAGCATCCGAGAATCCAACTAGATCAAACTCTGAGCCCTTTGGATACCATAATCCTAGTGTTGGGGTGTAAGCCAAATATCGAAGAATTCGCTTCAGAGCTAAGTGATGCGATTCCTTTGGTGCCGCTTGGAATCGGGCACACATGCAAACACTAAGCATGATATCTGGCCTAGATGCACATAAATAAAGCAAAGAACCAATCATGGAGCGGTATACCTTTTGATCGAACTCTTTACCATTGGCGTCAGGATCCAGATGACTCTTGGTAGGCATTGGCGTCGTATAACCTTTGCAGTCTTGCATTCCAAACTTCTTCGGGCAATCTTTGAGGTATTTCTCTTGATATATGAAGATGTCGTTGCGTTGCTGCCGTATTTGAAGACCAAGGAAGAACTTCAGCTCACCCATCATGGACATCTGATATTGCTCTTGCATCATGTATGCAAACTCATCACTGTATTTCTGATTAGTGCAGCCGAAGATAATGTCATCCACATATATTTGGCACACAAACAGTTCACCATCATATGTCTTCTTGAAGAGTGTGGGATCCAGGGAACTAGGTTTGACATCTTTTCTCTTCAGGAAGTCTTTGAGTGTGTCATACCAAGCACGAGGGGCTTGTTTGAGGCCATGCAGTGCCTTGTTGAGCTTCTAAACCATGTCAGGATGTTTTGGATCTTCAAAACCAGGCGGTTGTGCAACCTACAGTTCTTCTTCAATCTTGCCATTGAGGAAGGCACTCTTCACATCCATTTGATACAGAAGGATGTTATGATGATTTGCATAGGCTAGCAGTATGCGTATGGCTTCAAGCCTAGCCACTGGAGCAAATGTTTCATCGAAGTCAATTCCTTCAACTTGAGTGTATCCTTGAGCAACGAGACGAGCCTTGTTTCTGACAACTTGACCATGCTCATCTTGCTTGTTGCCATATATCCATTTAGTGCCTATGATATTGTGTTTACGAGGATCAGGACGCTTGACCAGTTCCCATACGTTATTCAGCTCGAACTATTGAAGCTCTTCTTGCATAGCTTGAATCCATTCAGGTTCCATGAAGGCTTCATCAACTTTCTTGGGTTCAGATATTGAGACGAATGCAAAGTGCCCACAGAAATTTGCTAGTTGTGTTGCCCTTGAACGAGTGAGTGGACCAGGTGCATTGATGCTATCGATTATCTTCTCAATCTGTACTTCATTTGCAACACAAGGATGAACTGGACGAAGATTTTGCTCTTGCTGATCATTGTCATCGTTTGAAGGATTGTCTTCAGGCTGAGCATTGTCTTCAGGTTGATCAGGTGCAGAGATGATAAGTTCCTCTTCAGGCTGTACTTCAGACGGTATGATTTCTCCAGTTCCCATAAGCTTGATGGATTGACTGGGTGGAATTTCATCTAGCACATTTGGCAGGTGCTCTCTTTGCGAGCCGTTAGTCTCATCGAACCGCACATCCATAGTTTCAACCACTTTATAGTGAAAGAGGTTGAAGACTCTGTAGGAGTGCGAATCCTTTCCGTAACCAAGCATAAAACCTTCATGTGCTTTCGGTGCAAATTTTGAAGTGTGATGTGGATCCTTGATCCAGCACCTGGCACCAAATACTCTGAAGTAACTGACATTTGGCTTCTTACCAGTGAGGACTTCATAGGATGTTTTCTTCAGAAGCTTGTGAAGATAAACACGGTTGATGACATGGAATGCAGTATCAATAGCTTCAGGCCAGAACTTTCTTGGTGTCTTATATTCATTGAGCATCGTCCGAGCCATCTCAATGAGTGGTCTGTTCTTGCGTTCCACGATGCCATTCTGCTGCGGCATGTATGGAGCTGAGAACTCATGAGTGATGCCCAATGTATCAAGATAAGTGTCGAGGCCGATGTTCTTGAATTCAGTGCCATTGTCACTTCTGATGTGCTTGATCTTGACGCCATAGTTGTTCATGGCTCGATTGGCGAAGCGTCTGAAGACATCCCGCACTTCAGTCTTGTAGAGGATTATATGCACCCATGTATATCTTGAATAATCATCAACAATGACAAAGCCATAGAGACAAGCAGTAGTAGTAAGGGTAGAGTAGTGAGTAGGGCCGAAGAGGTCCATGTGTAGCAGTTCGAAGGGTTGAGACATTGTCATGATTGTCTTCGAGGGATGCTTGGCCCTCGTCATTTTTCCAGCTTCGCAGGCACCGCATAAGTGATCCTTCTTGAACTTGATGCCCTCGATGCCTATGACGTGCTTCTTCTTTGCAAGAGTGTGCAAGTTCCTCATGCCAGCATGCCCTAGCCTCCGATGCCAGAGCCAGCATTCTGAAGCTTTTGCAAGAAGACATACAACAAGCTGTGGTCCTGCTGAGAAATCCACCATGTACAAATCATCTTTCCGATACCCTTCAAAGACTAGAGACTTGTCAGATTCCATTAGAACAAGGCAACGATATTTTTCAAATATCACAATCATGTTCAAATCGCAAATCATTGAGACAGACATTAAGTTGAAACCAAGGGATTCAACAAGCATCACTTTATCCACGTGCTGATCCTTTGAGATTGCAACTCTACCTAGACCCAATACCTTGCTTTTACCAGTATCAGCAAATGTGATGTGACTTTTGTCAAATGGATGTAAGGTTGAGTCCATGAGAAGACTTCGCTTGCCAGTCATGTGATTAGTACATCCACTATCAATAATACATTCTGAAGCAGCTGGTGTCATACCCTACAGTGCAGTTAGGGGGATAGGCTTCACGAAGAGCATTGTGAAGCATAAACATTTGACGAGCAAGAGGATTATTAAAGCTTAGATCAAGGTTAGGACCTTTGGAAAGTAGCAAGCGACTCAGGAACAAAATACATAATAAGACCATTTAGGAATTTGATCTTGTGCCCTACAAGATGTTTAAGGTCCCCAGCAATAGCTTCAGACGCATTTGATTTTCGGCTGGAGACCTTTCCCTGCAAAAGAGAGTTAAGCTTTCTTAGCCACCCACATCTTCAAGGGTGGCTTCGAAGCAATGAGTCTAAGTGCAGCATCTGAGAACTCTGGCTTTGGAGCCCTAGCAAATAGTCTTGCAGGTGGACAATAGTACTCATAAGAATAAGCAGAGTAGTTCTGGGTCTTATGAACATGGCGGGTTGATGAAACACGGTCATATTCATACGCCTGAGTATGGTTTCCCTGCAAAACATTTGCATTAGTGCGACTCAGGTGAGTCCTCTGTCTGTATGAAGTCTTTGGACCATATGAAGCCTGTGGTCTGGGGTTTGTCTTCTTCCCTTGTGGTGTCATGACGACATTCATAGGAAGATTCTCCAGACACCTTTTCGGCACCCAGACTTTCGTCATAGGTGGCCCATTCCTGCAGTTAGTACCAATATACCTGGCAAACACTTCACCATTTTGATTCTTAAACAGTTTATAGTTTGCATCAAAGGATTCATCAATAGAGATGGGATTAGCACAAGTGAAGCCAGATAGGGTGGATGGATCCACTGAAGGTTCCTTTGCAGCAACACATGTGTTTTTGGGGTACTGCTCAGGTTTCCAGTGAGAGCCATCAACATTCATTTTCCTTTCGAACCCAACACCCTGTTTCCTAGGGTTTTGGTTCAGGATCTGCCTTTTAAGGACATCACATAGTGTCTGATGCCCTTTGAGACTTTTGTACATCCCTATTTCAAGCAATGTCTTCAACCTAGCATTTTCATCAGCAATAGCAGTGGCATCCTCAGCATAGGGGTTAGTTACCACATCAACAATTGAAGATATTGCAATAGTAGCAGCAGTAGAACATCCAGCAATAGAAGTAGCGTTATCACGCTCAAGGCATTTAAGACATGATGGTTCAAATCCTTCCTGAGCGGGACTGATCTATTCGGCGCGAAGTGACTCGTTTTCCTTTTGAAGATCTTCATGAGCCGCTCTCAATTTCTCAAGTTCTTGCTTCCTTTGAAGATAATCATAGGAAAGCTTTTCATGAGTTGTTGAGAGTGTTTCATGACGACTTTCAAGTTCCTCATACTTAACATGAAGATTTTTTATGTCTTCAATTAAGGACTGAGATCGAGTCATTTCAGCATCCAACAGGTCATCGCTTTTGTCTAACAGTTTTTGAATATGTTCCATAGCTTTCTGTTGTTCAGTTGCAATTTTAGCAAGTGTTTTGGAGCTGGGTTTGGAACCACAATCAGAGTCATCTTTGCTGGATGTTTGATAGTGAGTATTGCATGAGTTTACCTTGGCACCGCGTGCCATGAAGCAGTAGGTGGGAGCGGAGTTGTCCTTGTCATTAGCATCGGCGTCGGTGACGAAGTCATTGTCTTCAGTACTGAAGATGGACTTGGCAACGTAGGCTGTAGCCAGACTTGCAACGCCAGAATCGGACTCCTCCTCAGACTCCGCCTCTGCCTCCTCAGAAGCAGACTCCTCCTCTGAATCCATTTCCTTGCCAACAAATGCATGAGTCTTGCCAGATGAGCTCTTCTTGTGTGATGAAGACTTTGAGGAAGACTTGGAAGAAGACTTTGAGTATTTCTTCTTCTTCTTGTCGTCAGAATCATATTCCTTGCTCTTCTTCTTCTTCTTCTTGTTCTCATTGTCCCACTGCGGACACTCAGAGATGTAGTGACCAGGTTTCTTGCACTTGTGGCATGTTCTCTTCTTGTAGTCATGAGCAGAAGCTTCATCATTCCTTGAGCTGGATCGTGAGGACTTTCTGAAGCCTTTCTTCTTGGTGAATTTCTGGAACTTCTTCACAAGCATAGCAAGCTTCTTTCCAATCTCTTCAGGATCATCAGAACTACAGTCAGATTCTTCTTCAGATGAGGAAACAACTTTTGCCTTCAAGGCACGAGTTCGGCCATAGTTGGGACCGTAGATGTCTCTTTTCTCAGAAAGCTCAAACTCATGTGTGTTGAGCCTTTCAAGTATGTCAGACGGATCGAGTCTCTTGAAGTCAGGGCGTTCTTGAATCATCAGTGCTAGGGTGTCAAACAAGCTGTCAAGTGATCTCAGGAGTGTCTTGACGATTTCATGCTTGGTGATCTCAGTAGCGCCGAGAGCTTGAAGCTCATTTGTGATGTCAGTGAGTTGATCAAACATGAGCTGAACATTCTCATTGTCGTTTCTCTTGAAGTGGTTGAAGAGGTTGCGAAGGACACTGATCCTTTGATCTCTCTGGGTTGAGACGCCTTCGTTGACCTTGGAGAGCCAGTCCCAGACTAGCTTAGATGTTTCCAAAGCACTCACACGGCCATACTGCCCTTTGGTCAGATGACCACAGATGATGTTCTTGGCAATGGAATCCAGTTGGACGAACTTCTTGACATCAGCAGCGGTGACACCTTCACCAGCCTTGGGAATGCCATTTTTGACGACATACCAGAGGTCGACATCAATGGCTTCAAGATGCATGCACATCTTATTCTTCAAGTAGGGATATTCAGTTCCATCGAAGACGGGGCACGCATCGGAGACTTTGATTATCCCTGCAGTCGACATAGCTAAAACTCCAGGTGGTTAAACCGAATCACACAGAACAAGGGAGTACCTTGCTCTGATACCAATTGAAAGTGCTAGTTATCGACTAAGGGGGGTGAATAGGCGATCGATTTGTATGAAAGTCTTCAAAACATGGAAGTTTCGAAGACAAACAATAGAAATGAACCTATTAACATGCAGCGGAAGGTAGACTACACTAGGCAAGCCATAGTCAAGTATTCAATGAAGTGAAAGCACAAAGACTAATAGCAGCTAGGCAGTATGGATCAGGATGGAAGATAGTATGAAGCCAATCAGAACAAGCAGTCACACGGTGAAGACAAATAGATAATGCAAACATGCAATGACTTCACAAGGACTGCCGGTGTCAAAACCGGTGGATCTCGGGTAGGGGGTCCCGAACTGTGCGTCTAAGGCGGATGGTAACAGGAGGCAGGGGACACGATGTTTTACCCAGGTTCAGGCCCTCTTGATGGAGGTAAAACCCTACGTCCTGCTTGATTATTCTTGATAATATGAGTAGTAAAAGAGTTGATCTACCATGATATCGGAGAGGCTAAACCCTAGAAGCTAGCCTATGGTATGATTTTATGTT
The DNA here is from genome assembly GCF_002162155.2 of Triticum dicoccoides. NCBI lineage: Eukaryota > Viridiplantae > Streptophyta > Magnoliopsida > Poales > Poaceae > Triticum > Triticum dicoccoides. Next base: position 436,997,771 of record NC_041388.1, read on the forward strand.
GTCCTACGGACTAAAACCCTCCAGTTTATATAGACACCGGAAGGGGCTAGGGTTACACAAGGTCGGTTACAAAGGAGGAGATATACATATCCATATTTCCTAGCTTGCCTTCCACGCCAAGTAGAGTCCCATCCGGACATGGGACGAAGTCTTCAATCTCGTATCTTCATAGTCCAACAGTCCGGCCAAAGGATATAGTCCGGCTGTCTGGAGACCCCCTAATCCAGGACTCCCTCAGTAGCCCCTGAACCAGGCTTCAATGACGATGAGTCCGGCGCGCAGTGTTGTCTTCGGCATTGCAAGGCGGGTTCCTCCTCCGAATACACCACGGAAGAATTTGAATACAAGGATAGTGTCCGACCCTGCAAAATAAGTTCCACATACCACCGTAGAGAGAATAATATTACCTCAAATCTAATCTGCGGACACGTTTTGGCAGCATGACATCACGCCACGGCCCGGTAATTATTTGAACCGTTTTTCTTTAACCAGCCCCCACACATAACGCGAGGCGGTTTCTTGACACATCTTGTCAAAGCAGAGATCGTGTTCCCCTTATTACGGGATTCTCATAAATACGGACGTGGGTAACCCAACCGCACCATCAATTACGAAACTTGGGGGATAAGCGAGTTTTACCAGGCAAGTGGGGGTGCATAGTTTAGTCTGCCCTTATAAAGGGATAAGATCTCACCTTTTTCTACCCACGCCTTCTTCCTCCTTGCTCATCCATTCTCGCGCACTCGAGCTCCAGCGCCCAAGTCCGCATCCTCCTCCTCAACTCTCTCCAAACATGTCCAGAGCGGGAGGCAAGTGGATGGCCTCCTCCATCACGGAGGGGCACATCAAAAAGTTACGTGGAGCCGGATACTTAGCCGCGGATATCGTGCACCGGCTGCCAGCCGCGGGGCAGATCGTCCCTACCCCGGAACCTCATGAAAGGGTGGTTTTCCTCCCCCATTTCGTCCGCGGATTGGGGTTTCCTCTCCATCCAATCGTCCGCGGCCTCATGTTCTACTACGGGCTGGACTTTCATGATCTGGCCCTGAATTTCATCCTCAACATCTCGGCGTTCATCACCGTGTGCGAGGCTTTCCTCCGCATCCAACCCCACTTCGGCCTATGGCTGAAGACCTTCAATATCAAGCCGAAGGTTGTAGGCGGCCAACAAGCGGAATGCGGCGGAGCCATGGTGGGCAAAATGCCCAATGTTGCATGGCTCGAGGGCTCCTTCATGGAGACCGTAAAGGGGTGGCAATCGGGGTGGTTCTACATCACCGAGACGCGCGACACCAACTGGGTGGCGGCCCCCGAGTTTCGATCCGGAATCCCCACGCGGCTCACTTCCTGGAAGGAGAAGGGCCTGTCCTGGGGTTCATCGGTGGAGCTGGACAGACTCCAGAAGTGTATCCGGAACATGACAAGCAAGAAACTTAAGCTTGTCAACATAGTCCAGGTCATGCTCTTCCGCCTGATCCTCCCATGTCAACAAGGGGATTTCAACTTATGGGAGTTTGACCCGGCCCGACACCAGACTCTAAGCGAGCTCTTCGACACGACGCACAAAGACATCTGGAGGGTGCTGTAGAAGGGCGCCGAGGTACCTCCCTCTCTCACCGAGGACCGTGGGCTAAGCGCGAAGCGCCCTGCGAATCCGGTAAGTTTTGTACATCTGGTAGGATATTTATTTCCCATAGCTTAACCATGTGCGGGGTCTGAGCTCCCATGCCTTTAATAGGACTGGGTGGAGGCATCGGAGCAGATTGACTGTCCGGCCCCTCTGTCCGAAGACACTGCGGACGCTCTCCTGACGGAGATGCGGACTCCGGCTCCTTACGAGGTGCCGAAGAAGACCAAGAACAAGGCCAAGGGAACCTGAAAGAGTTCCCGGCACCAGGTGGTATCGGACTCATCGTCCGATAACACCGAGACATCCTCCTCCCGTGAAAACAAGGAGAAGGAAGATGAAGATTCTCCCCCTCCAGCCGATGGAGACAAGAAAAGGAAGGCTGACCCAACCGGGGAGGCCGAAGGGTCCAAGAAGGGAAGAACTCTCCTTCCGGACTGCTCCGCCACCGCCGCCGACGACGAAGACAAGTGGCTGCTCAGGGCCAAGCCCCTGGCGAAGTCGTAAGTATTCGGATACCAGAGTAACTCATAGCATACCTTTGTCGCACTGCTTCTCCTAACGCCGAATATGATTATGCAGTCCGCCCCAAGCCCGTATCGATGTATCATCGTCGAACGGTTCCTTGGACTCGTCGGACATGAATAGTGATACACTTCCAACCGCCACCTCTCCTTGCCCTACGGACAATGCCGAGGTATTGTCTCAAGGGGCACCGAGCTGGGTGGAGACAGTCCTGGAGGCGCCTCAAGGCGACCTTCTGGACTCCAGGAGCAAAGGGAGCAAGGCTCCCGGTGTTGGGGATCGTAGCAGAAATTAAAAAAATTCTACGCATCACCAAGATCAATCTATGGAGTATTCTAGCAACAAGGGGAATAGGAGTGCATCTACATACCCTTGTAGATCGCGAGCGGAAGCGTTCAAGTGAACGGGGATGATGGAGTCGTACTCGCCATGATCCAAATCACCGATGACCAAGTGCCGAACGGACATCACCTCCGCGTTCAACACACGTACGGTTGGGAAGACGTCTCCTCCTTCTTGATCCAGCAAGGGGAAGGAGAGGTTGATGAAGATCCAGCAGCACGACGGCGTGGTGGTGGATGCAGCAGGATCCCGACAGGGCTTCGCCAAGCACAAGCGGGGAGGAGAGGTGTTACGGAGGGAGAGGGAGGCGCCAAGAGCAAGGTGTGGCTGCCCTCCCTCCCTTCCACTATATATAGGGGTTAGGGGGCGCATGCCCCCTTGGAGATCCCATCTAAAGGGGGGGGCGGCGGCCCCTGGGGGCAACGGCCCCCTTAGGGTTTCCAACCAGGGGGGCGCATGCCCCCTCGGGGGGCAACGACCCCCTAGGGTTTCCAACCTTAGGCGCCTTGGGCCCTTGGGTGGGGCGCACCAGCCCACCAGGGGCTGGTTCCCACGCCACTTCAGCCCATGGGGCCCTCCGGGATAGGTGGCCCCATCCAGTGGACCCCCGGGACCCTTCCGGTGGTCCCGGTACAATACCGGTGACCCCCGAAACTTTCTTGATGGCCGAAACTGGACTTCCTATATATAAATCTTTACCTCCGGACCATTCCGGAACTCCTCGTGACGTCCGGGATCTCATCCGGGACTCCTAACAACTTTCAGGTTACTGCATACTAATATCTCTACAACCCTAGCGTCACCGAACCTTAAGTGTGTAGACCCTACGGGTTCGGGAGACACGCAGACATGACCGAGACGCCTCTCCGGTCAATAACCAACAGCGGGATCTGGATACCCATGTTGGCTCCCACATGCTCCTCGATGATCTCATCGGATGAACCACGATGTCGAGGACTTAATCAATCCCGTATTCAATTCCCTTTGTCAATCGGTACGTTACTTGCCCGAGACTCGATCGTCGGTATCCCAATACCTTGTTCAATCTCGTTACCGGCAAGTCACTTTACTCGTACCGTAATGCATGATCCCGTGACCAACCCCTTGGTCACATTGAGCTCATTATGATGACGCATTACTGAGTGGGCCCAAGAGATACCTCTCCGTCATACGGAGTGACAAATCCCAGTCTCGATTTGTGCCAACCCAATAGACACTTTCAGAGATGCCCGTAGTGCACCTTTATAGCCACCCAGTTACGTTGTGACATTTGATACACCCAAAGCACTCCTACGGTATCCGGGAGTTGCACAATCTCATGGTCTAAGGAAATGATACTTGACATTAGAAAAGCTCTAGCAAACGAACTACACGATCTTTGTGCTATGCTTAGGTTTGGGTCTTGTCCATCACATCATTCTCCTAATGATGTGATCCCGTTATCAATGACATCCCCATGTCCATAGCCAGGAAACCATGACTATCTGTTGATCAACGAGCTAGTCAACTGGAGGCTCACTAGGGACACATTGTGGTCTATGTATTCACACATGTATTACGATTTCCGGATAATACAATTATAGCATGAACAATAGACAATTATCATGAACAAGGAAATATAATAATCTTTTATTATTGCCTCTAGGGCATATTTCCAACAGTCTCCCACTTGCACTAGAGACAATAGTCTAGTTACATTGTGATGAATCGTACACCCATGGAATTTTGGTGTTGATCATGTTTTGCTCTAGGGAGAGGTTTAGTCAATGGATCTGCCACATTCAGGTCCGTATGTACTTTACAAATCTCTATGTCTCCATTTTGAACACTTTCACGAATGGAGTTGAAGCAGCGCTTGATATGCCTGGTCTTCCTGTGAAACCTGGGCTCCTTCGCAAGGGCAATAGCTCCAGTGTTGTCACAGAAGAGAGTCATTGGGTCCGACGCATTGGGTATGACTCCTAGGTCGGTAATGAACTCCTTCACCCAGACTGCTTCTTGTGCTGCCTCCGAGGCCGCCATATACTCTGCTTGATCCTGCCACGACGCTTTGCTTGCAACTGCACCAGCTTACTGCCCCACCATTCAAAATATACACGTATTCGGTTTGTGACTTAGAGTCATCCAGATCTGTGTCGAAGCTGGCGTCGACATAACCCTTTACGACGAGCTCTTCGGCACCTCCATAAACGAGAAACATATCCTTGGTCCTTTTCAGGTACTTCAGGATGTTTTTGACCGTTGTCCAGTGTTCCTTGCCGGGATTACTTTGGTACCTACCTACCAAACTTATGGCAAGGTTTACATCGGGTCTGGTACATAGCATGACATACATAATAGACCCTATGGCTGAGGCATAGGGGATGACACTCATCTCTTCTATATCTTCTACCGTGGTCGGGCATTGAGCGTGCTCAATCGCACACCTTGCAATACAGGCAAGAACCCCTTCTTGGACTGATCCATATTGAACTTCTTCAATATCTTGTCAAGGTACGTACTTTGTGAAAGACCGATGAGGCGTCTCGATCTATCTCTATAGATCTTGATGCCTAATATATAAGCAGCTTCTCCAAGGTCCTTCATTGGAAAACACTTGTTCAAATAGGCCTTTATGCTTTCCAAGAATTCTATATCATTTCCCATCAACAGTATGTCATCCACATATAATATGAGAAATGCTACAGAGCTCCCACTCACTTTCTTGTAAACGCAGGCTTCTCCATAAGTCTGCATAAACCCAAACGCTTTGATCATCTCATCAAAGCGAATGTTCCAACTCCGAGATGCTTGCACCAGCCCATAGATTGAGCGTTGGAGCTTGCACACCTTGTTAGCATTCTTAGGATCGACAAAACCTTCCGACTGCATCATATACAATTCTTCCTTAAGAAAGCCGTTAAGGAGTGCTGTTTTGACGTCCATTTGCCATATCTCATAATCATAGAATGCGGCAATTGCTAACATGATTCGGACGGACTTCAGCTTCGCTACGGGTGAGAAAGTCTCATCGTAGTCAACCCCTTGAACTTGTCGATAACCCTTAGCGACAAGTCGAGCCTTATAGATGGTCACATTACTATCCGCGTCTGTCTTCTTCTTAAAGATCCATTTATTTTCTATGGATCGCCGATCTTCGGGCAAGTCAGTCAAAGTCCATACTTTGTTTTCATACATGGATTCTATCTCGGATTTCATGGCTTCTAGCCATTTGTCGGAATCTGGGCCCGCCATCGCTTCTTCATAGTTTGAAGGTTCACCGTTGTCCAACAACATGATTTCCAAGACAGGGTTGCCGTACCACTCTGGTGCGGAACATGTCCTTGTGGACCTACGAAGTTCAGTAGGAGCTTGATCCGAAGTATCTTGATCATCATCATTAACTTCCTCTCTAATCGGTGCAGGCACCACAGGAACATTTTCCTGAGCTGCGCTACTCTCTGCTTCAAGAGGCAGTACTTCATCAAGCTCTACTTTCCTCCCACTTACTTCTTTCGAGAGAAACTCCTTCTCTAGAAAGGATCCATTCTTGGCAATGAAGATCTTGCCTTTGGATCTGAGGTAGAAGGTATACCCAATGGTTTCCTTAGGGTATCCTATGAAGACGCATTTTTCCGACTTGGGTTTGAGCTTTTCAGGTTGAAATTTCTTGACATAAGCATCGCATCCCCAAACTTTTAGAAACGACAGAATAGGTTTCTTCCCAAACCATAATTCATATGGTGTCGTCTCAACGGATTTCGACGGAGCCCTATTTAAAGTGAATGCGGCAGTCTCTAAAGCATAGCCCCAAAATGATAGCGGTAAATCGGTAAGAGACATCATAGATTGCACCATATCTAATAGAGTGCGATTATGATGTTCGGACACACCATTACGCTGAGGTGTTCCAGGCGGCGTGAGTTGTGAAACTATTCCACATTTTCTTAAGTGTGTGCCAAATTCGTGACTCAAGTATTCTCCCCCACGATCTGATCGCAAGAACTTGATTTTCCTGTCACGTTGATTCTCAACCTAACTCTGAAATTCCTTGAACTTTTCAAAGGTCTCAGACTTGTGTTTCATTAAGTAGACATACCCATATCTACTCAAGTCATCAGTGAGGGTGAGAACATAACGATAGCCACCGCGAGCCTCAACACTCATTGGACCGCACACATCAGTATGTATGATTTCCAATAAGTTGGTTGCTCACTCCATTGTTCCTGAGAACGGAGTCTTGGTCATTTTACCCATGAGGCATGGTTCGCACGTGTCAAATGATTCGTAATCAAGAGACTCTAAAAGTCCATCTGCATGGAGCTTCTTCATGCGTTTGACACCTATGTGACCAAGGCGGCAGTGCCACAAGTATGTGGGACTATCATTATCAACCTTACATCTTTTGGTATTCACACTATGAATATGTGTAGCATTACGCTCGAGATTCATTAAGAATAAACCATTCACCATCGGAGCATGACCATAAAACATATCTCTCATATAAATAGAACAACCATTATTCTCGGATTTAAATGAGTGGCCATCTCGAATTAAACGAGATCCTGATACAATGTGCATGCTCAAAGCTGGCACTAAATAACAATTATTGAGGTTTAAAACTAACCCCGTAGGTAAATGTAGAGGTAGCGTGCCGACGGCGATCACATCGACCTTGGAACCATTCCCGACGCGCATCGTCACCTCGTCCTTCGCCAGTCTCCGTTTATTCCGCAGCTCCTGCTTTGAGTTACAAATGTGAGCAACCGCACCGGTATCAAATACCCAGGAGCTACTATGAGTACTGGTAAGGTACACATCAATTACATGTATATCACATATACCTTTCGTGATGCCGGCCTTCTTGTCCGCTAAGTATTTGGGGCAGTTCCGCTTCCAGTGACCACTTCCCTTGCAATAAAAACACTCAGTCTCGGGCTTGGATCCATTCTTTGGCTTCTTCCTGGCAGCTTGCTTACCGGGCGCGGCAACTCCCTTGCCGTCCTTCTTGAAGTTCTTCTTACCCTTGCCTTTCTTGAACTTTGTGGTTTTATTCACCATCAACACTTGATGTTCCTTTTTGACTTCTACCTCTGCTGATTTCAGCATTGCAAATACTTCAGGAATGGTCCTTTCCATCCCCTGCATATTGAAGTTCATCACAAAGCTCTTGTAGCTCGGTGGAAGCGACTGAAGGATTCTGTCAATGACCGCGTCATCCGGGAGATTAACTCCCAGCTGAGTCAAGCGGTTATGCAACCTAGACATTTTGAGTATGTGCTCACTGACAGAACTATTTTCCTCCATCTTACAACTAAAGAACTTGTCGGAGACTTCATATATCTTGACCCGGGCATGAGCTTGAAAAACCATTTTCAGCTCTTCAAACATTTCATATGCTCCGTGTCTCTCAAAATGCTTTTGGAGCCCCGGTTCTAAGCTGTAAAGCATGCCGCACTGAACGAGGGAGTAATCATCAGCACGTGTCTGCCAAGCGTTCATAACATCTTGGTTCTGTGGGACGGGTGCGTCACCTAGCGGTGCTTCTAGGACATAATCTTTCTTGGCAGCTATGAGGATGATCCTCAGGTTCCGGACCCAGTCCGTATAGTTGCTGCCATCGTCTTTCAGCTTGGTTTTCTCTAGGAACGCGTTGAAGTTGAGGACAACGTGGGCCACTTGATCTACAAGACATATTGTAAAGATTTTAGACTAAGTTCATGATAATTAAGTTCATCTAATTAAATTATTAAATGAACTCCCACTCAGATAGACATCCCTCCAGTCATCTAAGTATAACATGATCCGAGTTAACTAGGCCGTGTCCGATCATCACGTGAGACGGACTAGTCAACATCGGTGAACATCTTCATGTTGATCGTATCTTCTATACGACTCATGCTCGACCTTTCGGTCTTCTGTGTTCCGAGGCCATGTTTATACATGCTAGGCTCGTCAAGTAAACCTAAGTGTATTGCGTGTGTAAATCTGGCTTACACCCGTTGCATTCGAACGTTAGAATCTATCACACCCGATCATCACGTGGTGCTTCGAAACAACGAACCTTCGCAACGGTGCACATTTAGGGGGAACACTTTCTTGAAATTAATTTGAGGGATCATCTTATTTAAGCTACCGTCGTTCTAAGCAAATAAGATGTAAAACATGATAAACATCACATGCAATCAAATAGTGACATGATATGGCCATTATCATTTCGCTCCTTTGATCTCCATTTTCGGGGCGCCATGATCATTGTCGTCACCGGCATGACACCATGATCTCCATCATCGTGTCTTCATGAAGTTGTCACGTCAACTATTACTTCTACTACTATGGCTAACGCTTTAGCAATAAATTAAAGTAATTACATGACGTTTAATGTTGACACGCAGGTCATAAATAAATTAAGACAACTCCTATGGCTCCTGCCGGTTGTCATACTCATCGACATGCAAGTCGTGATTCCTATTACAAGAACATGAACATCTCATACATCACATATATCATTCATCACAACTTTTGGCCATATCACATCACAAAGCACTTGCTGCAAAAACAAGTTAGACGTCCTCTAATTGTTGTTGCAAGTTTTTACGTGGCTGCTATAGGTTTCTAGCAAGAACGTTTCTTACCTACGCCAAAACCACAACATGAATTGCCAATTTCTATTTACCCTTCATAAGGACCCTGTTCATCGAATCCGATCCAACTAAGTGGGAGAGACAGACACCTGCCAGCCACCTTATGCAACTAGTGCATGTCAGTCGGTGGAACCAGTCTCACGTAAGCGTACGTGTAAGGTTGGTCCGGGCCGCTTCATCCCACAATACCGCCGAATCAAGATAAGACTAGTAACGGCAAGATAGTTAACAATATCAACGCCCACAACTGCTTTGTGTTCTACTCGTGCATAGAAACTACGCATAAACCTGGCTCTGATACCATTGTTGGGGATCGTAGCAGAAATTAAAGAAATTCTACGCATCACCAAGATCAATCTATGGAGTATTCTAGCAACAAGGGGAATAGGAGTGCATCTACATACCCTTGTAGATCGCGAGCGGAAGCGTTCAAGTGAACGGGGATGATGGAGTCGTACTCGCCGTGATCCAAATCACCGATGACCAAGTGCCGAACGGACAGCACCTCCGCGTTCAACACACGTACGGTTGGCAAGACGTCTCCTCCTTCTTGATCCAGCAAGGGGGAAGGAGAGGTTGATGAAGATCCAGCAGCACGACGGCGTGGTGGTGGATGCAGCAGGATCCCGGCAGGGCTTCGCCAAGCACAAGCGGGGAGGAGAGGTGTTACGGAGGGAGAGGGAGGCGCCAAGAGCAAGGTGCGGCTGCCCTCCCTCCCCTCCACTATATACAGGGGCTAGGGGGGCGCATGCCCCCTTGGAGATCCCATCTAAAGGGGGGCGGCGGCCCCTGGGGGCAACGGCCCCCTTAGGGTTTCCAACCAGGGGGGCGCATGCCCCCTCGGGGGGCAACGGCCCCCTAGGGTTTCCAACCCTAGGCACCTTGGGCCCTTGGGTGGGGCGCACCAGCCCACCAGGGGCTGGTTCCCACGCCACTTCAGCCCATGGGGCCCTCCGGGATAGGTGGCCCCATCCGGTGGACCCCGGGACCCTTCCGGTGGTCCCGGTACAATACCGGTGACCCCCGAAACTTTCCCGATGGCCGAAACTGGACTTCCTATATAGAAATCTTTACCTCTGGATCATTCCGGAACTCCTCGTGATGTCCGAGATATCATCCGGGACTCCGAACAACTTTCGGGTTACTGCATACTAATATCTCTACAACCCTAGCGTCACCGAACCTTAAGTGTGTAGACCCTACGGGTTCGGGAGACACGCAGACATGACCGAGACGCCTCTCCGGTCAATAACCAACAGCAGGATCTGGATACCCATGTTGGCTCCCACATGCTCCTCAATGATCTCATCGGATGAACCACGATGTCGAGGACTTAATCAATCCCGTATTCAATTCCCTTTGTCAATCGGTACGTTACTTGCCCGAGACTCGATCGTCGGTATCCCAATACCTTGTTCAATCTCGTTACCGGCAAGTCACTTTACTCGTATCGTAATGCATGATCCCGTGACCAACTCCTTGGTCACATTGAGCTCATTATGATGATGCATTACCGAGTGGGCCCAAGAGATACCTCTCCGTCATACGGAGTGACAAATCCCAATCTTGATTCGTGCCAACCCAACAGACACTTTCAGAGATGCCCGTAGTGCACCTTTATAGCCACCCAATTACGTTGTGACGTTTGATACACCCAAAGCACTCCTACGGTATCCTGGAGTTGCACAATCTCATGGTCTAAGGAAATGATACTTGACATTAGAAAAGCTCTAGCAAACAAACTACATGATCTTTGTGCTATGCTTAGGTTTGGGTCTTGTCCATCACATCATTCTCCTAATGATGTGATCCTGTTATCAATGACATCCCCATGTCCATAGCCAGGAAACCATGACTATCTGTTGATCAACGAGCTAGTCAACTAGAGGCTCACTAGGGACACATTGTGGTCTATGTATTCACACATGTATTATGATTTCCGGATAATACAATTATAGCATGAACAATAGACAATTATCATGAACAAGGAAATATAATAATCTTTTATTATTGCCTCTAGGGCATATTTCCAACACCCGGGGCTCCAAGTTCGGCTCTCAGCAGCCGAACACCGCGCTGGAACCTCCAGTGGTTTCGGACTCGGGCATGCGGCCCCCTTCCAAAAGGGGCAAGACGCCCGTGCCAGTGACCTTTGTCCATCCAGAGGCACCGGACAACCTGCTGGGAGCGCTTCATGGCGCTTCCATCAACTAAGAACACCGCACTATTATGAGTGCGGTAATCAAGAAGGTTCAGTCTGCCAAGAGCGGACTGACTGAAGCCTGTGCCAGCCTTCTAACAGGCTTTGAGGTAAGTATTTAAAATATAGGAAAAAATATTACCGCATAGACAGTAGCCCCTGATGCTCTGTTTGGTGTTCACAAAGCAAAGCCGAATAGAGGATCAAATAATGTATGCATGATTCTAATATAAGTATGTCTGTATGCGTATGCAGGCTTCGCTGCTGACCTCTGCCGCACTGACTGCGGAGGTTGCCGCACTGAAGTAGGACCTCGAGGGGTCTGAGAAATAGCTCGGCCTTGCCAAGAGGCAGCTCGAGGAGAACAAAGGTAAGTAATACCTTGTCTATATATATAAACGAAAATGTGGTTGCGAAATGACAGGATCATCATGAATGTGCCAGGGGCCACGACCGAAGTGGCGACCCTGAAGCAAGCGTTGTCCGAGGCCGAAGACAAAGCGGACAAGGAGTGCACCGAGCGGGAAAATCAAGAGGCACGGGTGGGCAAGGTGCAGCAAGAGCTCCATGCTCTCGTGACGAAGCACGAGGCTTTGGAGCTTGACTCGAGGACACGAGAGTCTGAGCTTGCCGCGGCCCTTGAGAGTGCAAAGAATGCCAAGGCTGAAGCCCAAAAGTCCCTCCAGGAGATTGAGGTGATGAGGAAGATAGCAGCGGGTAAGGCATTCAATATGCAAAGCAAGCATGTGAAAGTAATTACTTGTTACTTACCTGAGTCTGGAGCTCTCCAGGAGCATTCGCAGATTTGCCACGCAGCATGTCGGATGCCGCGAAGTTTTACCAGGCCGAGGAGGGAAGCTCGACGGAGAAGCTGTTCTGGTCTCAGTATACTGGGACCGAACACCTGATGACTATGAGCGACCAGTTGAAGCAACTGGTCGAGTTGCACAAGGCGGCCGAACAGGCCATGAGGGGCCTTATAGTCCGGATGTGGCCTGGCGACTCCCTTCCCAACAGCTACTTTGGCCTGGTGAGGCGGCTTATGGATGCCTGTCCACGGCTGGAGGCCATAAAGCGGTCCGTCTGCATCGAGGGTGCATGCCAGGCCTTTGCCCGTGCGAAGGTAAACTGGGCCAAGATGGATGCTGAGAAGCTGGTGAAGGAGGGGCCGCCGCAGGGCAAGGAGCATCGCCACCCCGAAATGTATTATGAGGGTGTCCTGAAGGGTGCCCGTCTTGTGGCGCACGAGTGTGCAAAAGATGTAATTTTTGAATGAACTTGCTCCTGTGATCCTGTATTATGAAAACTTGTTCATATGCGCTATGCAACGCTTGTTTGAATTTAAAATATTACCTTCTGTGCGGCTGTTTATCAAATCTGAGAGATGGCCAGTCGTCGGCTTCTGCCCCCATGCCACGAGTGCTGGGGTGTTCGGGATAAACCTGAGCACTCTTTTCCCCATTGTTGGGTCCTTCGAGGGAGGTGCTCAGCACAACGAACAAGGCAACCGGACTATAATGCTTTATCACTCTCACTTAGCCATAGAATTCTACAATTTTAAATTTTGGCGAAGCCCCTAGTATTCGGAAGGCCGAATTCGGGGCGCTATACACGCCTTAAGCCAGACAAAGCCGACTCCTCGCTCTAAGCGGCATAAGTCTTTAGGGACTCGAAACCTCTCGGACAGCGACCAGCTCTCGCCTTATCATGACAGTCAGTTTTAGCTTTCTCTACTAAGGTGCTTAGCCCAGCTGAACCGGGGCACAATCGCAGTAGTTCTCCCAGTGCTACCTTAGCCGATATAGCGGAACGTAAGGTACCAAACATGGGAGCCGGGCAAACCCAACTATTGACCCAAGACATGATTCAGAGCTGATGCATATAATGCTATAAGTTCGGGGTGCCGCATTGTCCAAAGTGTTCGGACTTCTCACGTCGTATTATGGGGTATGCTTAAGCCCCTGGCGTATTGGCCGTACCAGAGTGTATGAGTGCTGAATGTCATGAATGAACATATATATATATATATATATATATATATATATATATATATATAAGAGGAATAGAGAATGCGATAATAGTCTAGTGCTATGCATTGTTTATTCAAAAATGTGTGTAAAGCAGAATGATACAAGTAGTGCGATAAGCAAAAAGTAGGACTATTTGACATGTCCCCTCCAAGGGCAAGCTGAGGAATGGTATTTAAAGCAGGTATTTCACTCGTTGTCAGAGACCACCTGGGAGTTCCATGGTGCGACGTAGCTTTCTGCCTCCTTGGTTGTTGCATCGTGTGTCCGGCAAACATACTGCCGGATGGGGTTTCCAGAGATTAAAGTCCTGAAAGAGAGAAAAATAACAAAGCGGGAAGCCCCTAGTGCGGTTGAGCCGCGTCTTGGGGCATGCCGTAGTCGTGCCCCCTCCCCACCTGTGCCCATGGTATTTTTAATGCGTAATTATGTACGCGTGACATGGATTTCGCCGTTTGGCTGGTACTGGGGTGGGGGCCGCATTGCTATGCGAGCCCGGAACATGCCAGGCAGTCTTGTTGCCGATTACTCCGGGCGCGCTTGAAGGTGTCCGGGTCTTGAATCGCCGAACTGGTGGATTGCCTTAAGAGGCTGCTTTGCGCTTCTACTGCGAGGGCCGCAGTGTGCTCCTCTGTACGGAGAGAGCGCTCTGTGTTTCCATTGACTGTGATGACCCCCCGAGGTCCTGGCATCTTGAGCTTGAGATATGCATAATGCGGTACCGCACTGAATCTCGCAAATGCGGTTCGCCCGAGCAGTGCATGATAGCCGCTGCAGAACGGGACTATATCGAAGATTAACTCCTCGCTTCGGAAGTTATCCGAGGATCCGAATGTTGGGGAACGTAGCAGAAATTCAAAATTTTCCTACGTGCCACCAAGATCTATCTATGGAGAAACCAACAACGAGGGGAAGGAGAGTGCATCTACATACCCTTGTAGATCGCTATGCGGAAGCGTTCAAGAGAACGGGGTTGAAGGAGTCGTACTCGTCGTGATCCAAATCACCGGAGATCCTAGTGTCGAACGGCCGGCACCTCCGCGTTCAATACACGTACAGCCCGGTGACGTCTCCCATGCCTTGATCCAGCAAGGAGAGAGGGAGAGGTTGAGGAAGACTCCATCCAGCAGCAGCACAACGGCGTGGTGGTGGTGGAGGAGCGTGGTCATAAATAAATTAAGACACGCAGGTCATAAATAAATTAAGACAACTTCTATGGCTCCTGCCGGTTGTCATACTCATCGACATGCAAGTCGTGATTCCTATTACAAGAACATGAACATCTCATACATCACATATATCATTCATCACAACTTTTGGCCATATCACATCACAAAGCACTTGCTGCAAAAACAAGTTAGACGTCCTCTAATTGTTGTTGCAAGTTTTTACGTGGCTGCTATAGGTTTCTAGCAAGAACGTTTCTTACCTACGCCAAAACCACAACATGAATTGCCAATTTCTATTTACCCTTCATAAGGACCCTGTTCATCGAATCCGATCCAACTAAAGTGGGAGAGACAGACACCTGCCAGCCACCTTATGCAACTAGTGCATGTCAGTCGGTGGAACCAGTCTCACGTAAGCGTACGTGTAAGGTTGGTCCGGGCCGCTTCATCCCACAATACCGCCGAATCAAGATAAGACTAGTAACGGCAAGATAATTAACAATATCAACGCCCACAACTGCTTTGTGTTCTACTCGTGCATAGAAACTACGCATAAACCTGGCTCTGATACCATTGTTGGGGATCGTAGCAGAAATTAAAGAAATTCTACGCATCACCAAGATCAATCTATGGAGTATTCTAGCAACAAGGGGAATAGGAGTGCATCTACATACCCTTGTAGATCGCGAGCGGAAGCGTTCAAGTGAACGGGGATGATGGAGTCGTACTCGCCGTGATCCAAATCACTGATGACCAAGTGCCGAACGGACAGCACCTCCGCGTTCAACACACGTACGGTTGGCAAGACGTCTCCTCCTTCTTGATCCAGCAAGGGGGAAGGAGAGGTTGATGAAGATCCAGCAGCACGACGGCGTGGTGGTGGATGCAGTAGGATCCCGGCAGGGCTTCGCCAAGCACAAGCGGGGAGGAGAGGTGTTACGGAGGGAGAGGGAGGCGCCAAGAGCAAGGTGCGGCTGCCCTCCCTCCCCTCCACTATATACAGGGGCTAGGGGGGCGCATGCCCCCTTGGAGATCCCATCTAAAGGGGGGCGGCGGCCCCTGGGGGCAACGGCCCCCTTAGGGTTTCCAACCAGGGGGGCGCATGCCCCCTCGGGGGGCAACGGCCCCCTAGGGTTTCCAACCCTAGGCACCTTGGGCCCTTGGGTGGGGCGCACCAGCCCACCAGGGGCTGGTTCCCACGCCACTTCAGCCCATGGGGCCCTCCAGGATAGGTGGCCCCATCCGGTGGACCCCCGGGACCCTTCCGGTGGTCCCGGTATAATACCGGTGACCCCCGAAACTTTTCCGATGGCCAAAACTGGACTTCCTATATATAAATCTTTACCTCCGGACCATTCCGGAACTCCTCGTGATGTCCGAGATATCATCCGGGACTCCGAACAACTTTCGGGTTACTGCATACTAATATCTCTACAACCCTAGCGTCACCGAACCTTAAGTGTGTAGACCCTACGGGTTCGGGAGACACGCAGACATGACCGAGACGCCTCTCCGGTCAATAACCAACAGCGGGATCTGGATACCCATGTTGGCTCCCACATGCTCCTCGATGATCTCATCGGATGAACCACGATGTCGAGGACTTAATCAATCCCGTATTCAATTCCCTTTGTCAATCGGTACGTTACTTGCCCGAGACTCGATCTTTGGTATCCCAATACCTTGTTCAATCTCGTTACCGGCAAGTCACTTTACTCGTATCGTAATGCATGATCCCGTGACCAACCCCTTGGTCACATTGAGCTCATTATGATGATGCATTACCTAGTGGGCCCAAGAGATACCTCTCCGTCATACGGAGTGACAAATCCCAATCTCGATTCGTGCCAACCCAACAGACACTTTTAGAGATGCCCGTAGTGCACCTTTATAGCCACCCAATTACGTTTTGACGTTTGATACACCCAAAGAACTCCTACGGTATCCTGGAGTTGCACAATCTCATGGTCTAAGGAAATGATACTTGACATTAGAAAAGCTCTAGCAAACGAACTACATGATCTTTGTGCTATGCTTAGGTTTGGGTCTTGTCCATCACATCATTCTCCTAATGATGTGATCCTGTTATCAATGACATCCCCATGTCCATAGCCAGGAAACCATGACTATCTGTTGATCAACGAGCTAGTCAACTAGAGGCTCACTAGGGACAGATTGTGGTCTATGTATTCACACATGTATTATGATTTCCGGATAATACAATTATAGCATGAACAATAGACAATTATCATGAACAAGGAAATATAATAATCTTTTATTATTGCCTCTAGGGCATATTTCCAACACCCGGGGCTCCAAGTTCGGCTCTCAGCAGCCGAACACCGCGCTGGAACCTCCAGTGGTTTCGGACTCGGGCATGCGGCCCCCTTCCAAAAGGGGCAAGACGCCCGTGCCAGTGACCTTTGTCCATCCAGAGGCACCGGACAACCTGCTGGGAGCGCTTCATGGCGCTTCCATCAACTAAGAACACCGCACTATTATGAGTGCGGTAATCAAGAAGGTTCAGTCTGCCAAGAGCGGACTGACTGAAGCCTGTGCCAGCCTTCTAACAGGCTTTGAGGTAAGTATTTAAAATATAGGAAAAAATATTACCGCATAGACAGTAGCCCCTGATGCTCTGTTTGGTGTTCACAAAGCAAAGCCGAATAGAGGATCAAATAATGTATGCATGATTCTAATATAAGTATGTCTGTATGCGTATGCAGGCTTCGCTGCTGACCTCTGCCGCACTGACTGCGGAGGTTGCCGCACTGAAGTAGGACCTCGAGGGGTCTGAGAAATAGCTCGGCCTTGCCAAGAGGCAGCTCGAGGAGAACAAAGGTAAGTAATACCTTGTCTATATATATAAACGAAAATGTGGTTGCGAAATGACAGGATCATCATGAATGTGCCAGGGGCCACGACCGAAGTGGCGACCCTGAAGCAAGCGTTGTCCGAGGCCGAAGACAAAGCGGACAAGGAGTGCACCGAGCGGGAAAATCAAGAGGCACAGGTGGGCAAGGTGCAGCAAGAGCTCCAGGCTCTCGTGACGAAGCACGAGGCTTTGGAGCTTGACTCGAAGACACGAGAGTCTGAGCTTGCCGCGGCCCTTGAGAGCGCAAAGAATGCCAAGGCTGAAGCCCAAAAGTCCCTCCAGGAGATTGAGGCGATGAGGAAGATAGCGGCGGGTAAGGCATTCAATATGCAAAGCAAGCATGTGAAAGTAATTACTTGTTACTTACCCGAGTCTGGAGCTCTCCAGGAGCATTCACAGATTTGCCACGCAGCATGTCGGATGCCGCGAAGTTTTACCAGGCCGAGGAGGGAAGCTCGCCGGAGAAGCTGTTCTGGTCTCAGTATACTGGGACCGAACACCTGATGACTATGAGCGACCAGTTGAAGCAACTGGTCGAGCTGCACAAGGCGGCCGAACAGGCCATGAGGGGCCTTATAGTCCGGATGTGGCCTGGCGACTCCCTTCCCAATAGCTACTTTGGCCTGGTGAGGCGGCTTATGGATGCCTGTCCACGGCTGGAGGCCATAAAGCGGTCCGTCTGCATCGAGGGTGCATGCCAGGCCTTTGCCCGTGCGAAGGTAAACTGGGCCAAGATGGACGCTGAGAAGCTGGCGAAGGAGGGGCCGCCGCAGGGCAAGGAGCATCGCCACCCCGAAATGTATTATGAGGGTGTCCTGAAGGGTGCCCGTCTTGTGGCGGACGAGTGTGCAAAAGATGTAATTTTTGAATGAACTTGCTCCTGTGATCCTGTATTATGAAAACTTGTTCATATGCGCTATGCAACGCTTGTTTGAATTTAAAATATTACCTTCTGTGCGGCTGTTTATCAAATCTGAGAGATGGCCAGTCGTCGGCTTCTGCCCCCATGCCACGAGTGCTAGGGTGTTCGGGATAAACCTGAGCACTCTTTTCCCCATTGTTGGGTCCTTCGAGGGAGGTGCTCAGCACAACGAACAAGGCAACCGGACTATAATGCTTTATCACTCTCACTTAGCCATAGAATTCTACAATTTTAAATTTTGGCGAAGCCCCTAGTATTCGGAAGGCCGAATTCGGGGCGCTATACACGCCTTAAGCCAGACAAAGCCGACTCCTCGCTCTAAGCGGCATAAGTCTTTAGGGACTCGAAACCTCTCGGACAGCGACCAGCTCTCGCCTTATCATGACAGTCAGTTTTAGCTTTCTCTACTAAGGTGCTTAGCCCAGCTGAACCGGGGCACAATCGCAGTAGTTCTCCCAGTGCTACCTTAGCCGATATAGCGGAACGTAAGGTACCAAACATGGGAGTCGGGCAAACCCAACTATTGACCCAAGACATGATTCAGAGCTGATGCATATAATGCTATAAGTTCGGGGTGCCGCATTGTCGAAAGTGTTCGGACTTCTCACGTCGTATTATGGGGTATGCTTAAGCCCCTGGCGTATTGGCCGTACCAGAGTGTACGAGTGCTGAATGCCATGAATGAACATATATATATATATATATATATATATATATATATATATATATAAGAGGAATAGAGAATGCGATAATAGTCTAGTGCTATGCATTGTTTATTCAAAAATCTGTGTAAAGAAGAATGATACAAGTAGTGCGATAAGCAAAAAGTAGGACTATTTGACATGTCCCCTCCAAGGGCAAGCTGAGGAATGGTATTTAAAGCAGGTATTTCACTCGTTGTCAGAGACCACCTGGGAGTTCCTAGGTGCGACGTAGCTTTCTGCCTCCTTGGTTGTTGCATCGTGTGTCCGGCAACCATACTGCCGGATGGGGTTTCCAGAGATTAAAGTCCTGAAAGAGAGAAAAATAACAAAGCGGGAAGCCCCTAGTGCGGTTGAGCCGCGTCTTGGGGCGTGCCGTAGTCGTGCCCCCTCCCCACCTGTGCCCATGGTATTTTTAATGCGTAATTATGTACGCGTGACATGGATTTCGCCGTTTGGCTGGTACTGGGGTGGGGGCCGCATTGCTATGCGAGCCCGGAACATGCCAGGCGGTCTTGTTGCCGATTACTCCGGGCGCGCTTGAAGGTGTCCGGGTCTTGAATCGCCAAACTGGTGGATTGCCTTAAGAGGCTGCTTTGCGCTTCTACTGCAAGGGCCGCAGTGTGCTCCTCTGTACGGAGAGAGCGCTCTGTGTTTCCATTGACTGTGATGACCCCCCGAGGTCCTGGCATCTTGAGCTTGAGATATGCATAATGCGGTACCGCATTGAATCTCGCAAATGCGGTTCGCCCGAGCAGTGCATGATAGCCGCTGCGGAATGGGACTATATCAAAGATTAACTCCTCGCTTCGGAAGTTATCCGAGGATCCGAATGTTGGGGAACGTAGCAGAAATTCAAAATTTTCCTACGTGCCACCAAGATCTAACTATGGAGAAACCAACAACGAGGGGAAGGAGAGTGCATCTACATACCCTTGTAGATCGCTATGTGGAAGCGTTCAAGAGAACGGGGTTGAAGGAGTCGTACTCGTCGTGATCCAAATCACCGGAGATCCTAGTGTCGAACGGCCGACACCTCCGCGTTCAACACACGTACAGCCCGGTGACGTCTCCCATGCCTTGATCCAGCAAGGAGAGAGGGAGAGGTTGAGGAAGACTCCATCCAGCAGCAGCACAACGGCGTGGTGGTGGTGGAGGAGCGTGGTACTCCAGCAGGGCTTCACCAAGCACCATAAGAGACGAGGAGGAGAGAGGGGTAGGGCTGCACCAACAGGGGAAGAATTCGTGTCTCTGGCAGCCCAAAACCTCAAGTATATATAGGGGAGGGGAGGGGCTGCGCCCCCACCTAGGTTTCCACCCCTAGGGGTGGCGGCCAGCCCTAGATCCCATCTAGGGGGCGGCCAAGGGGGGAGAGAGGGGAGGCGCACCTGGGGTGGGCCTTAGGGCCCATCTGCCCTAGGGTTTTCCCCCCTTCCCTCTCCCTTGCGCCTTGGGCCTTGGTGGGGGGCCGCACCAGCCCACCTGGGGCTGGTCCCCTCCCACACTTGGCCCATGCATCCCTCCGGGGCTGGTGGCCCCACTTGGTGGACCCCCGGACCCCTCCGGTGGTCCAGGTACACTACTGGTAAAACCCGAAACTTTTCCGGTGACCAAAACAGGACTTCCCATATATAAATCTTTACCTCTGGACCATTCTGGAACTCCTCGTGACGTCCGAGATCTCATCCGGAACTCCGAACAACATTCGGTAACCACGTATATCTATTCCTTATAACCCTAGTGTCATCGAACCTTAAGTGTGTAGACCCTACGGGTTCGGGAACCATGCAGACATGACCGAGATGTTCTCCGGTCAATAACCAACAGCGGGATCTGGATACCCATGTTGGTTCCCACGTGTTCCACGATGATCTCATCGGATGAACCACGATGTCGAGGATTCGATCAATCCCGTATTCAATTCCCTTTGTCTAGCGGTATTGTACTTGCCCGAGATTCGATCGTCGGTATCCCGATACCTTGTTCAATCTCGTTACCGGAAAGTCTCTTTACTCGTTCCGTAACACATCATCCCGTGATCAACTCCTTGATCACATTGTGCACATTATGATGATGTCCTACCAAGTGGGCCCAGAGATACATCTCCGTCACACGGAGTGACAAATCCCAGTCTCGATTCGTGCCAACCCAACAGACACTTTCGGAGATACCTGTAGTTTACCTTTATAGCCACCCAGTTACGTTGTGACGTTTGGCACACCCAAAGTATTCCTACGGTATCCGGGAGTTGCACAATCTCATGGTCTAAGGAAATGATACTTGACATTAGAAAAGCTTTAGGATACGAACTACACGATCTTTGTGCTAGGCTTAGAATTGGGTCTTGTCCATCACATCATTCTCCTAATGATGTGATCCCGTTATCAACGACATCCTATGTCCATGGTCAGGAAACCGTAACCATCTATTGATCAACGAGCTAGTCAACTAGAGGCTTACTAGGGACATGGTGTTGTCTATGTATCCACACATGTATCTGAGTTTCCTATCAATACAATTATAGCATGGATAATAAGCGATTATCATGAACAAGGAAATATAATAATAACCAATTTATTATTGCCTCTAGGGCATATTTCCAATAGTCTCCCACTTGCACTAGAGTCAATAATCTAGTTCACATCGCCGTGTGATTAACACTCACAGGTCACATCGCCATGTGACCAACATCCAAAGAGTTTACTAGTGTCACTAAACTAGTTCAAATCATCATGTGATTAAGACTCAATGAGTTCTGGGTTTGATCATGTTTTGCTTGTGAGAGAGGTTTTAGTCAACGGGTCTGCAACATTCAGATCCGTATGTACTTCGCAAATCTCTAGGTCATATTATAAATGCTGCTTTCACGCTCCACTTGGAGCTATTCCAAATGGTTGCTCCACTATACGTATCCGGTTTGCTACTCAGAGTCATTTGGATAGGTGTTAAAGCTTGCATCGATGTAACCCTTTACGCCGAACTCTTTATCACCTCCATAATCGAGAAACATGTCCTTATTACTCCAAGGACAATTTTGACCGCTATCTAGTGATCCACTCCTGGATCACCTTTGTACCCTCTTGCTAGACATGTGGCAAGGCACACATCAGGTGCGGTACTCAGCATGGCATACCGTATAGAGCTTATGACAAAAGCATAGCGGACGACATTCGTCCTTTCTCTTTCTTCTGCCGTGGTTGAGCTTTAAGTCTTAACTTCATACCTTACAACTCAGGCAAGAACTCCTTCTTTGACTGATCCATCTTGAACACCTTCAAGATCATGTCAAGGTATGTGCTCATTTGAAAGTACCATTAAGCGTTTTGATCTATCCTTATAGATCTTGATGCTCAATGTTCAAGTAGCTTAATCCAGGCTTTCCATTGAAAAACACTTTCCAAATAACCCTATATGCTTTCCAGAAATTCTACATCATTTCTGATCCACAATATGTCAACAACATATACTCATCAGAAATTCTATAGTGCTCCCACTCATTTCTTTGGAAATACAAGTTTCTCATAAACTTTGTATACACCCAAAATCTTTGATCATCTCATCAAAGCATACATTCCAACTCAGAGATGCTTACTCCAGTCCTTAGAAGGAATGCTAGAGCTTTGCATACTTATAGCATCTTTCAGGATTGACAAAACCTTCCGGTTGTATCACATACAACCTTTCCTCAAGAAAATTGTCGAGGAAACAATGTTTTGACATCCTATCTGCAAGATTTCATAAATAATGCAGTAATCGCTAATATAATTCCAACAGACTCTTAGCATCGCTACGAGTGAGAAAGTCTCATCATAGTCAACTCCTTGAACTTGTCGAGAAAATCTTAACGACAAGTCGAGCTTTCTTAATAGTGATACTTACCATCATTGTCCCTCTTCCTTTAAAATCCATCTGTACTCAACAGCCTTACGACCATCGAGCCGTTCTGCCAAAGTCTACACTTTGTTTTCATACATGGATCCTCTCTCGGATTTTATGGCCTCGAGCCATTTATCGGAATCCGGGCCCACCATCGCTTCTCCATAGCTCGTAGGTTCATTGTTGTCTAGCAACATGACTTCCAAGACAGGATTATATACCACTCTGAAGTAGTACGCATCCTTGTCATCCTACAAGGTTTGGGAGTGACTTGATCCGAAGTCTCATGAACAATATCATAAGCTTCCACTTCAATTGGTGTAGGTGCCACAGGAACAACTCTTTGTGCCCTGCTATACACTAGTTGAAGTGACGGTTCAATAACCTCATCAAGTCTCCACCATTCTCCCACTCAATTCCTTCGAGAGAAACTTTTCCTCGAGAAAGGACCCGATTCTAGAAACAATCCCTTATTGCTTTCGGATCTGAGACATGAGGTATACCCAACTGTTTTGGGTGTCCTATGAAGATGCATTTATCCGCTTTGGGTTCGAGCTTATCAGCCTGAAACTTTTTCACATAAGCGTCGCAGCCCCAAACTTTTAAGAAATGACAACTTAGGTTTCTCTAAACCATAGTTCATACGGTGTCATCTCATCGGAATTACGTGGTGCCCTATTTAAAGTAAATGTGGTTGTCTCTAATGCCTAACCCATAAACTATCGTGGTAATTCGATAAGAGACATCATGGTATGCATCATATCCAATAGGGTGCAATTATGATGTTTGGACACACCATCACACTATGGTGTTCCAGGCTGTATTAGTTGTGAAACAATTTCCACAATGTCTTAATTCTGTGCCAAACTCGTAATTTAGATATTCATCTCTATGATCATATCATAGATCTTCTATCCTCTTATCACGACGATCTTTCAACTTCACCCTGAATTACTTGAACCTTTCAATAATTCAGACTCGTGATTCATCAAGTAAATATACTCAACATCTACTCAAATCATCTGTGAAGTAAGAACATAACGATATTCACTACATGCCTCATCACTCATTGGACTGCACACATCAAAATGTATTACTTCCAACAAGTTGCTTTCTAGTTCCATTTTACCGAAAACGAGGCTTTCAATCATCTTGCCCATGTGGTATGATTTGCATGTCTCAAGTGATTCAAAACCAAGTGAGTCCAAACAGTCCATTTACATGGAGTTTCTTCATGCATATACACCAATAGACATGGTTCGCATGTCTCAAACTCTTCAAAATGAGTGAGCCCAAAGATCCATCAACATGGAGCTTCTTCATGCGTTTGTTACCGATATGACTTACGTGGCAGTGCCACAAGTAGGTGGTACTATCATTACTATCTTATATCTTTTGGCATGAACATGTGTATCACTACGATCGAGATTCAACAAACCATTCATTTTAGGTGCAAGACCATTGAAGGTATTATTCAAATAAACAGAGTAACCATTATTCTCCTTAAATGAATAACCGTATTGCGATAGACATAATCCAATCATGTCTATGCTCAACGCAAGCACCAATCTAGATGGTAGAGGGAGCGTACGATATTTGATCAACCTTGGAAATACTTCCAACACATATCGTCATCTCACCTTTCAGCTAGTCTCCGTTTATTCCGTAGCCTTTTGTTTCGAGTTACTAACACTTAGCAACCGAACCGGTATCTAATACCCTGGAGCTACTAGGAGTACTAGTAAAGTACACATCAACACAATGTATATCCAATATACTTCTATCGACCTTGCCAGCCTTCTTATCTACCAAGTATCTAGGGTAATTCTGCTCCAGTGGCTGTTCCCCTTATTACAGAAGCACTTAGTCTCGGGTTTGGGTTCAACCTTGGGTTTCTTCACTAGAGCAGCAGCTGATTTGCTGTTTCATGAAGTATCCCCTTTTGCCCTTGCCCTTCTTGAAACTAGTGGTTTCACCAACCATCAACAATTGATGCTCCTTCTTGATTTCTACTTTTGTGGTGTCAAACATCGCGAATATCTCAAGGATCATCATATATGTCCCTGATACATTATAGTTCATCATGAAGCTCTAGCAGCTTGGTGGTAATGACTTCGGAGAAACATCACTATCTCATCTGGAAGATCAACTCCCACTTGATTCAAATGATTGTTGTACTCAGATAATCTGAGCACAAGCTCAACAATTGAGCTTTTCTCCTTAGTTCGCAGGCTAAGAAAATCGTCGGAGGTCTCATACCTCTTGACGTGGGCACGAGCCTGAAATCCCAATTTCAGCCCTCGAAACATCTCATATGTTTCGCGACGTTTCAAAACATCTTCGGTGCCTCAACTCTAAACCGTTTAACTGAACTATCACGTAGTTATCAAAATGTGCATGTCAGATGTTCGCAACATCCACAGACGACGTTCGAGGTTCAGCACACTGAGCGGTGCATTAAGGACATAAGCCTTCTATGAAGCAATGAGGACAATCCTCGGTTTACGGACCTAGTCCGCATAATTGCTACTATCAACTTTCAACTAAATTTTCTCTAGGAACATATCTAAACAGTAGAACTGAAGCGCGAGCTACGACATAATTTGCGAAGACCTTTTGACTATGTTCAGGATAATTAAGTTCATCTTATGAACTCCCACTCAGATAGACATCTCTCTAGTCATCTAAGTGATTACATGATCCGAGTCAACTAAGCCGTGTCCGATCATCACGTGAGGCGGGACTAGTCATCATCGGTGAACATCTTCATGTTGATCGTATCTACCATACGACTCATGCTCGACCTTTCGGTCTCTTGTGTTCCGAGGCCATGTATGTACATGCTAGGCTCGTCAAGTCAACCTAAGTGTTTCGTGTGTGTAAATCTGTCTTACACCCATTGTATGTGAACGTTAGAATCTATCACACCCGATCATCACGTGGTGCTTCGAAACAATGAACTGTCGCAACGGTGCACAATTAGGGGGAACACTTTCTTGAAATTATTATGAGGGATCATCTTATTTACTACCGTCGTTCTAAGTAAACAAGATGCAAAAACATGATATACATCACATGCAATCAAATAATAGTGACATGATATGGCCAATATCATATCGCTCCTTTGATCTCCATCTTGGGGCTCCATGATCATCTTGTCACCGGCATGACACCATGATCTCCATCATCATGATCTCCATCATCGTGTCTCCATGAAGTTGCTCGCCAACTATTACTTCTACTACTATGGCTACCGGTTAGCAATAAAGTAAAGTAATTACATGGCGTTTCTCAATGACACGCAGGTCATACAAAAAATAAAGACAACTCCTATGGCTCCTGCCGGTTGTCATACTCATCGACATGCAAGTCGTGATTCCTATTACAAGAACATGATCAATCTCATACATCACATATCATTCATCACATTCTTCTTGGCCATATCACATCACATAGCATACCCTGCAAAAACAAGTTAGACGTCCTCTAATTGTTGTTTGCATGTTTTACGTGGCTGCCATGGGTTTCTAGCAAGAACGTTTCTTACCTACGCAAAAACCACAACGTGATATGCCAATTGCTATTTATCCTTCATAAGGACCCTTTTCATCGAATCCGATCCGACTAAAGTGGGAGAGACAGACACCCGCTAGCCACCTTATGCAACTAGTGCATGTCAGTCGGTGGAACCAGTCTCACGTAAGAGTACGTGTAAGGTCGGTCCGGGCCGCTTCATCCCACAATGCCGCCGAATCAAGATTGGACTAGTAACGGTAAGCATATTGAACAAAATCAACGCCCACAACTACTTTGTGTTCTACTCGTGCAGAGAATCTACGCAATAGACCTAGCTCATGATGCCACTGTTGGGGAACGTAGCAGAAATTCAAAATTTTCCTACGTGCCACCAAGATCTATCTATGAAGAAACCAACAACGAGGGGAAGGAGAGTGCATCTACATACCCTAGTAGATCGCTATGCGGAAGCGTTCAAGAGAACGGGGTTGAAGGAGTCGTACTCGTCGTGATCCAAATCACCGGAGATCCTAGTGCCGAACGGCCGGCACCTCCGCGTTCAACACACGTACAGCCCGGTGACGTCTCCCATGCCCTGATCCAGCAAGGAGAGAGGGATAGGTTGAGGAAGACTCCATCCAGCAGCAGCACAACGGCGTGGTGGTGGTGGAGGAGCGTGGTACTCCAGCAGGGCTTCGCCAAGCACCGCAAGAGATGAGGAGGAGAGAGGGGTAGGGCTGCACCAACAGGGGAAGAATTTGTGTCTCTGGCAGCCCAAAACCTCAAGTATATATAGGGGAGGGGAGGGGCTGTGCCCCCACCTAGGTTTCCACCCCTAGGGGTGGCGGCCAGCCCTAGATCCATTCTA
>NC_041388.1:437025417-437075629 GCF_002162155.2 Triticum dicoccoides
TGGGGCTGGTCCCCTCCCACACTTGGCCCATGCAGCCCTCTGGGGCTGGTGGCCCCACTTGGTGGACCCCCGGACCCCTCCGGTGGTCCCGATACACTACCGGTAAAACCCGAAACTTTTCCGGTGACCAAAACAGGACTTCCCATATATAAATCTTTACCTCCGGACCATTCCGGAACTCCTCATGACGTCCAGGATCTCATCCGGAACTCCGAACAACATTTGGTAACCACGTATATCTATTCCTTATAACCCTAGCGTCATCGAACCTTAAGTGTGTAGACCCTACGGGTTCGGGAACCATGCAGACATGACCGAGACGTTCTTCGGTCAATAACCAACAGCGGGATCTGGATTCCCATGTTGGTTCCCACATGTTCCACGATGATCTCATCGGATGAACCACGATGTCGAGGATTCGATCAATCCCCTATTCAATTCCCTTTGTCTAGCGGTATTGTACTTGCCCGAGATTCGATCGTCGGTATCCCGATACCTTGTTCAATCTCGTTACTGGCAAGTCTCTTTACTCGTTCTGTAACACATTATCCCATGATCAACTCCTTGATCACATTGTGCACATTATGATGATGTACTACCGAGTGGGCCCAGAGATACATCTCCGTCACACGGAGTGACAAATCCCAGTCTCGATTCGTGCCAACCCAACAGACACTTTCGGAGATACCTGTAGTGTACCTTTATAGCCACCCAGTTACGTTGTGACGTTTGGCACACCCAAAGTATTCCTACGGTATCCGGGAGTTGCACAATCTCATGGTCTAAGGAAATGATACTTGACATTAGAAAAGCTTTAGCATATGAACTACACGATCTTTGTGCTAGGCTTAGAATTGGGTCTTGTCCATCACATCATTCTCCTAATGATGTGATCTCATTATCAACGACATCCAATGTCCATGGTCAGGAAACCGTAACCATCTATTGACCAAGGAGCTAGTCAACTAGAGGCTTACTAGGGACATTGTGTTGTCTATGTATCCACACATGTATCTGAGTTTCCTATCAATACAATTATAGCATGGATAATAAACGATTATCATGAACAAGGAAATATAATAATAACCAATTTATTATTGCCTCTAGGGCATATTTCCAACATCGAAGACCACTTCCAGTGTGACTGAGCCTGTGCAATGGGCCTCTACACCTGGTATGACGCCTTTGAAGGTCGTTTTTGTGGGTTTGATTCTTGAGGGGTCTATACCCATTTTGCACATCGTGTCCCGATAAAGCAGGTTCAGGCTGCTGCCGCCATCCATAAGGACTCGAGTGAGGTGAAATCCGTCAATGATTGGGTCTAGGACCACTGCGGCGAATCCTCCATGACGGATACTAGTGGGGTGGTCCCTGCGATCGAAGGTGATCGGACAAGAGGGCCATGGGTTGAACTTTGGGGCGACTGGCTCCAACGCATATACGTCCCTTAGCGCACGCTTCCGCTCCCTCTTGGGAATGTGGGTTGCGTATATCATGTTCACCGTCCGCACTTGTGGGGGGAACCTCTTTTGTTCTCCGGTGTTCGGCTGCCGGGTCTCCTCCTCGTTGTCGCTATGCAACACCTTATCTTTGTTTTCGGCATTTAACTTACTGGCCTACTTGAACACCCAACAATCCCTGTTGGTGTGGTTGGCTGGCTTGTCAGGGGTGCCATGTATTTGACACGAGCGATCGAGTATACGGTCCAAACTGGACGGGCCCGGAGTGCTTATTTTGAATGGCTTTTTCTGCTGACCGGGTTTAGAGCCTTTGAATCCGGAATTGACTGCCGTATCCTCGGTATTGTCGCTGTTAATGCAGTGCTTATGTTTGTTGCGACATGACCTGCCATTGCCATCCTAGGTATCCGAAGTACCTGGCTAGGGCCTGCGAGCCAGCCAGCTGTCTTCTCCCGCGCAAAAGCGGGTCATGAGTGTCGTGAGGGCTGCCATAGATTTCGGCTTTTCCTGGCCAAGGTGTCGGGCGAGCCACTCGTCGTGGATGTTGTGCTTAAAAGCTGCTAGGGCCTCTGCATCCGGACAGTCGATGATTTGATTTTTCTTTGTTAGGAACCGTGTCCAGAATTGCCTAGCCGATTCCTCTGGCTGCTGAATTATGTGGCTCAAGTCATCGACATCTGGTGGTCGCACATAAGTGCCCTGGAAGTTGTCAAGGAATGCGGCTTCCAGATCTTCCCAACAACCAATGGATTTTGCTGGCAGGCTGTTGAGCACGATGGTAGAACCGGTCTCATGAACGTGGTCATGTAATGTTGGTCTGGGCCACTTCATCCAACAATAACGCAGAATCAAAATAAGACGTTGGTGGTAGGCAGTATTATCTTTGCCCACAACACTTTGTGTTCTACTCGTTCATCCAACAATACGCCGGTCTCTTTGTGTTCTACTCGTGCATATCATCTACGCATAGACCTAGCTCGGATGCTACTTTTGGGGAACGTAGCATGCAATTTCAAAAAATATTCCTATGATCATGCAAGATCTATCTAGGAGATGCATAGCAATGAGAGGGGGAGAGTGTGTCCATGTACCCTCGTAGACCGAAAGCGGAAGCGTTAGGTTAACGTGGTTGATGTAGTCGAACATCTTCACGATCCAACTGATCCAATTACCGAATGTACGGCACCTCCGTGTTCAACATACGTTCAGCTCGATGACGTCCCTCGAACTCTTGATCCAGCAGAGGGTCGAGGGAGAGTTCTGTCAGCACGACGGCATGGTGACGATGATGGTGATGTGATTCGCGCAGGGCTTCGCCTAAGCACTACGACACTATGACCGGAGGAGTAAACTGTGGAGGGGGGCACCGCACACAGCTAAGAGAACTATTGTTGTGCCTTTGGGGTGTCCCCCGCCCCCATATATAAGGGAGAGGGGGAGGAGGCCAGCCACAAGGGGCACACCAAGGAGAGGGGAGTCCTACTAGGACTCCAGTCCTAGTAGGATTCGCCCCCCCCCCTTTTTCCTTCTACCAGAGGGGGAAAAGGGGAAGGAGAGGGAGTAGGAGAAGGAAAGGGGGGTGGCGCCCCCTTCCCTAGTCCAATTCGGCCTCCTCCCTTGTGGGGGGTGCACCAGCCCTTTCTGGGCTAGTTAGCCTCCCTCCTATGGCCCGTATGGCCCATATCTTTCCCCGAGGGTTTCCGGTAACCCCTCCGGTACTCCGGTATGTACCTGATACACTATGGAACCATTCCGGTGTCCGAATAGTACCTTCCAATATATCAATCTTGACCTCTCGACCATTTTGAGACTCCTCGTCATGTCCGTGATCTCAGCCGGTACTCCGAACAAACTTAGTTCACCAAAACACATAACTCATAAATACAAATTGCCATCGAATGTTAAGCGTGCTGACCATACGGGTTCGAGAACTATGTAGACATGACCGAGACACATCTCCGGTCAATAACCAATAGTGGAACCTGGATGCTCATATTGGTTCCTACATATTATATGAAGATCTTTATCGGTCAAACTGCATAACAACATACGTCATTCCCTTTGTCATCGATATGTTACTTGCCCGAGATTTGATCATCGGTATCAGCATACCTAATTTAATATCGTTACCGGCAAGTCTCTTTGCTCGTTCCTTAATGCATCATCCTGTAACTAACTCATTAGTCACATTGCTTGCAAGGCTTATAGTGATGTGCATTACCGAGAGGGCCCAGAGATACCTCTCCGATACTTGGAGTGACAAATCCTAATCTCGATCTATGCCAACCCAACAAACACCTTAGGAGACACATGTAGAGCATCTTTATAAGCACCCAGTTACATGTGACGTTTGAAGCACACAAGGTGTTCCTCCGGTATTCGGGAGCTGCATAATCTCATAGTCAAAGGAATATGTATAAGTCATGAAGAAAGCAATAGCAATAAAAATTAATGATCATTATGCTAAGCTAACGGATGGGTCTTGTCCATCACATCATTCTCCTAATGATGTGATCCCGTTCATCAAATGCAACACATGTCTATGGTTAGGAAACTTAACCATCTTTGATCAACGAGCTAGTCTAGTAGAGGGTTACTAGGGACACTGTGTTTTGTCTATGTATTCACACATGTATCATGTTTCCGGTTAATACAATTCTAGCCTGAATAATAACGATTTATCATGATGTAAGGAAATATAAATAACAACTTTATTATTGCCTCAAGGGCATATTTCCTTCCGGAACTACAACCAATTGAAATTGGAATTTCATCCAAAGTTTTATCCAATGCATCTGGTTCATCGTGATCGGAATTATATATATAATTTTTGGCCTCGTGAAGGAGAAAGTATCGCTCAAGATTGGGGGAGGCTTAAGTCAATGTTATATTCATGCCCCAATCTTGAGATTTCAAGGGAAATTATTATTCAAAAATTTTATGCTCGGCTTTCTCATAATAATCGATCCATGCTCGATACTTCTTGTATTGGTTCCTATATGAAGAAGGATATTGAATTCGAATAGGTTTTATTGGAAAGAATTAAAGGCAACTCTGAAGATTGGGAACTCGATGAAGGTAAAGAGTCGGGTATAAACCTTAAGTTTGATTGTGTTAAATCTTTTATGGATACCGATGAATTTCGTGATTTTAGCACTAAATATGGACTTGACTCTGAGATAGTAGCTTCTTTCTGTGAATCTTTCGCTACTCATGTTGATCTCCCTAAGGAGAAGTGGTTTAAATATAATCTTCCCATTGAAGTTAAAATAGTTGAACCTGTTAATGTTGAAGAAGAAACTATCACTTATAATGTTGATCCGATTGTTCCTACTACTTATATTGAGAAACCACCATTCCCTGTTAGAACAAAGGATCATGCTAAAGCTTCAACTGTGGTCAACAAAAGTAATATTAGAACACCCAAACCCTCTGAGCAAATTATAGTTGAACCTAGTATTGCTATGGTTAAAGATCTCTTGGTTGATAATATTCATGGGACTGTTATTTATTTCTATGATGAAGCTGCTAGAATTGCTAAACCCGATACGAAAGAAAAACATAGACCTGTTGTTGGCATGCCTGTTGTTTCTGTTAAAATAGAAGATCATTGTTATCATGGCCTTTGTGATGTTGGTGCTAGTGTGTGTGCAATTCCTTATACCTTATATAAAGAAATTATGAATGATATTGCACCTGCTGAGATAGAAGATATTGATGTTACTATTAAGCTTGCCAATAGAGATAGTATTTCACCAATTGGGATTGTTAGAGATGTTGAAGTCTTGTGTGGGAAATATTCTACTGGTTTTCTTGTTCTTGCTTCCCCACAAGATAATTTTTGTCCCATTATATTTGGTAGACCCTTCTTGAATACTGTTAATGCTAAGATAGACTGCGAGAAACACATTGTTACTGTTGGATTAGGGGATATGTCTCATGATTTTAATTTCTCTAAATTTCGTAGACAACCCCATGATAAAGAATTGCCTAGTAAGGATGAAATTATTGGTCTTGCTTCTGTTGTTGTGCCTCCTAATGATCCTTTAGAACAATATATGCAGTATTCTTTAATTAAGGACCTATTTTGAAACACAATTTGCCTGTTGAAATCTTTGGGGATCCTCCTCCACCTAAGGATGATCGCATGTTTGAGCTTAAACAATTACCTGATACTTTAAAATATGATTTTCTGGATGAAAAGAAGATATACCCTGTTATTATTAGTGCTAACCTTTCAGATCATGAAGAAAAGAAATTATTGAAAACTCTGAAGAAGCACTGTGCCACTATTGGATATACTCTTGATGATCTTAAGGGCATTAGTACCACTCTATGTCAGCACAAAATTAAACTGGAGAAAGATGCTAAACTAGTTGTTGATCATCAACGACGGTTAAATCCTAAGATGAAAGAAGTGGTAAGAAATGAAATACTAAAGCTTCTGGAGGCAGGTATAATTTATCCTATTGTTGATAGTAAATGGGTAAGTCCCGTTCATTGTGTCCCTAAGAAGGGAGGTATTACTGTTGTTCCGAATGATAAGAATGACTTGATTCCTCAAAGAATTGTTAAAGGATATAGAATGGTAATTGATTTTCACAAATTAAATAAAGCTACTAGAAAAGATCAGTACCCTCTACCTTTTACTGATCAAATGCTAGAAAGACTATCCAAACATACTCATTTTTGCTTTCTAGATGGTTATTCTGGTTTCTCTCAAATACCTATGTCAAAAGAGGATCAAGAGAAAACTACTTTTACTTGCCCTTTCAGTACCTTTGCGTATGGACATATGCCTTTTGGTTTAATGCAATGCACCTGCTACCTTCCAAAGATGTATGACTGCTATATTCTCTGACTTTTGTGAAAAGATTGTTGAGGTTTTTATGGATGATTTCTCCATTTACAGAACTTCTTTTGATGATTGTTTAAGCAGCCTTGACCGAGTTTTGCAGAGATGTGGAGAAACTAATCTTGTCTTGAATTGGTAGAAGTGCCACTTTATGGTTAAAGAAGGTATTGTCTTGGGGCATAAAGTTTCTGAAAGAGGTATTGAAGTTGATAAAGCTAAAGTAGATGTTACTGAAAAGATGTCGTGTCCTAAAGATATCAAAGGTATAAGAAGTTTCCTTGGTCATGTTCGTTTCTATAGGAGGTTTATTAAATACTTCTCTAAACTTTCTAGGCCTCTCACTAATCTCTTGCAAAAAGATGTTCCTTTTGTTTTTGATGGCGATTGTGTAGAAGCATTTGAAATACTTAAGAAAGCCTTGATTTCTGCACCTATTGTTCAGCCACCTAATTGGAATTTACCCTTTGAAATTATGTGCGATGCTAGTGATTATGTTGTTGGTGTTGTTCTAGGACAAAGAGTTGATGAGAAATTAAACATTATCCAGTATGCTAGTAAAAATCTAGACAGTGCCCAGAGAAATTATGCTACCACTGAAAAAGAATTTTTAGCAGTTGTATTTGCATGTGATAAGTTCAGACCTTATATTGTTGATTCCAAAGTAACTATTCACACTGATAATGCTGCTATTAAATATATTATGGAAAAGAAAGATGTTAAACCTAGACTTATTAGATGGGTTCTCTTGCTACAAGAATTTGATTTGCATATTATTGATAGAAAGGGAGCTGAGAACCCCGTTGCAGACAACTTGTCTAGGTTAGAAAATGTTCTCGATGACCCACTACCTATTGATGATAGCTTTCTTGATGAACAATTAAATGTCATAAATGCTTCTCATAATACTCCATGGTATGCTGATTATGCTAATTATATTGTTCTAAATTTATACCACCTAGTTTCACATACTAGCAAAAGAAAAAGTGTTTCTATGATTTAAGACATTACTTCTGGGATGACCCACACCTTTATAAAGAAGGAGTAGATGGTGTTATTAGACGTTGTGTACCTGAGCATCAACAAGAACAGATCCTATGCAAGTTCCTCTCCGAGTCTTACAAAGGACATTGAGGGAGTCCTGGATTAAGGGGTCCTCGGGCGTCCGAGCTATGTGACGTGGGCCGGACTAATGGGCCATGAAGATACAAGACAGAAGACTTATTCTCGTGTTCGGATTGGATTCTCCTTGGCGTGGAAGGCAAGTTTGGCGTTTGGATATGAAGATTCCTTCCTCTGCAAACCACCTCTGTATAACCCTAGGTCCCTCCGGTGTCTATATAAACCGAAGGGTTTAGTCCGTAGGGGTAATCATAATCATACAGGCTAGACATCTAGGGTTTAGCCATTACGATCTCGAGGTAGATCAACTCTTGTAAACCCCATATTCATCCAAGATAATCAAGCATGAAGTAGGGCATTACCTCCATCAAGATGGCCCAAACCTGGGTAAACATCGTGTCCCTGTCTTCTGTTACCTTCGATCCTCACACGCACAGTTCGGGACCCCCTACCCGAGATCTGCCGGTTTTGACATCGACATTGGTGCTTTCATTGAGAGTTTCGCTGTGTCATCGGCAGAAGGATCGATGGCTCCATCAGTCTCTACAATAATGCAGACCTGAGGGAGGTCTTTCTCCCGGGCCAGATCTTTGTGTTCGGCAGCTTCGCACTACGGGCCAACTCGCTTGGCCATCTAGAGCAGATCGACAACTATGCCCCAGGTCACCAGATAAGTTTTGGAAACATGAATTATGTCGCTAATATCCGAGGAGACTTGATATTCCAAGGGTTTGCGACCCCAACCTCTGCTCTGGCCTTAGATCCGAAGCACGTCACCAGGTTCGAAGACGGGATTCTCGAGCCCGCAGGACTCTCTGCGGCTATTAAGCCTAGTACGGGAGAGCCGGAGGAAGCAGCATCACCGTCAATCATCATGCAGCCGAACTCTTCTCCGAACATTGGCTCTGAACCCTCGGAGTCAGCATCGTGTGAGCTCAAACAAGGAGTTTTCTTCCCACCATACTCCACGAACTCTCTCCTCCCTGGCCAAACCTTGCCTTTAAGCGAGGCTCTGGACTTAATGCGATCCCTCGTTATTACAGAGGGGCAGCGTTCGAAGTACGCAAAACCCAAACTAGGGGCTGAGAGTGGGGGATTTTTCATCCCAACCACCACCCACTTCATAGCCATTGTCGAGGACTTAACCGACATGCTCGATTACGGCTTCGGGTATGGACGACGATGCCGGAGAAGAGCAGGCCCGAAACCCGCCGTTTACCGGACGCTGGACGGCCACCTCTTCGTATGACATGTACATGGTGGACACACCCAAAGAGGGTAACGACGATAACAAGAAAAATCCAGTTGAGGATACACCTCCTGAGACACAACCAAAGCGCCGACGTAAGCGGCGCCGCTCTAAATCATGTCGTGGAAAAGACAGCAATACCGGCACCAGAGACAACAATACTCCGGATGACGCCGAAGACCAAGAAGACCCCGTCGAGCCAACCTCCGAACAGGATGGTCGGCAAGATGTGCAAATTAGCCCTGATAAACAGGCTGTAAACAAAGACTCGGAGGATAGTCATTATCTTCCACTCTCCGAGGATGAGGTGAGGCTCGGTGATGAAGACTTTATCGTACCTGAGGAACCCACTGAACATGAGTGCTTTAAGCGCTGGCTAATAGCCACTGGAAGGTGTGTGAAAAAGAAGCAGCAGCAGCTTCAAGCTGACCAAGATCTGCTCAATGACAGGTGGACTAATGTCTTGGTAGCCGAGGAATATGGACTCAGGCGCCCAACCAAGAGTTGCCCGAAGCGCAAGCTGCTACCCCAATTCGATGACGAGGCGCTGGAGCCCATACCCTCAGTGCGTAACGCGGCTGACTGGCCACCACGTGGTCGTGACAAAACAGCAACTCAAGCCGAACGCCAGTCCGTCCTACCTTGCCGACAAAGTAGAGACACAACAGCTCGGGGATATACGTACGATCTACGGCAGGACCTGGAAAATAGAGCAGGTCAGACCAGATCGATCTACGGATCATGGGGGCATGCCCCGATGTGCAAGGACGGCTATCTAGCCGGGCGCGACAAGCATAACCACCTCTGGGCCGAAAACAGCAGACGAACTCCATCCGAGCTATGTCACGACTTGGTCTGATATAGAGGCGCCGGACACCCCCTCTGCTTCACTAACAAAGTAATGGTGCACGAATTCCCAGAAGGGTTTAAACCCGTGAATATCGAATCATATGATGGAACAACATATCCCGCAGTATGGATTGAGGACTTTCTTCTCCGTATTCATATGGCTCACGGTGATGATCTTCATGCCATCAAATACCTCCCGCTAAAACTCAATGGACCAGCTCGGCACTGGTTAAACAGCCTGCCAGAAAACTCCATTAGCAGCTGGGAGGACTTGAAAGACACCTTCTACGACAATTTCCAGGGTACATACGTCCGACCTTCGGATGCCGATGACCTAAGTAACATAGTTCAACAGAAATTCTAGACTAGGTTCCTAACTAAAAAAACTAGATCGTCGACTGCCCGGATGCCGAAGCCCTAGCAGCCTTTGAACGTAGCATTCGCGACAAATGGCTCGCCCGACACCTTGGCCAAGAAAAACTGAAGTCCAAGGCAGCCCTCACGGCACTTATGACCCGCTTTTGCGCGGGCGAAGATAGTTGGCTAGCCCGTAGTAGCAATAGTACAAGAGAACCTCGCACCTCTGAAGCTAGAAATAGCAATGGCAAACTCAGACGCAACAGGAAAAACCGTCGAAACAACAGTGACAATACCGATGACACGGCGGTCAACGCCGGATTCAGTGGCTCCAAGTCGGGTCAGTAGAAGAAGCCATTTAAAAGAAGCAATCCGGGCTCATCCAGCTTGGACCGAATACTCGATCAACCATGTCAGATCCAGGGCACCCCTGATAAACCCGCCAATCATACTAATAGAAGTGTTGGGTCTTTAAATAGGTCGGCAAGTTAAAAACCGAGAATAAGGAGAAGGGGTCGCCGAGTGAGGATGATGACGAGGAGCCCCATCCACCGAACATAGGGGGACAGAAGATATTTCCCCCCAAGTCAAAACGGTGAACATGATATGCGTTACTCATATCCCCAAGGGGGAGCGCAAACGCGCGCTCGGGGACGTTTATGCGATAGAGCAAGTCGCCCCAAAATTCAATCCATGGTCATCTTGCCCGATCACTTTCGATTGCAGGGACCATCCAACCAGTATTCATCCTCGACCCAATTATTGATGGATTCCACCTCACGCGAGTCCTCATGGATGGTGGCAGCATCCTTAACCTGCTCTATCAAGACACGGTCTGCAAGATGGGCATCAATCCATCAAGGATCAAGCCCACAAAAACTACCTTTAAAGGAGTAATACCAGGTGTAGAGGCCCGCTACATGGGCTCAATCACATTGGAAGTCATCTTTGGATCGCCGGACAACTTCCAAAGCAAAGACTTGATCTTCGACATCGTCCCCTTCCGTAGTGGCTATCATGCACTACTCAAACGAACCGCATTTGCTCACTTCAATGCGGTGCCACACTATGCCTATCTCAAACGCAAGATGCTCGGACCACGTGGTGTAATAACAGTCAACGGAAACATGGAACGCTCCCTTCGTACCGTGGAGAACACCGCGACCCTGGCAACGGAAGTACAGGGCGGCCTTATCAACTAGAACATCAATTCAGTGGCCAAGCCCCCGGACACTATTACACCAGTCCGGATTACTCCGTGGCATGACGGTCCTGCTCGTCAGGTGTTCGACTAGCAATTCAGCCTCCGTCTCAATGTCGAACGAACTGCGGCATACATACCGCGCGTACATAACTACGCACTAAAAATACCATGGGCAAAGACGAAGGCATAACTTGATCATGGTCCACAATACGACTCGACCTTATCTGGACACTCATACTTTCCCTTTTCTTTCTATCCTTTTCAAGTTTCTTTTCCACAGGCACCTCACGATGGCCTGATCATCGATCCTTTCGAAGGATAAACATACCAAGGAGGCAAGCAGCATAGACGTGTGGGAGAATATTTAGATGATCTTCTTGACGACCACTTTGCCTATTTTCAGGACCCGCACGCATCTTCCCCTTGGTCTCGGCATGTTAAATAGCCATGTTGCTTATCGCATTATTTGTACAAATATGCTTTGACGTGTCAATCAGATTATAATGGAAACAGTTTATGGCCCAACATATGTGGCACTGGCCTACTCCTTCATTATATTTCACTATTTTTATCCATTGCACCCGTACACTTTGGTACGTCTTAACTCGCTAGGGGCTCCATTTCGCTCCATACGTTTGCAACAAGTCCGAACACTTTTTACAGTATAATTCGGCTCCCCGAATATAGCATTATATGCATCGGCTCCGAATCATGTCTTTGGTAAATAGTTGGGTTGCCCGGCTCCTGTGCTTTCTACCTTACGTTCTGTCTTATCTGCTAGGGTAGTAAAGGGAGAACTACTGCGATTGTCTTTCTGGTTTATCCGGATAAACACCTTAGTAGAGAATGCCGAAAACTGACTGTCATGATGCGGCGAGAGCTGGTCAGCTATTCGGTGGCTAAACATAAATCTCTTGCAATTTTTTCCACATTATGCGACGGATCAGTCTCCACCCGATTAGGTGTCTACAGCGCCCTAGTCCGGATAAATGAATACTAACTAGGGGCTGCGCCTACACTCCTATTGTCAAACTCCTATGGCCAAGTGAGGGTGATAAAGCTACATAGTCTAATTGCTTGGTTCGCTACACTAAACACCTCCTTTAAGGACCAAACTCTTGGGTCAAGTGTGTTTAGGTTCCAACCCGAACACCCCCGTGCTGCCTATGTGGGGGCTGAAGCCGACGACTGGCCAACTCTCAGATTTAATAAAAGGGCCACAAAGGAGGAAACATTTTCAAAAAACAACAAGCAATATATTACATATAGGCTTTGTTCCATAATACAGGACCGGATAACACGAATACATTCATTCAAAGATAATGTCCTTTTTTTCAAAGCTTGGGACAGTGGGGGCAGCCCCCCACTGACTTTTGTATTACTATTCAAGACACAAGATTACATAGAATAAAGATTGCATGGGGGCAGAAGAATAAAGATAATGTCCTTCGCACACTAGCCCTCTACAATGAGGGACCCTTCCATGACATCATCAAAATATCGCTCGGGAGTGCGGTGCTCTTTACCCACAGGCGATCCCTTCGTCGCAAGCTTGACGGCATCCATCTTCCCCCACTGTACCTTGACACGGGCGAAGGCCATCTGCGCACCTTCAATACAGACCAACCGCTTTATGGCATCAAGCCGAGGGCAGGCATCGACCAGCCGCTTCACGAGCCCGAAGTGTCTGCTGGGCATGGCTTTGGTAGGCCATAGACGGATTATCAAATCATGCATGGCCAATCCGGCCACCCTATGCAGTTCGGTCAGCTGCTGCAGCTGATCTCTAAGGGGCACCGGATGCTCTGGCGCAAGGTATTGCGACCAGAACAGCTTCTCCGTTGAGCTTCCCTCTTCGGCTCAGAAGAACTCCGCAGCATCAACAACACTGCGAGGCAGATCCGCAAACGCTCCTGGAGAACTCCAAATCCGGGTTAGTAAGAGGTAGCTTTTCTTCACAAAATTGCTCTGCATAATAAAGGCCTTACCCACTGCAATCTGCTTGGCCTCCTAGGTTTCCCGGAAGGTGCCCTGGGCTTCAACCTGGGCCTCTTGTGTGCTTTGGCGGGCCTTAGCAAGTTCGGACTCTTGGTCCACAATCTTGCGCTCCAAGGACTCACATGTATTTGTGGCGCCCTTGAGCTCCTACTGAACCTCCCCGACTCTTGCCTCGGGTTTTTTGCAGGCGGCTTGTTCCTTCTCCGCTTTCTTCTGGGCCTCGGCCAGCACATTCTTGAGGGACTCCACCTCGGCCGCAGCTCCTATGAAACATCATAATAACATGATCAACACAAACAATTCATATCATTTTAGATCTGAATAGGCCATTGCATACCTGGCTTGTCTTCTAGTTGTTTTTTGACATGGCCGAGCTCTTCATATGCCTGCTCCAGACTCTATTTCAGTTTGGAGACTTTGGCAGAATGGGAGGTCGCAGCCAGCATCGATGCTTGCTTATTCACACAGACATATATGATTAGTCTCCTGCGAATATTATTTGATCCTATATCCGGCCTTTCTTTTCGAACACCGGACATAGTCTAAAGGGCTACTGTCTGTACTACGGCATTCTTTTTGCATAATTACGTCACATACCTCAAAACCTGTTAGAAGGCTCGCGCAGGCTTCGGACAGTCCGCTCTTAGCAGACTGAACCCTCTCAACCACCGTACCCATAAGGATATGGTGTTCTTCTACAATGGAAGCACCTTGAAGCACTTCCAGTAGAGTATCCGGTGCCTCTGGATGGACAGAGGTCACCGGCGGAATAGGTGCACCTCCTTCTTTCAAAGAAGGCTTCTTACCTAATTTTGGAGCCGTACGGGCCTCCGGAATAGTATTCGGCTGGGGGCCGAATTGGGTATGGCCCCCATTGCCAGTCTCTAGGGGGGTCTGCTCCACCATGTGTTCGACAACTGAGGTATCACCCTCTAGCACCACCTTGACGGCCTCATGTACCTCTGCCTGGCCTGGAGGGTCCTTCGGGACAACACTTCGGCATCGTCCATAGTCCCAGGGGAGGAGGCCGGCGGAGGCGACCCGCTGTCCATCACATTTGGATCGAGCGAATTCCCCGAAGATGAGGATCGCTGGAGGTGGACGAGAGCCGGACTGCTGCGCATGATTCAACATGTTAAAGCCACGAACTAAAGGAGCTGGATATATATATGTGTGTAAGTGCCGTTGAGTAATTATGATCCCGCCGGGGGCTTCTCCCTGGGACGCCACTTAGGGCTGCTATCGGTGTCCGATTCGGAATTGTCCGCAAGGGGGACCCTCCCTTTCTTGGACGCCTCCGCCTCTGCCTCCAAATCCGTGGAGGCCGTCCTTTTCTTCCTTCCCCCTTTGGGGGGAGAATTGCTTTCCTCCTCCTCGTCGTTGTTCTCGGTGGGGGAGGAATGGGTTTCGGTGTCTTCGGATGTTGCGTCTGAAGTGCCTTTATGGCGAAGGCCGCTTCTTATCTCCTCGCCCTTCTTCTTGGCCTTCTTCTCCGGCACCTTGTAGGGCGGCGGAACCAGCATCTTCATCAGAAGTGGGATAGCTAGGTTTTCAGGTAGCGGAGCCGGACACTGGATCCGCTCCACCCTCTTTATCTAGCCCTGAAAAGACGAATGGAGAAGCTTAGACATCTTACTTGAATGCACAGGAAGAGATACACCTTGAAGTATTAAGAACATACTGGACAGGCTGGATGAGTCAGGTTGTATCCACTGTCCTCGGTCATCTTCGACCACGACTAATAAGCCTTGAAAATCACCTTCCAGATACCTTCATGCGTGGAGCCGAAGAACTGCTGCAAGGTCTGGTGCTTGGCCAGATCGAACTCCCACAAATGGCAAGTCCGGCTTTGGCAAGGCAGGATCCGGTGAAAAAGCATCACCTGGATCACATTGACGAGCATGATGTTCTTATCCACCACGCTCTTGATGCATGTTTGAAGCACTGACACCTCATCTAATGACGCCCAGTTGAGGCCCTTGTTTAGCCAGGAGGTAAGCCGCATTGGGGGCCCGAACTTGAATTTGGGAGCCGTGGCCCAGGTGGTGTCGCGGGGCTCTGTGACATAGAACCACTACTGCTACCACCCTTTGACGGTCTCCACAAAGGTTTTGGTGTGCCATGTGACGTTGGAAAGTTTGCTCACCATGGCGCCTCTGCACTCTGCAGGTTGACCATCCACCACTTTCGGCTTCACATTGGAGATCTTTAGCCATAATCCGAAGTGGGGTGGGATGCAGAGGAAGGCCTCACACACGACAATGAATGCCGAGATGTTGAGGAAAGAATTTAGGGCTAGATTGTGGAAATCTAGCCCATAGTAGAACATGAGTCCGTGACCAAAGGGGTGGAGGGGAAATACTAACCCGCGGATGAAGTGGGGGATGAATACCACACTCTCGTTGGGCTCCAGGGTGGGGACGATCTGCCCCTTGGCCGGAAGTTGGTGGGTGATTTCCTGGGCCAAGTACCCCGCCTCCTGGAGCTCCGTCATATTCTCCTCCGTGACGGAGGAAGCCATCCACTTGCCCTGCACTCTAGATCCGGACATGGTCGGGGTGCCTTTCGGGGGCGGAAAGGATGGAAGCTTGGTCGCTGGAGCTCAAGAACGATGGGCAGAGAGGAAGAAGGCGTGGGTGAAAGAGTGGATCCTTATCCTCTTATAAAGGCAGCGAATATCAAGCGCCTCCCCACTCGCCTATTCCCCAAGGGTCGTGCCGACGGAGCGGTTGGATTACCCATACCCGTATTGATGAGAATGTCACGATAAGGAGACACGGTCTCTGCTTCGACAAGACGTGCCAATGAAAACCGCACCTCGAAACGTGGAGAGGGAAGTTAAAAAACGGTTCAAAATAATCACCGGGCGCGGACGTAATGTCTCACTACGAAAGTTGTCAGTAGATGGGACTTGTCAAATATTATACTCTTTGCGACTGTGTGTGGTGCCTATTTTGCAGATCCAGACACGTTTTCTGTGTTCGAAGACTACTTTGAAGTATTCGGAGGAGGAATCTGCCTTGCAATGTCAAAGACAATCTGTGCGCCAGACACATCGTTATTGAAGCCTGGTTCTAGAGCTACTGAGGGAGTCCTGGATTAAGGGGTCCTCGTGCGTCTGGGCTGTGTGACATGGGCCGGACTAATGGGCCATGAAGATACAAGATAGAAGAGTTCTTCCCATGTCTGGATATTATTCTCCTTGGCGTGGAAGGAAAGCTTGGCGTTCGGATATGAAGATTCCTTCCTCTGCAAACCGACTCTGTATAACCCTAGGTCCCTCCGGTGTTTATATAAAATGGAGGGTTTAGTCCATTTGGGTAATCATAATCATACATGCTAGACATCTAGGGTTTAGCCATTACGATCTTGAGGTAGATCAACTCTTGTAAACCCCATATTCATCCAAGATAATCAAGCAGGAAGTAGGGTATTACCTCCATCAAGAGAGTCTGAAGCTAGGTAAACATCGTGTCCCTGTCTCCTATTACCTTCGATCCTCAGACGCATAGCTCGGGACCCGCTACCCGAGATCTATCAGTTTTGACACCGACAGACACCACGCTGGAGGTAGAACTTCACACAAGGTATTGCAATCCGGTTTCTATTGGCCCACTCTCTTTAAGGATGCCCGTAAGTTTGTCTGATCTTGTGATGAATGCTATAGAATTGGTAAGATTAGTAGATGTCAGGAAATGTCGATGAATTATTCACTCGTTATTGAACCATTTGATGTTTGGGGCTTTGATTATATGGGACATTGAAAGTGCAACTATCCCTGGGTGGTTTTGGTAATTACTAACAACATATAGCTCATTGAACTAGTACTATTTCAATGATCATTTCAGAAAGTTCAATGATTGGCATGGCATGGATTAGAAATTTGGACCCCTCAAAATGCTAAGGACACACATTGGCTCAAGCTTAAGACTCTACATTTTCATTTTTAGTGATCCAAGATCACATTGAGTCCATAGGAAAAGCCAATACTATTAAAAGGGGATGAGGCTTACTTGCTCAAAATGCTTAGTGATATGCTCCAAAAACCCTCAACCACTTTCTCATATCTACATATGTCCCAAACCAAAAGTCAAACTCAGCCCCACCGAAATGTTCAATCTGGCGCCACCGAGTTCACTTGACCTAGCCACTGCCAGAAACCCTAGTCACTTCGGTCTCAGTGATAGGGACCTCGGTCTCACCGAGATGGGATTGCAAACTCTCTGTTTCCCTTCGTAACATTTCGGTCCAACCGAGATAAGCATTTGGTCCCACCGAGTTCGCAATGCAAACCCTCTGTTTCCCTTTCGTAATGTTTCAGTCTCACC
Source organism: Triticum dicoccoides (assembly GCF_002162155.2). Lineage (NCBI taxonomy): Eukaryota > Viridiplantae > Streptophyta > Magnoliopsida > Poales > Poaceae > Triticum > Triticum dicoccoides. Next base: position 437,042,837 of record NC_041388.1, read on the forward strand.
GGAATGAGCGAATCGGTCCCACCGAGTTTGCCTGGACAACTCTTTGGTTAGCTTATTACCAAAGTCGGTCCTACCGAGTTTGTGTAATCGGTCTCACTGAGATTATGTTATGCCCTAACCCTAATGGAATCGGTCCCACCAAGTTGACATATCGGTCCCACCAAAAAGCCTAATGTTCAAATTTTGAGCTGAATCGGTCTGACCGAGTTTTCTGATTCGGTCCCACCGAGTTTGTTAAACTGTGTGTACTGGTTCGATTTTGTGTGGAGGCTATATATACCCCTCCACCCACTCTTCATTAGAAGAGAGAGCCATCAGAACATGCCTACACTTCCAGCATACATATTCCGAGAGAGAACCACCTACTCATGTGTTGAGACCAAGATATTCCATTCCAACCATATGAATCTTGATCTCTAGCCTTCCCCTAGTTGCTTTCCACTCAAATCATCTTTCCACCAAATCCAAATATGTGTGAGAGAGTTGAGTGTTGGGGAGACTATCATTTGAAGAAAAAGAGCAAGGAGTTCATCATCAACACACCATCTATTACCTTTTGGAGAGTGGTGTCTCCTAGATTGGTTAGGTGTCACTTGGGAGCCTCCGACAAGTTTGTGGAGTTGAACCAAGGAGTTTGTAAGGGCAAGGAGATCTCCTACTTTGTGAAGATCTACCCTAGTGAGGCAAGTCCTTCATGGGCGATGGCCATGGTGGGATAGACAAGGTTGTAGAAATCGGTCTCACCAATTTGGCTCAGGCCATTGCACATGCACTTTTCGGTCTGACCAAAAATGGAAATCGGTGCGACTGAATTCGACTCTCTGTGAAACCCTAGCAATCTCGGAACCATTGAACTGTGACTCAGTCTAACCAAGTTCACTAGTTTAGACTCCAACAGTTGCTTCGGTATCACCGAGTTTAACAAATCGGTAGCTCCGAAATGATTTATGTGGAGAACTAAAACTAAGTTTTTGACTCATTTGTTTTGCAAAAACTTTGCACTTTGTGATGCTCATCTATTCTACCTCATTTATATCTATTCACAGGGTTTGCTGTCAGTTTGCTTGCTAGGATATCTGACCAAAGTCATAGTCAGAACAAGTCAGAAGAGCAAGTGCAAATGACTGAGGGCACTAGTCCCTCAAGCAGCTATGATGAGGGAAGCAGGAGCATTCCCATTAATTTGCCCAAGGCAGCCACCAGATCAAGGAAGAAGAAAACCTCAGATTCTGAGGATGACGACTATGTGGCTACAGAGGAGGAAGTTAGCTCCAAAAAGAAAGTGTTGAAGAAAGAGTATGGTATTGCTGCAACAACAAAGCCTGGATTGCACAAGAAGACCCCTACCAAGAGGGTGCCAACCTTAAAGGCCAGGGCCTCAACTGCTGAAACTTCTAAGCCAACTGAAGAGGTTGCTGGAGAGGGAAAGAAAAGGAAAGAGAGGGTCAAGAAGACCATTACTAGAGTCATTGGTAGATCCTCTATAATGATGGATCCAGAAGAAGATGAAGAGGAAGAGGATGTTGCACCAGCACCCAAGTCCCAGAAGCTTTTGGGGGATACCATTAAGTCAGGGGCTGCCACTTCAAAGCCCAAGACTGCCCCCAAGGCTGCTGCTCAAGCTCAGAAGCCCTGTAAGCCCAAGAGAAGCACCAGGAACATCCTAGCTGAAGAGAATAACAAGGACCCAATGCCTGAAGTTGAAGAAGAAGATGCAGAAGCCCAAGTGTTGAGGAAACTGAGACCAAAGATTCCAGAACACAATGACACTCATCTAGTGGTTGAGGATATGAACATCAGAAAGGATGCAGGATTGAGACTTTGGAGACATTCTGATCCATATGCTGTGAGGAGGAAGACTGCAGTGGACTATAGGTTCCACATCAAAGAACAACAAGACTTCTATGAGACAATTTTGCTTGACAAGAAGCCTATAGTCTGTGATATGAAGTGGGTTGATTGGGAATTCATTGATGAGAATGAAGACTATTTCCCAGGAGTGCATGAAAGCTTCAAAGCTTGTGGAGTTGATGAGTTTGTTGGACAGAAGCTTACCAAATGGAATGATGAGCTCATTATGCAGTTCTATTCTACCGATCATTTCTATCCAGATGGTAGAGTTGTTTGGATGTCTAAGGGTACAAGGTACCAGTCAAATGTTGATGAGTGGGCCAAGTTGATCAATGCCCTAGAAGAGCATGAGGATGATTTGGATGTGTATGCCAAGAAAAAGAAAGACCACAACTATATGGCAAACATGTACAAGCAGATCCCAGACAAAGCTTTGGAGACACACAAGCTTGGATTCGTGCATTATTTGTTGTCTGGTTTGCCTACAATCAACACAATCTTGAGGCATACTCTGTTACCCAAATCTAGAGATCACAAGATGATAATAGGACATTCAATCTAGTTGCTGTAGATATTTGATGTTCCTCAAAATTTTAAGGTCATGAGTCTAATTGTTGAGACAATCAAGAGGACAGTTGCAGATCAGAAAAGATCTTGTGGGTATGCTCCACACATTCAGGTGCTCATCAACTCCAAGATGGGCACATGAACTTACTTATTGGACAAGGAGCATTTACCTTTGCACCTAGAATTTGAGGATAACACAGTTGTGATGAATGAGGATGATCCTTCATCAGTGCAAGCACAAGAGAAGAGAGCAAAGGCAAAGGCGGAAAAGGCTGCAAGGATGCAAGTGTTGAGGAGGCATCTCAGGTGTTCTTGAAGAGCAAACAAGATCAGCTAGCTTATCTGATTCAGGCAACTTTGAGGATTGAGAAGGGCTTGGCCACCCTGAGTCAAAATCATGAGAGCTTGGAGAGGGTCGTTGAGACCAAGTTTTATGATCTTGGTCTGAAAGTGACTGAGATACAGACAATAGTCGAGCGACTCCATGAGGAAGGAGAGGAGAATAAAGGGAAGGCAACTACGAATGCTTTTCAGCGAGTACCAAGAAGTCAGAGGTCAGCTGCAGTGCCAGTGCCAGATACAAGAGCTACTTCATCCGCACCAGTAGCAATAGCTTCAGTGCCACCTCCAGCAGCTACTCCACCAGCTCCAACAACATCTACTAATGCCTTCGTCCTTGGAGTTCTCTCTACACCTCCTCCCGAAGACCAAGCCCGAGAGACGCATAGCACTATGCATTTTCAAACTTTTTGGTAACTTGTTGCCAAAGCAGGAGAAATATATAGATCATAGGCTTCGAGAGAGAGAGTTTTCTTCTTCTTTGTCTCTCTTGCTATTTGGTTGAACTTTTGTGTGTGCTCGCTTGATACCTTATGTCTATGTGTGAGATACTTCTATGATCATTTGTTTGATCATATCATACTTTAATGTTTGCTTGGATGATATTATCTTTTATATTATGATCATTCACTTTGCTTGGTGATGAGTGCATGTTTTAATTCCTATCATTTTGAGTGCTCCACCAAGATGTATGTGACATGGAAGAGTAACCATGATCCTAATCGATTGTGCATTTGCATTCAAAAGCAAATTTTAAATAAAGCACAAATTTAGGGGGAGCTCTTGCTTATCACATACTTCTCAAAGCGACGATGTATTTAAATCTTATTATCACTTGTTGAAGCTTTGATCTATATGTTGTCATCAATTACCAAAAAGGGGTAGATTGAAAGTGCAACTATCCCTGGGTGGTTTTGGTAATTACTAACAACATATAGCCCATTGAACTAATACTATTTCAAGATGACCATTTCAGATATTTCAATGATTAGCATTGCATGTATTAGAAATGTGGACCCCTCAAAATGCTAAGGACAAACATTGGCTCAAGCTCAAGACTCTACGTTTTCATTTTTAGTGATCCAAGATCATATTGAGTCCATAGGAAAAGCCAATACTATTAAAAGGGGATGAGGTGTTGCTTAATGTCTTACTTGCTCAAAATGCTTAGTGATATGCTCCAAAAACCATCAACCACTTTCTCAAATCCACATATGTCCCAAACCATAAGTCAAACTCGGCCCCATCGAAATGATCTATCCGGCGCCACCGAGTTCACTTGACATAGCCACTGCTAGAAACCCTAGTCACTTCGGTCTCACCGATAGGGATCTCGGTCTCACGGATGGGATTGCAAACTCTCTGTTTCCCTTCCTAACATTTCGGTCCAACCTAGATGAGCGATTGGTCCCACCGAGTTCGCAATGCAAACTCTCTATTTTCCTTTCGTAATGTTTCGGTCTCACCGAAATGAGCGAATCGGTCCCACCGAGTTTGCTTGAGCAACTCTCTGGCTAGCTTATTACCAATGTCGGTCCAACCGAGTTTGTGTAATTATTCTCATCGATATTACATTATGCCCTAACCCTAATGGAATCGGTCCCACTGAGTTGACATGCTGGTCCCACAGAAAAGCCTAACGTTCACATTTTGAACTGAATCGGTCTGACCAAGTTTTTGATTCAGTCCCACCGAGTTTGGTAAGCTGTGTGTAACAGTTCGATTTAGTGTGGAGGCTATATATACCCCTCCAGCCACTCTTCATTAGAAAAGAGAATCATCAGAACATGCCTACACTTCTAGCATACATTTTCTGAGAGAGAACCACCTACACATGTGTTGAGACCAAGATAATCCATTCCAACCATATGAATCTTGCTTTCTAGCCTTCCCCAAGTTGCTTTCCACTCAAATCATCTTTCCACCAAATCCAAATATGTGAGAGAGAGTTGAGTGTTGGGAAGACTATCATTTGAAGGACAAGAGCAAGGAGTTCATCATCAACACACCATCTATTACCTTTTGGAGAGTGGTGTCTCCTTGAATTGTTAGGTGTCACTTGGGAGCCTCCGACAAGTTTGTGGAGTTGAACCAAGGAGTTTGTAAGGGCAAGGAGATCGCCTACTTCGTGAAGATCTACCCTAGTGAGGCAAGTCCTTCGTGGGCGATGGCCATTGCGGGATAGACAAGGTTGCTTCTTCATGGACCCTTCATGGGTGGAGCCCTCCGTGGACTCGCGCAACTGTTACCCTTCGTGGGTTGAAGTCTCCATCAACGTGGATGTACGATAGCACCACCTATCGGAACCACGCCAAAAATCTTTGTGTCTACATTGCGTTTGCTCCCTCCAAACTCCTCCCTTTACCTTCATATGCAAATGTTTTACATTCCGCTACTATACTCTTAGACTTGCATGTGTAGGTTGATTGCTTGACTTGTGCTAAGTTGCTAAAATCTGCCAAGACTTAAAATTGGGAAAAGGCTAGATTTTTATTTGGTCAATTAGTCTAGTCACCCCCTCTAGACATACTTTTGATCCTATAGACCTTTTCCTTCCTCTAATGGGTATACGCATATTCTAGTTGATGTTGATTACGTTACTAAATGGGTAGAAGTTATTCCAACTAGTTGTGTTGATCATAACACTTCTATTAAGATGCTAAAAGAAGTTATTTTTCTGAGGTTTGGAGTCCCCAGATATTTAATGAATGATGGTGGTTCACATTTTATCCATGATGTTTTCCGTAAAATGCTTGCTAAGTATGATGTTAACCATAGAATTGCATCTCCATATCATCCTCAGTCTAGTGGTCAAGTAGAGTTGAGCAATAGAGAGCTTAAATAAATTTTGCAAAAGACTGTTAATAGATCTTGAAAGAATTGGTCTAAGAAACTTGATGATGCATTATGGGCTTATAGAACTTCTTATAAAAATCCCATGGGTATGTCTCCGTATAAAGTGGTTTTTGGAAAAGCATGCCATTTGCCTCTTCAATTAGAACATAAGGCATATTCGGCCATTAAAGAGCTCAGTTATGATTTCAAGCTTGCCGGTGAGAAGAGGTTATTTGACATCAGCTCACTTGATGAATGGAGAACCCAAGCCTATAAGAATGCCAAGTTGTTTAAAGAAGAAGTTAAAAGATGGCATGGCAAAAGGATACAAAAGCATGAGTTTAATGTAGGTGATCATGTTTTGCTATACAACTCTCGTTAAGATTTTCTGCAGGAAAGCTTCTCTCTAAATGGGAAGGCCCTTGCATCATCGAGGAGGTCTATCGTTCTGGGGCCATAAAAATCAACAACCCCGAGGGCACAAACCCGAAGGTGGTAAATGGTCAAAGAATCAAACATTATATGTCAGGTACTCCCATAAATGTTGAGACCAATATAATTAAGGGATAATTAGATTTATGCCCCTAGTTGTGTCCCACTCGTCTGTTTTACCCCTAATTCCCAAAAGTCACCGGTTCTGTCCATGTCACTTTGCTCCTCTTATGCTTTTGCCCTTTGACCGTTTGACCGTCAGTTTGAAAACTTCATAACTAATTCATACTAAATCAGAAAAATGCAAATAAGATACCAAAATGTTCAGAAAAACATCACCTATATGTCAGTGTCATTTGCATTCATGAAAAAGTGTTGGAAAGTGCACATCTGAGTTTTAGCTCTTCTGATACCATCATGAATAGTGAACTCTAAAAAAATTCAAAAATAAAAAAATAAAAAAATATGGTGGCGAAGAACAAAAAATGTTCTAAGTTCTTGCCAATTTTCATTAGGGAACGACATTCCTAGAAGTCATGGAAAAAATAATCTATTTTGGAGTGCTGATTGTATTTTTTGCCGCATCACCCACGAGTGTTATTCCTTGATGAAACTTGGCAGGCACTTAAAACATTTGTCATTCTTTGCCACCAATTTTTTTAACTTTTTTGAATTTTTTTAGATTTTACTATTCATGGTGCTAGCATAAGAGCTAAAACTCGGATGGGCACTTTCCAACACTTCTTTCATGAATGCAAATGACACTGGCATATAGGTGATGTTTTTCTGAACATTTTGGTATCTTATTTGCATTTTTCTTATTTAGTATCAATTAGTTATGAAGTTTTCAAACTGATGCTCAAATGGTCAAAGGGCAAAAGCATAATAGGAGCAAAGTGACTTGGATAGAACCAGTGACTTTTGGGAATTAGGGGTAAAACAGACGAGTGGGACACAACTAGGGGCATAAATCTAATTATCCCTATAATTAATACCGTAACACCGGAGGAGTACATAGGGGATACTTTCCGGAATGTTCCAGACTTCGAAAAGGAATAGGTATGTGGTACGGTAAGTAAATCGACTCCAAAACGTTTCCAATGATAAACCTTCTTTGTTTTGGAATATTTAAAAAATTAGGAAAATTAGAAGTATTCTGAAAGAGACACGAGGCCACCACATGGTGGAGGCGCGCCCTACCCCTCTGGGCGCGCCCCCGTCCTTATGGCCACCTCATGTGCCACATCTTATGGTTGGTAAAAATTCATTATATAATATCCTGAAGGTTTTGACCCCCGTACCACGCAAATATTTCCTGTTTTTGTTTCGATCTGTTCTTCTGACAGATCTAGATCATCATGACGTCTCCAAGCGCCCCCAAGGACAAGTTTTTTGAGAAGGTCATCAACCCCTACCTTGCGGAGGTGCTGCGACACCCACAAGCCATTGAGTTGCATGAGGGGGTGCTGTAAATCCACAATGTTGACGGGGCGAAGAAGACCGGAAGTGTGGAGATGAGGCTCAAAGAAATGGAGCAACAAGTTTTCAAGTGAGAAGGGATGGTGGAACGTGGAATCAACGCAAATCACATGATGATCGCGAAGTTCACCAACAAGCACAAGCTGGATCCCAAGAGCATTGAGGAGGCCATCTTTAGGCTTCATTAGAAAATCGAGCATCTCCAAGCCCAGATCTATGACCTGCAAAACCAAAACTATGAGTATGTATATATATTCAAGAGGATGAGTTTTTGGCTGCAGATTCGAGGATCCCAGAGACTCGTTCATCTTTCTATGATGGTGAACCTATGCCTTGGAAGTTGGATAGCAAGCCTACTTCATTAACAATTCCTTCATCACCACCTCCGACGAAAGAGACACAAATACATGGGTATGGGCACTCCCCTTGGCAACGGTCAAGCTTGGGGGAGTTCCTCGGTGTCGTATCACCATCACACCTTTATCTTTATCGTTTGTTTATCTTAGTTCAATCCTTTTGGTTATATCTTGATCTAGTAGAATGAAGTTTTAGTATGTTCTATCTTTGAGTTTTGCCTTGATCTCTATCTATGTAATCGGGTCCGTGAGATATATAATAAAGAGTAGTTTTGAGTTAAGGGCTTTGCTTTCTTGCTATGATCTTAGGGGAATTAAATAAAAATAAAGAAATAAAAAAGATCATATATTGATTTGATGGAGAGTAATGACTTCACATGTAAAGAGTATGATGAATAAAAGTTGTTGTGAGTTGAAAAAAATAGTTTGGGTTATTGTTGCAATTAATAGGAAGTAATAAAGAAATAGAGGCTTCACATATGAATATACTATCTTGGACATATTTTGTAATTGTGAGCACACATTAAAATATGGCATGCTAAAAAGTTGATGTTGGACAAGGAAGACAATATAACAGGTTATGTTTTCTTATACCCGAATAGAAGTTATATTGTCATGGATCATCCAACATGTTGAGCTTGCCTTTCCCTCTCATGCTAGCCAAATTCTTTGCACCAAGGAGAGATACTACTTGTGCTTCCAAACACCCCTAAACCCAGTTTTTCCATGAGAGCCCACCATACGTACCTATGGATTGAGTAAGATCCTTCAAGTAAATTGTCATCGGTGCAAGCAATAAAAAGTGCTCCCTAAATACGTATGATCTATTAGTGAGAAGAAAATAAGCTTTATATCAACTTGTGATATGGAATAAATATAAGTGATGGATTACATTGTCGGATTACGGGTTCCGGCAAACCCTTGAGGTTCGAACACTAGGGTGCGCACGAAGATCCCTCTCCCCCTAGCTCACGCTCTCGCCACAATCTCAAAGCCTAGCTCGCCGAACCCGAGGAACAAGGGACACAAGAGTTTATACTAGTTTGGGGCACCGTTGTGGTGTAATACACTACTCCAGTGTGGTGTGGTGGATTGCCTCCTGAGGATGAACAAGTACAAGGGATGAATAGCCTCCTGAGGAGAGGTGTTCTTGAGCTTGATGAGCTTGTGTGCGTGTGGATGGTCTGGTTCCTCCCCAAGATCAGATGCCTCCCTACGGTGGTGGCTAGCCCTATTTATAGAGGCCCTGGTCCTCTTCCCAAATATTGGGCGGGAAGGGATCCCACAACGGCCAATATGAAGGGGGGCAACTAGTACAAGCTATCCTGCCAAAGGCTCTAGTCGTGACGCCGTTGTGGGCTCCGCGATGACCTCCGTCCTGCCGTCCTGCTGGTCTTGGTCTCATTGCACTGATATGGAAACGTTTGCCTGATGCCTCGGGACTCCTCGCCTGCACCTGCCTTTTTAGAACCAAAGAGACAACCCGCCTGGCCTTGGTCGTCATGGCTCACGTCACGCGCTCTCTCGTGAGGTGCCCCTCGCCTTGATCTCTCCGCTCCTCGCGAGCCAACCTAGTAAGGCTGCCCCTGAGGAGGTTTTGTGTCGTCCGCCTCGCGAGGCTTGGCCCCTAGCTAGGGTCTTGAGTGTTTGCTAATGAAGATGGGCCATACCAGGCCACTAGATGAGCCACGCCCTGGACCGCATGAAGGCAAGTCTGGGTACCCCCGTTCCTAGGACGCCGACAGTAGCCCCCGTGCCCAAGGCGCACTCGTACTTGGCTTCGCGGCGAAGCCAAGGGTCAAGTGCGAAGCGCCACGGGCCCCAATAGCCCGCGGCCTTGATTGACATCTTTATCTGATTTTGAGGTTTCGTCGTCCGGCTCCTCCAAAATTATGTAAGGATCGGCTGGCTCATCCTCATCATCCGAAAAGAAAACAAAGAAAAAAACAGATTTGTTTCAATGACATATCTAACCAGACTGAAATTGATGTCGAAGACACGATCATTCACATCAATTGAAGCAGGCAGGAAGGGCGCATAAGGTAGCTTGCTTACTCTCCATCTAGCGTGCGTTGGTGGCAAGGAAGGAGGCAATGGAAAGACTAGACCAGACACATTAATTAGTACAAGAAAGAGGCATTCGGGAAGTGACTAGTCGCTTCTGGCGAAGCTTAACAAATGAGCGTGGCGATTGACCAGTCGTGGGTGTCTCCGCTTCCCCACTCTGCCTCGGCAACTACCCGATTTGGCGAGTCCCTGGTGCACGCAGAAAAGGGTCATCATTACCTTAGATCATGGAGGACGGCGGTTGGCCTCCCTTTGGCTATAAATGGGAAGGGGCCGGAGCCCACGTCACCCATCTCGTCCTCTACTCCTCCTGCTTCTTCTTCATCATCCTTGCTTTGCTGCCTCACCACGTCATCCATGGCGCCGATATGGAGGTTCTCCGCCACCGAGAAGGGAAAAGCCCCCCGCGAAGAGCTTGGGCCTCTCCAGCCGAAGAAGTGGTTGGCTCGCTCGGGTGATGTCGTTGTGAGGCCAGAGGTGACGCGGCCCTGGCACAAATGGCCTCCCCCGGCCATCTGCTGCCTTTGTACACCCAGGAAGAGGGCTCCGGAGGAGGAGGCAGGGACCAGGACCCCTCGCGCCATCGCCGCAGTGGCCGCGTAGTAGTGGCGCGCGCTGCCGCCCCGTGAACCCACGTCGAGGGCTCCTCGCGTGAACTCATGGTGTGGGCAGCGAGGCCACTGCGCACGTGCATCCGGTTCCTGCCATTCTTTGCCGAAGAGATGCCGCCGAGGGGGCCACTAGAGTTGTGGCTACAGCAAGCTGGGTGCGACACCCCGACGACAGGGGCGGAGGTTGAGTTCGTCTCCCCAGGCAAGGTCTTCATGACCCGTGGATCCGGTGAGGTCACTCGCGTTTGCCGCGTGGAGGGGGCGCTCGCCATCCATTTCAAGTACGACAGTGCCTCGACGCTGTTCTTCAAGGTCTTTGATGAGGGGGGCAATCGCCTGGAATGCTGCCTAGGAGGGGGCCATCGGGACGGTGTGGAGAAAGGCGCTCAACCCGCCCTTGGACCTGCCGACAGCTCCTCCAGCAGTGGCGGCGGCTCCTGGGGGTCCAGCAACTCTCCCGAGCCTGAGGAGACTCTGGAGACGAGTGACGACAGCTACGTGCCCCCGAGCTCTCGCCGTGCCCGGAGCGCAGCCGCGGTGTCCGCCCGTCGCCGCAGTGGATCTAGATGGGGTTGGCGTTGGCCTCCCGTGGCCCGCTGTTGATGATGGCGTCAGCGCTGACGCCTGTATGTAGGACTCCTAGAAACCTTCTTCTTTTGCTCCCTGCGAGGAGTCGAGATGAATCCCATGGGGCATGTAAAGGATCTATAGTGTCTTTTGTTAATATTTTCCTTATTATGAAGATCTATGATTGCGTATGTTGCTTCGACTCAGTCCCCCCTTTCCAATGTCGCGGTAGCTTGGTGCTCTACGCTAGCAGGTGCCGGTACCCAAGCAGGCTGCAGCCGTCGCTGGTATGCCAGGTCGCGATGCTGTGGTTAAGGCCTGGAGATGAGTGGCCCGAGGTCTAGTAAGAGCTCCTGAAGCGCGATGCTCAAGAGGTCCCCTTTAGCGTGCAAGCAACTACCTGAAGGTAGGAAAGGAAGGCGGCGTTGCCGTAGCAAGGCTGCCGAAGATGGGAATCCTGTGTCGCAGCGCTTGGCTGATCCGAGTGCGAGACTTATCTTAGCGGTCCAAAGTCGATTCCTTGTGCCGCGCCAGCTTTGTGCGTCAACTGGGTCAGGTTCGCGTGAGCTTCCCCCTCCTTTCACATCCTTTTATGTGTTCTGCGTCCTCGGGTCTCGGCCCTCAAGCGAGCTCAGCCGCCGCTGGTATGGTAGGTCGTGATGCCATGGTCAAGGCCAGGGGTGAGTGCTGGAGAGCCACTAAGAGTTCCTGAGTCGCGATGCTCAGGAGCCCCCCCCTTTAACGTGCAAGAGAATTGTGTGAAAAAAGAAGGAGCCCGCGGTGCCGCCGACCATCAGTCCTCCGGAGGTTCCTGCAGGTTAGCACGAGGGAAGAATATGGGTTGAAACCGCGCTTGCTGGTCTGCCACTGGCCGTTCCGTGCTACCTCTTGAGCACTGCGTTGGATTTCCCCGAAGAGGAAGGGATGATGTAGCAAAGTAGCGTAAGTATTTCCCTCAGTTTTTGAGAACCAAGGTATCAATCCAGTAGGAGGCTACACTCGAGTCCCTCGTACCTACAGAAAAACAATAGCTCAACGCAACCAAAGCGCTTTGGGGTTGTCAATCCCTTCACTATCACTTATGAAAGTGAGATCTGATAGAGATGATAAATAATATTTTTTGGGTATTTTTGGTATAGAGATGCAAAATAAATAAAGTAAAAACAAAGTAAAAGCAAAGCAATAGTACAGTGATGGATATTAATATGATGAGAAAGAGACCCGATGGCTATAGGTTTCACTAGTGGCTTCTCTCAAGAGCATAAGTATTCTACGGTGGGTGAACAAATTACTGTTGAGCAATTGACAGAATGGAGCATAGTTATGAGAATATCTAGGTATGATCATGTATATAGGCATCACATTCTAGACAAGTAGACCGAAACGATTCGGCATCTACTACTATTACTCCACTCATCGACCTCTATCCAGCATGCATCTAGAGTATTAGGTTAAAAACAGAGTAACACCTTAAGCAAGATGACATGATGTAGAGGGATAGTTTCATGCAATATGATTAAAACCCCATCTTGTTATCCTCAATGGCAACAATACAATACGTGCCTTGCTGCACCTTCTATCACTGGGAAAGAACACCGCACGATTGAACCCAAAGCTAAGCACTTCTCCCATGGCAAGAACAACCAATCTAGTAGGCCAAACCAAACTGATAATTCAAAGAGACTTGCAAAGATAACCAATCATACATAAAAGAATCCAGAGAAGATTCAAATATTATTCGTAGATAGACTTGATCATAAACCCACAATTCATTGGTCTCAACAAACACACCGCAAAAAGAAGATTACATCAAATAGATCTCCACGAGAGAGGGGGAGAACATTGTATTGAGATCCAAAAAGAGAGAAGAAGCCATCTAGCTACTAGCTATGGACCCGTTGGTCTGAAGTAAACTACTCACACTTCATCGGAGGGGCTTGGATGATGATGTAGAAGCCCTCCGTGATCGATGACCCCTCCGGCGGAGCTCCGGAACAGGCCCCAAGATGGGATCTCGTGGATACAGAAAGTTGTGGCGGTGGAATTAGGTTTTTGGCTCTGTGCCCGATCGTTTGGGGGTACGTGGATATATATAGGAGGAAGAAGTACGTCGGTGGAGCTTTGAGGGGCCCACGAGGCAGGGGGCGCGCCCTAGGGGGGCGCCCCCTACCCTCGTGAGCACCTCGTGGCTTTCTTGACGGAGGGTCCAACTCTCCTGGATCTTATCTGATGAGAAAATCACGTTTCCGAAGGTTTCATTCCGTTTGGACTCCGTTTGATATTCCTTTTCTTCGAAACCCTAAAACAGGCAAAAAACAGCAATTCTGGGTCGGGCCTCCGGTTAATAGGTAAGTCCCAAAAATAATATAAAATTGGAAAATAAAGCCCAATAATGTCTAAAACAGTAGATAATATAGCATGGAGCAATAAAAAATTATAGATATGTTGGAGACGTATCAAGCATCCCCAAGCTTAATTCCTGCTCGTCCTCGAGTAGGTAAATGATAAAAAAAGAATTTTTGATGCGAAGTGCTACTTGGCATAATTTTAATGTAATTCTTCTTAATTGTGGTATGAATATTCAGATCCGAAAGATTCAAGACAAAAGTTCATATTGACATAAAAATGATAACACTTCAAGCATACTAACTAAGCAATTATGTCTTCTCAAAATTACATGGCCAAAGAAAGTTCATCCCTACAAAATCATATAGTTTAGTCATGTTTCATTTTCGTCACACAAGAATGCTATCATCATGCACAACCCCGATGACAAGCCAAGCAATGGTTTCATACTTTAGTAATCTTAAACCTATAAACTTTCACGCAATATATGAGCGCGAGCCATGGACATAGCACTATGGGTGGAATAGAATATAATGAAGGGGGGTTATTTGGAGAAGACAAAAAAGGAGAAAGTCTCACATCAACTAGGCTAATCAATGGGCTATGGATATGCCCACCGATTGATGTTAATGCAATGAGTAGGGATTGCCATGCAACGGATGCACTAGAGCTATAAATGTATGAAAGCTCAACAAAAGAAACTAGTGGGTGTGCATCCAACTTGCTTGCTCATGAAGACCTAGGGCACTTGAGGAGGCCCATTGTTGGAATATACAAGCCAAGATCTATAATGAAAAATTCCCACTAGTATATGAAAGTGATAACATGAGAGACTCTCTACTATGAAGATAGTGGTGCTACATTGAAGCACAAGTGTGGTAAAAGGATAGTAACATTGTCCCTTCTCTCTTTTTCTCTCATTTTTTGGGCCTTCTCTTTTTTATAGCCTTTCTCTCTTTTTTTGGGCGTTCTCTTTTTTATGGCCTTTTTTATTTATTCGTCACTTGGGACAATGCTCTAGTAATGATGATCATCACACTTCTATTTATTTACAACTCAATGATTACAACCCGATACTAGAACAAAGATGACTCTATGTGAATGCCTCCGGCAGTGTACCGAGATATGCAATGAACCAAGAGTGACATGTATGAAAGAATTATGAACGGTGGCTTTGCCACAAATACTATGTCAACTACATGATCATGCTAAGCAATATGACAATGATGAATGTGTCATGATGAACGGAATGATGGAAAGTTGCATGGCAATATATCTCGGAATGGCTATGGAAATGCCATAATAGGTAGGTATGGTGGCTGTTTTGAGGAAGATATAAGGAGGTTTATGTGTGAAAGAGCGTATCATATCACGGGGTTTGGATGCACCGGCGAAGTTTGCGCCAACTCTCAATGTGAGAAAGGGCAATGCACGGTACCGAAGAGGCTAGAAAGGGTGGAAGGGTGAGAGTTTGTATAATCCATGGACTCAACATTAGTCATAAAGAACTCACATACTTATTACAAAAATCTACAAGTCATCAAAAACCTCGGCACTACGCGCATGCTCCTAGGGGTATAGATTGGTAGGAAAAGACCATCGCTCGTCCCCGACCGCCACTCATAAGGAAGACAATCAAATAACACCTCATGTTTCAAATTTGTTGCATAACGTTTACCATACGTGCATGCTACGGGACTTGCAAACCTCAACACAAGTATTTCTCAATTTCACAACTACTCAACTAGCATGACTTTGATATTATTACCTCCATATCTCATAACAATCATCAAGCATCAAACTTTTCTTAGTATTCAACACACTCATAAGAAAGTTTTATTATTAATCTTGCATACGAAGCATATTAGGATTTTAAGAAAATTACCATGCTATTAAGACTCTCAAAATAATCTAAGTGAAGCATGAGAGAACAATAGTTTCTATAAAAAAATTCACCACCGTGCTCTAAAAGATATAAGTGAAGCACTAGAGCAAAATTATAAAGCTCAAAAGATATAAGTGAAGCACATAGAGTATTCTATCAAATTCCAAATCATGTATGGCTCTCTCAAAAGGTGTGTACAGCAAGGATGATTGTGGTAAACTAATAAGTAAAGACTCAAATCATAAAAGACGCTCCAAGCAAAACACATATCATGTGGTGAATAAAAATATAGCTCCAAGTAAAGTTACCGATGGAAGTAGACGAAAAAGGGGATGCCTTCCGGGGCATCCCCAAGCTTTGGATTTTAGGTGTCCTTATATTATATTGGGGGTGCCATGGGAATCCCCAAGCTTAGGCTCTTGCCACTCCTTGTTCCATAATCCATCAAATCTTTACCCAAAGCTTGAAAACTTCACAACACAAAACTTAAAGTAGAAAACTCGTGAGCTCCGTTAGCGAAAGAAAACAAAATACCACTTCAAGGTACTGTAATGAACTCATTCTTTATTTATATTGGTGTTATACATACTTTATTACAACTTCTCTATGGATTATAAAATATTTTACTAGCCATAGATTCATCAAAATACGCAAACAACACACGAAAAACAGAATCTGTCAAAAACGGAACAGTCTGTAGTAATCTGTAGCTAGCGCAAGATCTGGAACCCCAAAAATTCTAAACTAAATTTCTGGACGTGAGGAATTTATCTATTAATCATCTGCAAAAAGAATTAACTAAATATCACTTTCTAAATAAAAATTACAGCAGTTCTCGTGAGCGCTAAAGTTTCTGTTTTTTACAGCGAGTTCAACAAGACTTTCCCCAAGTCTTCCCAAAGGTTCTACTTGGTACAAACACTAATTAAACACAAAAAACACAACCAAAACAGAGGCTAGATAATTTATTTATTTCTAAACATGAGCAAAAATCAAGGAATAAAAATAAAATTGGGTTGCCTCCCAACAAGCGCTATCATTTAACGCCCCTAGCTAGGCATAACAAGCAATAATAGATCTAGGTATTGCCATCTTTGGTAGGCAATCCATAAGTGGCTATCATGATAGATTCATATGGTAATTTTATTTTATTTCTATGAAAGTGTTCCATGCCCTTTTTTAATGTAAACTGAAATCTAATATTCCCTTCCTTCATATCAATAATTGCACCAACCGTTCTATGGAAAGGTCTCCCAAGAAAAATAGGGCAAGAAGGATTGCAATCTATATCAAGAACGATAAAATCTACGGGCACATAATTCCTATTAGCAACAATAAGAAAATCATTAATTCTTACCATAGGTTTCTTAATAGTGCAATCCGCAATATGCAAGTTTAGAGAGAAATCATCAAAATCACGGAAATCTAGTAATCACACAAAGTTTTGGGAATAGTAGAGACACTAGCACCCAAATCACACAAAGCATAAAACTCATAATTTTTAATTTTAATCTTAATAGTTGGTTCCCACTCATCATAAAGTTTTCTAGGGATAGAAACTTCCAATTCAAGTTTTTATTCATAAGATTCCATCAAGGCATCAACGATATGTTTAGTAAACGCTTTATGTTGACTATAAGCGTGAGGAGATTTTAGCACGGATTGCAACAAGGAAATACAATCAATCAAAGAGAAATTTTCATAGTTAAATTCCTTGAAATCCATAATAGTGGGTTTAGCAACATCTAGGTTTTTAATTTCTTCAATCCCACTTTTATCAAATTTAGCATCAAGATCAACAAATTCCGAATTCTTAGAACGCCCTCTAGGTAAAGGTGGATCATATTCAGTCCCATCATTATCAAGATTCATAATGCAAAACAAAGATTTAATAGGGTACACATCAATAACTTTTAGATCTTCATCATTATTTTCATAGGAATCCGTTTTAGCGGCCATCTTATTGACTAAGGTAGCTTGCATATCCGAAATTTCAGCAGTTAATTTTTCAAGATGGGCAATTTGGGATCTTATACCATCAAATTCTTTAGACATATCATCGAGCTCTTTATTCATATAATTCATGAAACTATTTTGTTCCTTAAGCTCATTTCTAAAGAAATTATTATGCTCAAATTGCATAACCATAAACTTCCTGATGTTGTTTTCGATCTCCTCTAACCTTTTAAGGTGAAGATCACCAAATCTAGGTAGAGCCATCGCGACAAACAAGCAAACTAACACACAAGCAAACAAAAAGGAAAATAGAGAAAGAGAGGGAGGATAGAGAGAGAGGGCGAATAAACGGCAAGGGTGAAGTGGGGGAGAGGAAAACGAGAGGCAAATGGCAAATAATGTAATGCGGGAGATAGGGATTGTGATGGGTACTTGGTATGTTGACTTTTGCGCAGACTCGCCGGCAACGGCGCCAGAAATTCTTCTTGCTACCTCTTGAGCACTGTGTTGGATTTCCCCGAAGAGGAAGGGATGATGCAGCAAAGTAGCGTATGTATTTCCCTCAGTTTTTGAGAACCAAGGTATCAATCCAGTAGGAGGCTCCGCTCGAGTCCCTCATACCTACACAAAAACAATAGCGCAACGCAACCAACGCGCTTAGGGGTTGTCAATCCCTTCACGGTCACTTACGAAAGTGAGATCTGATAGAGATGATAAATAATATTTTTTGGGTATTTTTGGTATAGAGATGCAAAATAAATAAAGTAAAAACAAAGTAAAAGCAAAGCAATAGTAAAGTGATGGAGATTAATATGATGAGAAAGAGACCCAGGGGCCATAGGTTTCACTAGTGGCATCTCTCAAGAGCATAAGTATTCTACGGTGGGTGAACAAATTACTATTGAGCAATTGCCAGAATTGAGCATAGTTATGAGAATATCTAGGTATGATCATGTATATAGGCATCACGTCCGAGACAAGTAGACCGAAACGATTCTGCATCTACTACTATTACTCCACTCATCGACCGCTATCCAGCATGCATCTAGAGTATTAATTTAAAAATAGAGTAACGCCTTAAGCAAGATGACATGATGTAGAGGGATAGTTCCATGCAATATGATGAAAACCCCATCTTGTTATCATCGATGGCAACAATACAATATGTGCCTTGCTGCCCCTTCTGTCACTTGGAAAGAACACCACAAGATTGAACCCAAAGCTAAGCACTTCTCCCATGGCAAGAACAACCAATCTAGTAGGCCAAACCAAACTGATAATTTGAAGTGACTTGCAAAGATAACCAATCATAGATAAAAGAATTTAGAGAAGATTCAAATATTATTCATAGATAGACTTGATCATAAACCCACAATTCATCGGTCTCAACGAACACACCGCAAAAAGAAGATTGCATCGAATAGATCTTCACGAGAGAGGGGGAGAACATTGTATTGAGATCCAAAAAGAGAGAAGAAGCCATCTAGCTACTAGCTATGGACCTGTAGGTCTGAAGTAAACTACTCACACTTCATCGGTGGGGCTTGGATGATGGTGTAGAAGCCCTCCATGATCGATGCCCCCTCCGGCGGAGCTCCGGAACAGGCCCCAAGATGGGATCTCGTGGATACAGAAAGTTGCGGTGGTGGAATTAGGTTTTTGGCTCTGTCCCCGATCGTTTGGGGTACGTGGATATATATAGGAGGAAGAATAACGTCGGTGGAGCTTCGAGGGGCCCACGAGGCAGGGGGCGCGCCCTAGGGGGGCGCCCCCTACCCTCATGAGCACCTCGTGGCTTTCTTGACGGAGGGTCCAAGTCTCCTGGATCTTATCTGATGAGAAAATCACGTTTCCGAAGGTTTCATTCCGTTTGGACTCTGTTTGATATTCCTTTTCTTCGAAACCCTAAAGGCAAAAAACAACAATTCTGGGTTGGGCCTCCGGTTAATAGGTTAGTCCCAAAAATAATATAAAAGTGGAAAATAAAGCCCAATGATGTCTAAAACAATAGATAATATAGCATGGAGCAATAAAAAGTTATAGATACATCGGAGACGTATCATTCCGCAAGAAGATGAAGGCACTAAGGGCCTGGTGAGGTGACGTGCGCGGGGCGTGCCACGAGCCAGAGCTCGACCACTCAGATTTGTTAGCGTTGTAGGGACGGACCTAAGCACAAGCGTCGTGCCAGCATGAGTAGCCCCCGTGGCGGGATGAGCAGGGGGGCGATGGGCAGCGTGGGTGACCGCGATGGATAATAGGCAAGCATGTGATAATCATGAAATGACTCAAGCAGAGAAGCAGGTTAGCTCAGATAGATGCAAGAACGATACATGCCACTGGGACGGACCCGAGCGGCCTGGGGATGATGCAGCCCGAGGGGCGCGCCTAGCAGGGTCAACTAAAGTTGCAAAAGGATACACGTCACAGGGATAGACCCGTGTGACTTGGGGATAATGTAGCCCAAGGGGCGCCCCCAACTGAATGAACTGGAAAGAGTCACCTAATAATGCCGCTGGAGCGATGTTGGAGTACCCGATGATGCATGCCGAAGAGTCGTTCCTCACGAGCCGCTAGGGTCCTGAGCCTCGGTAGGCTCCACTGGCCCTGGTGGCTCCTGGAGGACCATCGCGATCTCCTCCAGGACGGCGTGATCCCTGGCCTCCTAAGCCGTCAGGAAGCTCCGTAGATGGTGCTGGTTGGTGACAGTCGCGTTCGGCAAACCAAATGGCATGCAAACGTAACTGTGAGGTGGACCCTCGCACCGACCAATGCGCGAAGGCCAGAAGCGCTCCTGAGATGCAGCCCTGTTGAGCCCTGGAATGTCGATGCAGATGCGCATCCCGCCGTCCTCGCTAGGATGGGGAGCTACACCAGGTGGTGAGCGGCGGTCGCCACGTATGGCCCTTGCCTCTTGAAGCTCCTAACTCGCCTTGATGATGAGCTCCTGAGCATCGGGCGCTCCTCGCCCAGCGCCCTCCTGAGGGAAACGTGCGGCGAAGCACGCCTCCACATGGTGCCCGAGCGCCTTCCTCTTGATGTTGGCTAGGTCTGAGGCCCTCCAGAAGAGAACCCCCAATCCTTGCCCGAGGATGGCGTCAGGCGCGCCTTCCTATGCGAGGGAGGGAGGCACCCCAGCTATGGGCGCAGGTCCTAAGGTTGTGCCGCTGGAGACACCGGTCTCCTTAGGCACTCGGGATGGCCTCAGGAGGGTATGTGGTGCCTTCATTGTTGGGGTCTTCGGCTGCTGCTGCTTGGTAGGCACGCTCGAGGGAGCACACCACATCTCCTTCTTCACAGGGGACTGTGATAACACCACAGCTCCCTGGCATCTTGAGGACGTTGTAACCATGGTGGGTCACTGCCATAAACTTGGCCAATGCTCCATACCCAAGGATGGCGTTGTATGGCAGACGGATGTGGGCAACATCGAAGTCGATGAGCTCGGTGCGGTAGTTGTTATGCTGGCCGAAGGTGACAGAGAGGCAGACCTGCCCTATCGGGGTGGTGGAGCCGTCGGTCACTCCTGAGAAAGGCTTGGTAGACTATAGCTGATTGTATGGCACTTGGAGGCTATCGAACGTCATGACAGACTGCACATTGAGCCATGTGCCGCTGTCGACGAGGGTCTTGGTGACTTGGACGTTGCTGATGACGGGTGAACAAAGCATCGGAAGGACGTGGGCGGTTGCCGCCCACTTGAGATGGTCTGACGAGCTGATGGTGATGGCGCACTTGGACCACCAAAGCGGGTGTGTGGCGTCAAGCCTGGGAAGGGATGTGTTCACCTCACGAGCAAACTGCTTGAAGATGCGCTGGGAAGCTGGGGCCTGAGCACCGCCCAAGATGCAGGCGATAGCGCGCGGCTCCTGGAAGCCCCCAGCCCCCTCGACCTGATGGTGGTCGTCGTTCCTCCTTGGTGGTGGCGGCAGTGGAGGGAGGCCAGCATTGCTCTGAGGACGGTCCTCACGAGGATGGTCCCTCCAGGCACCCTCGCGAGGCTATTCCTGCCAGTGGTCCTCGCGAGGCCGGTTGCACCACACCTGACGGGGGCCGCGTTCATCCTAGAGTCCCCCACTTCATCCTCCTCCTTGGTCGTAGCCCCGTTCATTGCGCACGGGACATCGATCGAAGCGTCCATCTCAAATGGCCATGAGCTCTTGGCAGTCGTTGGTGTTGTGGATGTGTACGTTGTGGAAGGCGCAGAACAGACGGCTGCTCTTAGACGACTCGGGGCGGTCCCGGCCATGCTTCGTGTCCGGCTCCTCCGCGAGCATGGCTACTCCCTTGCGCTTCACGTCTTTGGCCTTGGCTTTCTTCTCTTCTGGGTCAGCAACAGGGAGCTCAAGGAGGGAGAGGCGCCCCTCCTTAGCTCTTGCGCACTTGGTCGCCATGTTAAACATCTCCAGGTCCGTGCACAGCTCCTCGTGGATGCCGAGCTCCTCCTTCATCTTGACATCATGGACGCCATCAGAGAACGCTGAGATGATGGCCTCGTCCGTCACCTTGGGAATCTTGAGGCGAACACTGTTGAAGCGCTGGATGTACTTCTGTAGGGTCTCCCTTGGCTGCTTCTTGATGCAGCATAGGTCACCCGCGGCCGGTGGGCAGTCGCGGGTGCCCTGGAAGTTGGCGACGAAGCGGCCGCGCATCTCACCCAAGGAGGAGGTTGACCCCGGGGGCAAATTCGGGAGCCACGAGCGAGCACCATCCTTGAGAGCCATGGGAAACCAATTCGCCATGACTTTCTCGTCGCCATTGGCCGCCTCGATGCTCTGCTCGTAGAGCTGCAAGAACTCCGCAGGGTCGGGGGTGCCGTTGTAGTGCGGAGGCAGGTCTGGCTTGAACTTGCCTGGCCAGACTACGCTACGTAGCTCTGGAGTGAAGGCGCCGCAGCCTGTTGTGGCCATCGGGGCCCGTTGCGGGGGCGGAGCTTGATCTTGATGCCTACGCACCGCCGCCGCAGGTGGCACATGCTCTTGACGTGGTGGCGCCAGGAGTGCAGGAGCATTTTCCGGCGGTCGAGGAACTTCTTGGCAGCTTCCTTCTTCGCGTGCGGGCACCTGGCACGGGGGTTCGTGCCGAGGGGCCGCGCGTCTTGGTGCCAGGATGCTGTCTTGGTGCGGTGGTGGCGGAGGCGCTCCATGAGCTACGTCGCCCGTAGCTGGGGAAGGGTGAGGCAGCGAGAGAGATGGTGCGGGGGAGCCCCTAGCGGCGCTGACGAGCTCGCCGATGCGGTCCAGCCAGTCCTTGTAGAGGTCGTCAACCGGGCAGTAGCGCAGGAGCTCGCGTGCCATGAGAACCATGGCCTGCGCGTCCGTTGGCATGCAAAGAGCATGGGACAATGCCAGCCGGAGACAGCGACAGGGTGGCGGTGCGGCCGTCCCGCAGCACAGAGGTGCGAAGCAATGATGCTTGCTACTCGTTTCCCGTCGGGCCTGTGCCGGCATTGGCGGCGGGTGATGGAGAACGACGGGGAGGCCCGCCGATTGGAGTTGTCTAAGCGACACGGACGGCGGCGGCGCCTCGGCGCTCGGTGCAGCTCGACATGCATCCTCCATGGACTTGGTGGAGCAGCGAAGCATGGATCGACGGAAGAAAAGCTTCAATGCGCCCCTACCTCGTGCGCCAAATGTCGGATTACGGGTTCCAAAAAACCCTTGAGGTTCGAACACTGGGTTGCGCACAAATATCTCTCTGCCCCTAGCTCACGCTCTCGCCAAGATCTCAAAGCCTAGCTCGCCGAACCCGAGGAACAAGGGACACAAGAGTTTATACTGGTTCGGGGCACCATTGCGGTGCAATACCCTACTCCAGTGTGGTGTGGTGGATTGCCTTGTAGGCTGAGGATGAACAAGTACAAGGGAAGAACAGCCTCCTGAGGAGAGGTGTTCTTGAGCTCGTTGAGCTTGTGTGTGTGTGTGGATGGTCTGGTTCCTCCCCAAGATCAGATGCCTCCTTACGGTGGTGGCTCGTCCTATTTATAGAGGCCCTGGTCCTCTTCCCAAATATTAAGGGAGAAGGGATCCCACAACGACCAAGTTGAAGGGGGACAACTAGTAAAAGCTATCCTGACAAAAGGTGGTCTTGCCTGCCAAAGACTCTGGTGGTGACATCGCCGTGGGCTCCGCGATGACCTCTGTCCCGCCGTCCTGCTAGTCTTGGTCTCATTGCACCGATATGGAAACCTTTGCCTAATGCCTCGGGACTCCTCGCCTGCACCTACCTCTTTAGCACCAAAGAGGTAACCGGTAATCTACGCGCGTTGGCGCCCGCCTGGCCTTGGTCGTCATGGCTCATGTCATGCGCTCATCGCGAGGTGCCCCTCTCCTTGATCTCTCTGCTCCTCGCGAGCCAGCCTAGTGAGGCTGCCCCTAAGGAGGTCTTTTGTCGTCCGCCTTGTGAGGCTTGGCCCCTCGTGAGGGTCTTGAGTGTTTGTTGATGAATATGGGTCATACCAGGCCACTGGATGAGCCATGCCCTGGGCCGCAGGCAGGCAAGTCTAGGTACCCATGTTCCCAGGACGCCGACATGCATAATAAAGGTCCTTATTACAAGCGGCAATATAAATTGACATTCTATTGCACTAAGATTTTATACATCTAACCATAAAAGCGCATGACAACCTCTTCTTCCCTCGGCGAAGGGCCTATCTTTTACTTTTATCTTTTGTTCTTATACAAGAGTCAAGGTGATCATCACCTTTCCTTTTTATACTTTTTCCTTTGGCAAGCTCTATGTGTTGGAGAGATCCGGATATATATATCCACTCGGATGTAGGTTACCATAAAGTATTATTGTTGACATTACCCTTGAGGTAAAAGGTTGGGAGGCGAAACTATAAGCTCCTATCGTTCTCTGTGTCTGATTGAAACTTTAAACCCATAAGTATTGCGTGCGTGTTAGCAATTGTGAAAGATTAAATGATAGTTGAGTATGTGGACTTGCTGAAAAGCTCTTATATTGACTCTTTCTGATGTTATGATAAATTGCAATTGCTTCAATGACTGAGATCATGGACGATGACATGTACCTAGGCTAGGGTCATAGGCCTGACCTAGATGCCTTACCCAAGGACACTGCCCTAGAGTCAAAGACATTCAAAGTACAACAGAAGAAACCGACTGAGTTCACCAAGGAGTGCAATCCACTCGACCTCCAACCTCACTCGGAAACCCCAATTCCATTCGACCAAGATGAAGTCACTCGACCATACAAGAAACCATTCGGAATACAGAAGGCATAAAGTCACTCATGATGGCAACGGTACAACGTTCACTCTGTAGTCTTAAAGATCATATATACCTCTTTATAACTGGCCTTACCAGTAACGCCCGGTTTTAATGTACATTGAACCATGTGTAACGTGCGATGGTTGGGGTCCTGGCACACTCTATATGAGCCAGCGCCCTCCTCTGGCACAAGCGTTTCCACCCCCTGTAACTCTCACGCATAATCCAGACGACCAGCCTCCGAGCACCGAGACGTAGGGCTATTACTTCCTCGAAGAAGGGCCTGCACTCGTAAATCATGCATGCACAACTACGCCGTAGCTAGTATCTTGCCTCCTCCAACATACCCCCTATATTATTGTCAGATTTACTCCCATGATAGTTGGCGCCCACTGTGGGGCAAGTGTCTTTGCGACTTCTGACGAGGTTGCAATTTTTCCGATCTTCATCATCATGGTTTTCGGCAGTGGTCTAGCTTTGGGCCGCAAGATCCGTCTCGACGTGCATGTTTTCATCACCGACGACACCGCCTGGCTCCATGAGGCCCCCCTCGACGTCGAGTCCCTTCCCATCCATGAGGTGGCGTACTTCCACGCAAGTGCTTGCGGTGTCCTCCAGCGGCAGCCTTCGACCCGGTATCGGTCGGCTCCCACAACATCTTTGCTCCTCGCCACTTGTCATCGCAAGCGGTCTGGTCGATCGCGGCTTTATCGGTGGGTGAAGCATGTGGTGGCCCGTTAGTCGGCCACCCCTCAAGTCGCGGCAATTGAGCCCGATGAATCTCTCTATGGACTATTCGACTGGTTCCGCCGAGACTCTGTCCGAGTGCAACAGCAGTGGCCCTGCGGCAGAAGTCCTGATGGTCGACACGCCGTGCAGCCATCCCAGTTTCTGTCGCAGTGATGGCGGCGATGGCGATGGGGGCCCTTCGCATGGTCATGAGGAATATCGTCCCGAAGCCCTCACGTCACAGCAGAGAGATGAGATGCCCCATCACAACGTGGAAGCGCTCCACATTCCCATCATCGGAGAGACCTCCGAGGCTCGGGCCTTGGAGGCTGCGTGCCTGGCCACTTTGGCTGAGCGCGCACGTCTGGAGAACCTTCAACATTCACTCAACGAGCGCGCTCGATGACAGATCTCCAAATCTAGTCGATGGCAACGATAGTTATTCCTGCCTGAACCTCAGGTATACCACACTCCGATCGAGAATCTTACAGCTGGAGCCCATATAGCAGAGTCGATCCAGCCGTCCCAATCAGAAGCTGGAAGAGGTTTGATGCAGATCCGACCGCTGCTCCGGGCCATAGGAGAGCAAAACACAACCGTTTCTCAGTCACGCAACAGGATCCACAGTAGGTCCATGGTGGCGGACATAGTACAGTCGGCTCACAACCCAAGATTGCCTCTGCGGCGTGAGGGTCGTGGGCACCGCTAGGAGCGGTATCTGGGTCAGAACCACGAGCAGTATGATCATCGGCTTGGCTGTGATGGCCGCCGTCGAGTGCCTATGCCCCCTCCGAGGGGCGGATCATACGTGCCCCAGCAGTATGATGACAGGCGCCCATATAGCAATGAGTGAAGGGTCCCAGTCGATCCAAGAGACCCCGGGTTTGATGCAAGATCAATTCTTGTTCAAGGTCTAGTCAACAGAAACCGAGCACATAGAGAAGGACTAGACAGAGATCGTCGGACTGGTAGCAGAGTACATGCCTCAGGGCCTGAGTGTTTCAATAGAGCCATTAGAGCTGCCGAGATTTCCCCCAATTTCATGTTGGCGAGTCGAAGCCTGACACTTCGCTAGAGGATTACCGAGTGGCTGTGCAGATTGGAGGTGGCAATGATGATGTGGCTATGAAGCACCTCCCCCTTATGCTGGAAGGTTCAGCCAGAGCTTGGTTGAATCAGTTGGCTCCCGGAAGTATCTTCAGTTGGGAAGATTTGGCCCGAGTGTTTGTCAGGACTTTTGAGGGCACTTACAAACGGCCTACAGGGCTGACTGAATTACATCATAGTGTTCAGAAACCAAATGAAACTTTGATGGATTACATCCACAGATGGAAAATGTATCACAGCACCAAGCAGTTTGCGCTTTCAAGGAGGGTGTTCGGTATAGAGAGCTTAACCTGAAATTCGGTTGGACAGGAGATATGACCTTGGCCCAAATGATGGAAATAGCCACTCGGTACGCTAACGGTGACGAAGAAGACCGACTCCGAAGTGGCAAGAACAAACCAGTCGCCCAGGACACCGGAGGAGGGAATTCCAATCGGAAGTAGAAGCGCAAAGCCGAACCCACAAGCCCTGGTGAGGCCGCAGTTGTGACCCAAGGAAAGTTCAAAGGAAAACCCAAGGGGCCATGGATCCCCAAGAAAGTGAAGGATCAAGCGGGAAATGATGTGCTAGATTTTCGGTGTCATATACACACTAAGAAGGATGAAGAGGGAAACCTGATTTGTCCCAAGCATACCACTCGATAGTGTCGACTGCTGATTCAGAGCTTCCGAGAGGGTCAGCCCAGTGAGAAAGAAAAGGAATCTGATAAGGATGAGGACAAAGAGGAGGATGATGGTGTCGTCGTTCTAAGACTGACAGTAGAATAGGGGGGTAGGAATGTAGAGGCAAAATCCTAGCTATGGAGGAGTTGTACACACGAGTTTTACGAGTTCAAGCCCTTCTCGGAGGAAGTAACAGCCCTACGTCTCGGAGCCCGGAGGCGGTCGACTGGATATCTGCGTGTGAATTACAGAAAGTGCGAACCCTTGTCCCAGAGGAGGGGGGTGCCTTATATAGAGTACGCCAGGACCCCAACTCCCCTCCGTTACACAAGGTTCAATGCTCATAAAGGAGGGGCGTTACTGGTAACGTTTGCAGTAAAGTGTTATAAATGCCCATAAAGCTATGGTTTAAGTCCTGACCGTTGCAGAGTGGAGGTGGTCGAGTGTCTTCAAGGTGGTCGAGTGAGCACGTCTTCATGGTCGAGTGGATGATGGTTTCTCTTCGACTGCTTCTGATTCTTTCTAGGGATGTCCTTGGGGAGGGTATGTTGGACAGATCCATGGCCCTACCCTAAGTACATAGCTTCATCATTAGCCCCGAATGGATCAGGGTTTGAGTGAAGAAGGAGTTGGGAACACTTCCGACCCATTCTTTGTGCTATGAGTATATCTTGTTCTGGAACAACGAGTTGAGGTGACGACGCCGACTCTTTTCTCAGTCGCCTTGGTCCATTCTTGGTTTTTGTTGAGTGAATTTTCACGGTAGGATTCCGAATGATGATGTAGATGATGTTTGTCTTGAGTCTGACAGGTTGCTCTGCTCTCCATGGATCTCGCGGGATTCGAATTTTGGGAAGTGCGCCAGACGGACGGAAGCGAGGTTATCGGGACAGATTAGGCAAGCCTCCTCGATCCCCACGCCACCTTTTTCTCCACGTACTACGCGCGCGACTGTTGCGGGATTTGTTTAGATCGTCTGGGTCCACCAGTCAGTCACTCGGTGAACAACCTCATAAAAGGCCCCAGACCAGGCCTCTGCCCCGCGCGCTCCCATTCTCTCTTCTTCTTCTCTCGATCTCTCCGCCACGCTCGCTACCGCCCTCGTCGCCGGACCTTTGCTCGAGCTTGACCCGTCGCCATGGGGAAGGAGAGAACGGTGGCACTGGAACGCACGAATAAGGCGACCGCAAAGGCGAAGGGCAAGCGGACCAGCCAGGGCGGATCCTCGTCGAGATCTGGCCTACCGGTGGGCTGGATCCAGGGCTACTGGATCTGCTCAACAATCACCCAGGACGACCTTGACGACCTGGTGGAGGGGGGACCAATCCCCCACAAGTCGGCACGGCTCCCGGGGAACGAGACCGAGCTGCAGCCAAGGGAGGGTGAGTGTGTTCTCCTTGCCACCCACGTAGATTGCGGATTCTCACTGCCTCCCCATCCTTTCTTCCGGTTTTTTTGAACTTCTTTGGGACTCAGCTCCACCATTCACTCCAAACACCATAGTCTATCTGGCTGCTTTCGTGTCGATGTATGAAAACTTCTTGGGCTGTCGACCGCACTGGGGGCTTTTCAAACACATCTTCACGTGCCGCTCCCAGTCGGTCAAAAAGGCCAATCCGAGTGACGAGAAGACACAAGTGATCCAAATGTGTGGGGGTCTGGGGATCCAGATGAGGAGCAAGAGTACTTTCCCAGCCATGATCCTTCCTGACTCGATCCGAGGCTGGCAGTCGACTTGGTTCTACTGCAAGGATCAGCCGACCCCGGGTTAGTCGACTGGACTTCCTCCCTTTTCCTTAGCTCGAGTGGAGAAGCCTGCTCCCCTGAAGGTGGTTCCAGAAGAGAAGGCGCAGGTCAAGGTGCTGGTCGAGCGGGTCGTCCAACTCGTCCGCATCAGGGTGACCGGGATGGACCTGCTGGAGGTCTTTCTCTATCGACGCATCCAACCGCTTCAGGCACGCGATCATCCGATGTGGATGTACTCCAGGCTCGAGGACTCCACTCGGATCCACCTAGAGGACGTCAGTGAGGACACCTTGGAGAAGTGGTTGATGGGGATCACCAGCAACAAAGACAACCCTCGGGGGTCTAGGAGGGTGATTCCATTTGACAACTCGCATCAGCCGGAGTAGGTGTGATTTTGTTTTGCCAAGTGTCTTTCCGATTCGCTGTGTGACATCTTGTTTATGGTCGATTGAATTTCCTTTGATCGTTGTCTTTTCAGGCCCTCATTGACATGTACTCAATGCCTAACGGAGTGCAGGAGCAAGACGTCAAGGAAGAAGCGAGCGGGGTCGAGAGCGGCGAAGGGCACTTGGACGCCGACGAGGACGAGGAGAGCGACGAATCGACTGATGACGAGGAAGTCGACTCGCCCCCTCGCAGGGAGAGGAGATCCAAACATGCTCATGACCCGACGAGCGCTCCATACCTGGTGGCTGCGCCGATTGGACAGTCTTTGAAGCGTCCCAGGACGTCTTCTCCAGCGCCGACTAAGAAGGCTCCCAAGCAGACCAAAGTTGTGCCACCTCCATCGCCGAAAGCACCGAAAGCTACCTCCTCCAAACTGCCAAAGGCTTTGCCAAGGATCAAAGTGACCGTCCCCACAATCTCCGAGTAATCATCTGACTTGTCTTTTTCGTCGACTCGATTAACCGGACGTAACCGACTGAATGCGGGTCTTTGCAGTGCTGCTATGTCAGGAACCTCTTCTCTCTAGTACCAGGACGAGGAGATGGAAGATTCAGTTACCTCCAACCCAGGTATAAATTCTTGTGATTTTGTTCTTGATTCTTTGGTCGATTGCGTTCTAGTGGTTCACTTGGGGTTGAATGATCTGCCTTGCAGCTCCACCCAACGTCATCGATCTTTCGGATGATGATGAAGATGTGGCTCTTAAGCCCAGGAAGAGCAAGAAGGTAACAGCTGGTAGGATGTATCGACAAGAACCAACTACGACACCTCCCGTCCGTCAGCCTGAACACGCGGGCAGGGCCTCTGTGACCTTCGCTGCACCCTTGTCGAGTGAGCACTCCACACCGCCGACTACGCCTGTGATTCCTTCAGTCGTCCAACTCCACGCGACGGAGCTCCAAGCCGCCACACCTGGGTCTTTTGCTAACTTTTTCACCAGCTATCCCGTCCCGGACAACCAGTCGGAAGCGGCCGCGGAAGCCATCCGACAGGCTGACATGATGATGGAGCGGGTGAAGACGGTGCATGAAAACAGCCAGGCTGCCTATGACGCCAGTGCTGCTCTTCGGGCTAATGTCCAGGTGAGTAGACTTTCCGACTGTTTTTGCTCTATGAGGAAATGTTACTCGAAAAATCTACTTCTACACAATCTCCTGTTGTTTGCGTTGACTTAGAGCACCCGCTGGGTGTTTTGTTAATTTTGGTAGTTTCGCTCTTCCACTCGGTCTGGGCGAGTGGGATCTGAACCGGTGGGGGCACGCTAAGTGCACCCACTGGGTGTAGTCCCCAAGACCGCGGTCGACTACTGGCAGTCGACTGGGGTTTGAGTTCTATTTTCCTTTCTTTTTCACTCTTTACACTCGACTCAGGTGGACCGGTCGAGTAGGATCCGAACCGGTGGGGGCACGCCAAGTGCACCCACTGGGTGTAGTCCCCGAGACCGCAGTCGACTGCTGGCAGTCGGCTGTGGTCTAAACATCTTTTTTTTACTTGGTCCAGGCAGACCGGACGAGTTGAGTCTTAGTCAGCGGGGGCACGCCAAGTGCACCCACTGGGTGTAGCCCCTGAGACCGCAGTCGACTGTGTGCAGTCGGCTGGGGTCTAAGCGAACTTCTTTAGGTTTTATTCACTCGGAAGTAAAAAACATTTGATCTTATCGACTGATCCGTCTTTTGCCTTCTGCAGAAGTCTTGTACTCTTATTTCTAAGTTTGCTGAACTTGAGGAGAAGCAGAGGCAACTCAACCTCGACTTGGAATTGGCCCAGCAGAATCTGAAGAAAGCTCAAGGCGAAGCCGCTGGTATGGAAGGTAACTAACTGTCGACTGACTTTCAATATATTTCCTTGATCTCTTCTTTGATTCAATTGTTTCTTTTGCAGAGAAAATGAAGTTGGCTCTGGAGAAGAAGGACTCGGACGTCACTACCGCACAAAAAGCAGCCCAAGATAAAAATGCTCTCGCAGACCAGAAGCTTGCTTCAATCGGAATGCTGGAAGGGGAGGTGAACAAACTGAAATCTTGTCTTAATGAAGCTAACCACAAAGTGACCAGTCTAAAGAAGGACAAGGTCGTCCTGAATGAAAAGTTGGAGTCTGCGATCCGCAAGAGGAATGACACGGAAGCTTATCTGAGGACTCTTGCCAAGAAGCTCTATCTCACGCTGGAAGGTATTTCTTCTAAACCGACTGTGTTGATGCTTGCGATCGGATCTTGCTCGGTCGATTCACTAATTTTTGGCTGCAGAATTCTGCCAAGACTTCACGAGGAATCTGGAAGGGCAAAGGCGGGTCTGGACCCTATCGCTTCTCCAGTCTGCGATGAAACTACAATGAACGTGCTTCGACTGGAGTCCCGTATTGCCAGCGCCACCAGCTACCTCGTGCGCCTGAAGGAGGTAGTCTCCCGAATCGACTCATCGCTTTGGCCGAGGGCGACACTCCAAAATGACCTGGAATCCCTGATGACTCGACTAAACGAGATCCCTGACCGAGTGCAAGAATGGAAGAAATCCTCCGCCCGGTGTGGTGCTGACATGGCGCTGTCCTTGGTGCGAGTCCATTGCAAGGAGGCTCGTGAAGACAAGCTGGCTGCGATCAAAGTCGCCAACACCAAAAAGCATGACTTCCAGTCCTTCATGGAGACTTTCATTGCTTCCGCCACTCGGATCGCTAATGGGATCGATCTGGACTCATTCGTGGAGCCTGCCAGCCCCCCTCTGGCCGAGTGAACAAACTTATGAAACTTGAATCTGCTTTAAATTTGCCTCGGAATGCCGAGTGATTGTTGTAACTGTTGAACTCCTTCGGGCTAGGTGCCCGAGTACTTTTTGATTTGCTGCCTGGAACTTTTAGGATTTATCTGAATTTGGTTTATCTCCGAATGTGCTTGCGTTTGCCTTCGAATGGACTTTGCTCACTGCTCGGAACGCTTCGTCGTCCTTGCGGATAGGGATGGAGCGGACGTTGTACTTGTGTCGTAGCTCCAAAGGAGAAGGTTGCAGTCGACCTGCACCTCGTCGTCCTTGCGGATAGGGATGGAGCATACGTTGTACTTGTCTCGTAGCTCCGAAGGAGAAATTTGCATTCGACCTGCACCTCGTCGTCCTTGCAGATAGGGATGGAGCGTACATTGTACTTGTGCCATAGCTCTGAAGGAGAAGGTTACAGTCGACCTGCACCTCGTTGTCCTTGCAGATAGGGGTGGAGCGTACGTTGTACTTGTGCCGTAGCTCCTAAGGAGAAGGTTGTAGTCGACTTGCACCTCGTCATGGTATGTTTCGGACTTAGGCGAGTACTGGACTGCAGCTAAGACCCCCGAGTGGGAGGACTGCCCTCCACTCGGTAATTTCTTTTTCAAACTTAGGCGAGTACTGGACTGCAGCTAAGTCTCCTAGTGAGAGAACTTTGGCGAGTACCGTATTGCAGCTAAGCCCCCGAGTGGGAGGGTTGCTCTCCACTTGGTAGGATTTTTTCAAACTTAGGCGAGTACTGGACTACAGCTAAGTCTCCTAGTGAGAGAACTTAGGCGAGTATTGGACTGCAGCTAAGCCCCCGAGTGGGAGGATTGCTCTCCACTCA
>NC_041388.1:437076491-437107518 GCF_002162155.2 Triticum dicoccoides
ATTGCTCTCCACTCGGTAGGATTTTTTCAAACTTAGGCGATTACTGGACTGCAGCTAAGCCTCCTAGTGGGAGTACTTAGGCGAGTACTGGACTGCAGCTAAGCCCCCGAGTGGGAGGATTGCTCTCCACTCGGTAGGATTTTTTTCAA
Source organism: Triticum dicoccoides (assembly GCF_002162155.2). Taxonomy (NCBI): domain Eukaryota; kingdom Viridiplantae; phylum Streptophyta; class Magnoliopsida; order Poales; family Poaceae; genus Triticum; species Triticum dicoccoides. The sequence goes on from NC_041388.1 coordinate 437,076,641, forward strand.
ACTTAGGCGAGTACTGGACCACAGCTAAGCCTCCTAGTGGGAGGACTTATGAGAGTACTGGACTGTAGCTAAGCCCCTGAGTGGGAGGATTCCTCTCCACTCGGTAGGATTTTTTCAAACTTAGGCGAGTACTGGACTGCAGCTAAGCCTCCTAGTGGGAGGACTTAGGGGAGTACTGGGCTGCAGCTAAGCCCCCGAGTGGGAGGATTGCTCTCCACTCGGTAGGATTTTCTTTCGAACTTAAGCGAAACGGATTCGTGACTAAGAGCACCCACTGGGGGATTTCAGAAGTAAATAAGAACACAACAATCGAACGATAGGACCATAAGCTCTTGTCTTTGATAAACAAATTACAAAGGTGTTCCTTATTACATTTTGTTCAAATGAGTGCTTAAGTATAAAAGGGGCGGAGCAGCTCCGTGTTCCAAGCCTGTGGCTCTTCTTTCTGATGCTCAATACTGTAAAGATGGTATGCTCCATTGTGGAGAACTTTGGTGATGATGAAGGGGCCCTACCAAGTCGGGGCAAGCTTGTGTGGTTTCGGTTGATCCACTCGAAGAACCAGGTCTCCTTCTTGAAAGGCTCGACCCTTCACATTTCTGGCGTGGAATCGACGCAAGTCTTGCTGATAAATGGTCGACCGGATCAAGGCCATCTCTCTTTCCTCCTCTAAGAGATTGACTGAATCTTGCCGGGCCTGCTCTGCTTCCTCTTCGGAGAAGAGCTCGACTCGGGGTGCGTTGTGGAGCAGGTCACTTGGCAGAATAGCTTCGGCTCCATAGACTAAGAAGAAAAGAGTTCGTCCGGTCGATCGATTAGGAGTTGTCCTTAAACCCCACAGAACTGATGGAAGTTCGTCAACCCAAGCGCCTGCTGCGTGTTTGAGATCACACATCAGTCGGGGTTTCAGTCCTTTGAGAATTTGGCCATTGGCTCTTTCTGCTTGTCCGTTCGACCGCGGGTGAGGGACCGAAGCATAGTCGACTCGAGTTCCCTAAGAGGCGCAGAAAGCTCTGAACTCATCAGAATCGAAGTTCGACCCGTTGTCCATGATGATGTTGTATGGGAATCCATATCTGAATGTCAATTCTCTGATAAAACTGACAGCGGTGCTTGCATCAAGGTTCTTAATAGGTTTAGCTTCGATCCATTTGGTAAACCTGTCGACTGCAACGGGCACATGAGTGAAGCCGCTCCTGCCAGTTCTTAGTGGTCCAACCATATCCAGTCCCCAAACAGCAAGGGCCAGATGAGGGGGATGGTCTTCAGGGCTGACGCTGGCTTGTGAGACATGTCTGAGTAAAACTGGCAGCCTTCACATCTGTCGACTATATCTTTCGCCATTTCATTTGCTCGTGGCCAATAGAATCCAGCTCGATATGCTTTAGCCACGATGGCCCGGGAGGACGCATGATGACCACAGGTCCCCGAGTGGATGTCATTGAGGATCATTTGACCTTCTTCTAGTGTTATGCATTTCTGACCGACTCCAGTCACGTTTTCCCTGAACAGTTGTCCTCTTATCACAGTAAAGGCCTTCGATCGACGGATGATCTGTCAAGCCTCTTCTTCATCCTCTGGGAGTTCTTTCCTGAGGATGTACGCAATGTAGGGCACTATCTAGTCGGGAGTAATGGCCAGAACCTCCATGATCAGGTCGACCACGGCTGGGACCTCGACTTCAATCGGATCTGTGGTGCTCTTAGGTTGCGGGGGCTCTTCATTAAAAGGATCTTCCTGAACTGTCGGCGAGTGAATATGCTCCAAAAACACATTGCTGGGAATGGCTTCTCTCTTGGAACCTATTTTTGCCAAGTCATCGGCTACTTGATTTTTCAGTTGGGGTATGTGGTGGAGTTCTAACCCCTCAAACTTCTTCTCAAGCTTTCTCACCGCGTTGCAGTAACCAATCATGGCTGGGCTTCTGACGTCCCACTCCTTCATCACTTGATTAACTACCAAATCTGAGTTGCCATAGACCATGAGGCGACGGACATCGAGTGAGATGGCCATGCGCAACCCATACAGGAGTGCATCATATTCTGCTTCATTGTTGGAGGAATCAAAGTGAATCTGGAGGACATATCTGAGCCTGTCTCCTCGGGGGATACCAGAACTACCTCAGCGCCAGAACCATTCAGCATTTTGGATCCGTCAAAGAACATGGTCCAGTGCTCAGAATGAACTTGAGTCGGCAGTTGCTATTCGGTCCACTCGGCGAGGAAATCTGCTATTGCTTGGGACTTGATAGCTTTCTTTGCCTCAAACTTGATATCCAAGGGAAGGAGTTCAATCGCCCATTTTGCCACTCGACCAGTTGCATCTCTGTTGTGCAGAATCTCCGACAATGGAGCGTCGCTGACGATGGTAACAGAGTGATCCGAGAAATAGTGTGCAACCTTCTTCGTGGTCATGTAAATCCCATAGACAAGTTTCTGATAATGAGGATATCTCTGCTTTGACGGGTCAGGACTTCAGAAATATAATAAACTGGGTGTTGAACTTTATAAGCTTTTCCTTCTTCTTCCCGCTCGACCGTAAGTATTGTACTGATGACTTGTCCAGTGGCTGCTATATAAAGTAGTAGAGGCTCTTTGCTGATTGGAGCAGGAAGCACCGGCTGGGTGGAAAGCAGGGCTTTTAGCTCTGCAAACGCTGCATCAGCTTCCGGGGTCCACTCGAACTTATCTGATTTCTTCATCAGTCGATAAAGAGGTAGCGCCTTTTCACCGAGGCGAGAAATGAATCGACTTAGGGCGGCCAAGCAACCAGTAAGCTTCTGGACATCATGCACATGCACAGGGCGTTTCATTCGGAGTATAGCGCCTACTTTCTCTGGGTTAGCATCAATTCCTCGTTTGGAAACGAGGAAACCGAGTAACTTTCCGCCTGGAACTCCAAACGTGCACTTTGATGGATTGAGCTTTATATCATACCTTCTGAGGTTGGCGAAAGTTTCAGCAAGGTCAGTCAGTAGGTCGGAACCTTTACGTGACTTGACCACAATGTCATCCATGTATGCTTCCACATTCCGACTGATTTGAGTGAGCAGGCACTTCTGAATCATCCACATGAATGTGGCTCCGGCATTCTTCAAACCGAATGGCATTGTGACATAACAAAAGCACCCAAACGGGGTGATAAAAGCTGTCTTTATCTCATCGGGTCCGTACAGACAGATCTGGTGGTACCCAGAGTAGGCGTCCAAAAAGGACAAACGCTCGCATCATGCAGTCGATTCGACTATCTGATCGATGCGAGGGAGAGGAAAGTGATCTTTCGGGCAGGCCCGATTGATATGCTTGAAATCAATGCACATGAGAAGTGATTCGTCTTTCTTTGGGACCATGACAACATTGGCTAACCACTCGGAGTGGTAAATCTCTTGGATAAACTCAGCTGCCAAAAGCCGAGCCACCTCTTCACCGATTGCCTTTCTTTTCTGGATGGTGGACCGTCAAAGATGCTCTTTGACTGGTTTCACCTTCGGGTCGACTTGCAAATGATGCTCAGCCAGTACCCTAGGAACACCCGGCATGTCAGAAGGCTGCCATGCAAAGATGTCCCAGTTCTCACGGAGGAACTGGATGAGCGCTTGTTCCTATTTGGAGTCGAGTGAGGTTGAAATGTGAGAAGTGCAGCATTGGGATCTGTCGGGTGAATGTGAATCGATTTCGTTTCACCAGACGACTGGAATGCTGAATCTGTGGCTGGCTTCTTGGCTCTCAGCAAGTCACTCGGATCTGCATTTTTCCGGTATTCTTGCAACTCTACCACGGCCATCTGGGCATCGACGATCTTTGAGCCCTTCTAGAAGCACTCTTCTGCCTTTTTACGATTACCAGAGACAGTGATCACTCCTCTGGGACTAGGCATCTTCAGTTTGAGGTACACGTAACATGGTCGAGCCATAAATCGTGCATAAGCTGGCCTGCCCAGAATTGCATGATAAGCACTCTGGAAATCCACAACTTCAAATATCAACTTTCTTTGCGGTAATTTTTAGAATCACCGAAAACCACGTCGAGTGCAATCTGACCGAGGGATGCAGCCTTCTTGCCTGGAATGACCCCATGGAAACTCATATGGCTTTCACTGAGTCTGGACATCGGAATGCCCATTCCCTTCAACGTCTCTGCATACAGTATGTTCAGGCCACTGCCACCATCTATCAGACCTTTGTCAGTCGAGTGCCTTCGACCACCGGGTCGACCACCAGTGCTTGCCTCTCAGGGGTGGCGATGTGTGCTGGATGGTCAGACTGGTCGTATGTAATGGCAGTCTGTGACGACTTCAAGTAACTGGGTGTCACCGGAGCGACCATGTTCACTTCCCTATCGATGACTTTCAATCGACTTTTGCTCTCAACGTCAGCAAAAATAATCAGAGTGGAATTCACGTGGGGATAACCATGGTCATCCTCTCCCTCATCCTCAGCCTTGTCTGCTTCCTTCTCCCTTTCCTTGGGCTGTTTCTCTCGGAACTGCTGGGTTAGGAGCTGACACTGCTGAGTGGTGTGCTTTGGGTAAATGAAATTACCTTCTTCATCTTTTTTGGTGTGGATATGGCACGGCAGATCCAACACGTCATTTCCATCTTGATCTTTTACTTTCTTGGGGTTCCACGGCCCTTTGGGCTTCCCCTTGAACTTTCCTTCAACCACAGCCAAGGCTTCACCCGAAGCAGCTGGCTCGGCCTTGCGCTTTTGTTTCCGACCGGAGTTTCCTCCTCTGGCTTCATGGGCGACTGTCTTGTGCTTGCCACTCTGGAGTCGCTCTTCTTCTTCACCATTGGCATACTTGGTGGCAATTTCCATCATCCGAGCTAGAGTCATATTTCCTGTCCGGCCGAATTTCATATTCAACTCCCGATACCTAACGCCTTCCTTAAAGGCACAAATTGCCTGATGATCTGACACACCTTCTACCGTGTGGTGTAGGGTGATCCATCTCTGGATATAGTCCCTCAAAGTTTCATTCGGTTTCTGAACACAACGCTGTAATTCTGTCAAACCTGCAGGTCGTTTGCCAGTGCCCTCGAATGTTCTGACAAACACTCGGGTGAGATCTTCCCAAGTATAGATGCTGCGAGGAGCTAACTGATTCAGCCATGCTCTAGCCGAATCCTCCAACATTAGAGGAAGGTGTTTCATGGCCACTTCATCATTGCCGCCACCAATTTGGACAGCCACTCGGTAGTCTTCAAGCCAAGCTTCAGGCTTGGACTCTCCAGTGAACTTACTGACTCCAGACGCCAACCTGAAGTTGGGGGGAATCACCGCAGCCCTGATAGCTCTGCTGAAGCACTCTGGACCAGAGGCATGCACCATGTTGCTGGTTTGCAGATCTCTGTCATGGCCCTCTCGGTGAGCTCTGTTTCTGTCGGCCAAGCCCTGCACGAGAATAGATCTTGCATCAAAGCCTGGCTCCCTGGGGTCGACTGGAATACCTCATCCGACACTGTGAGGGCGTCTGTCTTCATGTGGCTGAGGCACATATGACCCACTCCTTGGAGGAGGTGTGGGCACTCGACGGCGATCATCACGATCGGCACGGCAATCATACTGCTCTCGGTTTTTGTACTGATCACGCCGATCTCCACGTCCCTCATGCCTCGGGGGCGATCTTGGGCTATGGGCCGACTGAACTGTGTCTGCAACCATGGATCTGCTATGGATCCTATTCCGCGACTAAGATATGACCGTATTCTGCTCCCCCGCTGCCCGGAGCAAGGCTCTGATCTGCACCAGACCTCAGCCAGCTTCTGATTGGGAAGGTTGGATCGACTCTGCTATCCGGGTAGCAGCTGCTAGATTCTGGATGGGGGTTCGATATACCTGAGTCGGAGGTGGAAAAAGTTGGCGTCGACTGGACTCAGGAGCACGTTGTCGAGCGCGATCGTCAAGTGCGCTGTGAAGGTTCTCCAGTCGAGTGCGCTCAGCCAGGTTGGCCAAGCGCGCCTGTTCCAAGGCTTGGGCCTCAGGGGTTTCTCCAACTATAGGAGTATGCAGGGCATCCATGTTCCGGCGATGAAGTTCCTCCCTCTGCTGCGAGGAGAGGGGTTCGGGGCGGTACTCCTCGTGAACGTGCGACGGATCGCTGTTCCCATCGCCTCCGTCTTCATGATTGAAGCCAGGAGGACTGCATGGTCCATTGACCATCAGGACTTCCGCCACTGGGTCGCTGCTGTCGCACTTGGATGCGGTCTCTACGGAGCCAGTCGACAGATCAAACAGGCCGTAGAGAGATTCATCGGGCTCGATCACCGTGACTTGAGGGGTGGACGATTGGCGGGCCACTGCATGCTTCACCCACTGTTGAAGCCTCGACTGACCGGAGCGTTTGCTACGGCGGGCCGCGAAGAGGGGGAAAGCTGCTGGGGTTGACTGATACTGGGTCGACGGTTGGCACAGGAGGATGCCGCGGACGCACGCGCGAAAGTGTGTCCCCCCGCGGGCGGGGAGCACGTTGGTGTCGAGTGGAACCTCCTGAAGCCAAGCGGAGTCGTCGGCAACAAACACGAGCGCGCCCAGAGGGATCTCGCGGCCCTCAGCCAAACCTCCACCTGGAACGATAATGAAGGGGATCGGAAAAATTGCAACTTCTCCAACAAGTCGCCAAGACACCTGCCCCAAGGTGGGCGCCAACTGTCATGGTTCTAAGACTGACAGTAGAATAGGGGGGTAGGAATGTAGAGGCAAGATCCTAGCTATGGAGGAGTTGTACACACGAGTTTTACGAGTTCAGGCCCTTCTCGGAGGAAGTAACAGCCCTACGTCTCGGAGCCCAGAGGCGGTCGACTGGATATATGCGTGTGAATTACAGAAACTGCGAACCCTTGTCCCAGAGGAGGGGGTGGGTTATATAGAGTACGCCAGGACCCCAACTCCCCTCTGTTACACAAGGTTCGATGCTCATAAAGGAGGGGCGTTACTGGTAATGTTTGTAGTGAAGTGTTATAAATTCCCATAAAGCTATGGTTTAAGTCCTGACCGTTGCAGAGTGGAGAGTTTCTCATCTTCTGGTGGTCGAGTGTCTTCAAGGTGGTCGAGTGAGCACATCTTCATGGTCGAGTGGATGATGGTTTCTCTTCAACTGCTTCTGATTCTTTGTAGGGATGTCCTTGGGGAGGGTATGTTGGACATATCCATGACCCTACCCTAAGTACATAACTTCATCAGATGGTTACCAAAATGTCAATGCCACTTTAGTGATTTTTGCTGACATCGAGAGCAAAAGTCGACTGAAAGTTATCAACACAGAAGTGAACATGGTTGCTCCGGCAGGGACGACATATCTAAAGTGGTCAAAAACTCCCATCATGTTTGACCAGTCCGATCACCCAACGCACATTGCTACCCCTGGGCGGCAAGCATTGGTGGTCGACCCAGTCGTTGGGGGCACCCCATTAACCAAGGTTCTGATGGATGGTGGCAGTGGTTTGAACATTTTGTATGCTGAGACACTCTGAGGAATGGGCATTCCGATGTCCAAACTCACTGAGAGCAACATGCGGTTCCATGGAGTCATTCCGGGGAAGAAGGCCGATTCACTCGGCCAGATCACTCTTGATGTGGTTTTCGGTGATTCCAAGAAATACCGCAAGTAAAAGTTGACATTTGAGGTCATGGACTTTCACAGTGCCTACCATGCTAGGCAGGCCTGCATATGCTCGTTTCATGGCTCAGCCATGTTACGTGTGCCTCAAATTGAAGATGCCTAGTCCCAGAGGTGTGATTACAGTCACTGGTAATCGGTAGAGAGCAGAAGACTGCCTCCAGAAAAGCTCAAAAATTTCCAATGAGCAGATGGCAGCAGTAGAAATGGAAGTGTACAAGAAGACTGCCGACCCGAGTGATTTGTTGTGCGCTAAGATGCCTGTTTCAGAGACCGGTGAAACAAAGCCCGTGCACATTCATCCGACCGATCCCAATGTTGCTCCGACTCATATATCAAGAACACTCAACAGCAAATAGGAAGAAGCGCTCATCCAGTTCCTTCGTGAGAACTGGGACATCTTCGCATGGAAACCATCTGACATGTCGGGTGTACCCAGGGGACTGGTTGAGCACCGTTTGCGAGTCGACCCAAAAGTAAAACCTATCAAAGAGTATCTCCGTCGGTCCGCCATGGAGAAAAGGAAGGCCATTGGTGAGGAAGTGGCTCGGCTTTTGGCAGCTGAGTTCATCCGAGATATATACCACTCCGAGTGGCTCGCCAATGTCATCATGGTCCCCAAGAAAGACAATTCACTTCGTATGTGCATCGATTTCAATCACATCAATCAGGCCTGCCCGAAAGATCATTTCCCTCTCCCCCGAATCGACCATATTTGTCGACTTAACTGCGGGGTGCGAGCGTTTATCCTTTTTGGATGCGTATTTTGGGTACCACCATATCCGACTGTATGGACCCGACGAAATAAAAACTACCTTCATCACCCCATTCGGGTGTTTTTGCTATGTTATCATGCCTTTTGGTCTCAAAAATGTTGGCGCCACATTCATGTGCATGATTCAGAAGTGTTTGCTCACTCAAATCAGTCGGAATGTGGAAGCATACATGGACGACATCATGGTCAAGTCACTGAAACCTTTGCCAACTTGAGAAGATATGATATCAAGCTTATGTTGGGGAACACAGTAATTTCAAAATTTTCCTACGCACACGCAAGATCATGGTGATATATAGCAACGAGAGGGGAGAGTATTGTCGACGCACCCTCATAGACCGTAAGCGGAAGCGTTATGACAACGCGGTTGATGTAGTCGTACGTCTTCGCGATCAACCGATCTAGTACCGAAGATACGGCACCTCCGTGATTTGCACATGTTCGGCTCGGTGAAGTCCTGCAAACTCACGATCCAGTAGAGCTTTGAGGGCGAGCTTCGTCAGCACGGCGGTGTGATGATGGTGATGATGTTGCTACCGGAACAGGGCTTCGCCTAAGCACCGCTACGATATTACCGAGGTGGATTATGGTGGAGGGGGGCACCGCACACGGCTAAATATCAATGATCAACTTGTGTGTCTATGGGGTGCATCCCTCCCCCATATATAAAGGAGTGGAGGAGGGGGAGGAGCCGGCCTCCTAGGCGCGCCCCAAGGGGAGTCCTAATCCCACTGGGAGTAGGATTCCCCCCTTGCCTTATTGGATTTAGGAGAGAAGGAAGGAGGAGGGAGGAGGAAGGAAAGGGGGGCCAGCCCCCCTCCTAATTCGGATTGGGCTTGGGGGGGACCCCCTCCTTTTATCATTTCCCCTCTCTCCCACTAAGGCCCAATAAGGCCCATATACCTCCTGGGCGGTTCCGGTAACCTCCCGGTGCTCCGGTATACTCCCGTTTTCACCCGAAACCATTCCGATGTCCAAACATAAGCGTCCAATATATCGATCTTTATATCTTGACCATTTCGAGACTCCTTGTTATGTCCATGATCAAATCCGGGACTCCGAACTACCTTCGGTACATCAAAACACATAAACTCGTAATACCGATCGTCACTGAACGTTAAGCGTGCGGACCCTACGGGTTCGAGAACTATATAGACATGACCAAGACATGTCTCTGGTCAATAACCTATAGCGGAACCTGCATCCTCATATTGGTTCCTACATATTCTACGAAGATATTTATCGGTCAAACCGCATAACGATATACATTGTTCCCTTTGTCATCGGTATGTTATTTGCCCGAGCTTCGATTGTCGGTATCTCAATACCTAGTTCAATGTCGTTACCGGCAAGTCTCTTTACTCGTTCCGTAATGCTAAATCCCGTAACTAACTCATTGGCTACATTGCTTGCAAGGCTTATAGTAATGTACATTACCGAGAGGGCCCAGAATTACCTCTCCGACAATCGGAGTGACAAATCCCAATCTTGATCCATGCCAACTCAACAAGCACCATCGGAGACACCTATTGAGCACCTTTATAATCACCCAGTTATGTTGTGACGTTTTGTAGAACACAAAGTGTTCCTCCGGTATTCGGGAGTTGCATGATCTCATAGTGATAGGAACATGTATAAGTCATGAAGAAAGCAATAGAAACAAACTAAATGATCATCGTGCTAAGCTAACAGATGGGTCAAGCCAATCAAATCGTTGTCTAATGATGTGATCCCATTAATCAAATGACAACTCATGTCTATGGTTAGGAAACTTAACCATCTTTGATTCAACGAGCTAGTCAAGTAGAGGCATACTAGTGACACTATGTTTGTCTATGTATTCACACATGTAATAAGTTTCCGGTTAATATAATTCTAGAATGAATAATAAACATTTATCATGATATAAGGAAATATAAATAACAACTTTATTATTGCCTCTAGGGCATATTCCTTCAGTCTCCCACTTGCACTAGAGTCAATAATCTAGTTCACATCGCCATGTGATTTAACACCAATAGTTCACATCACCATGTGATTAGTTCACACCATCATGTGACTAATACCCAAAATGTTTTACTAGAGTCAATAATCTAGTTCACATCGCCATGTGATTAACACCCAAAGAGTACTAAGGTGTGATCATGTTTTGCTTCTGAGAGAAGTTTAGTCAACGGGTTTGCCACATTCAGATCCGTATGTATTTTGCAGATTTCTATGTCTACAATGCTCGGCATGAATCTACTCTAGGTAATTTCTCCCACTTTCAATATGTATCTGGATTGTGACTTAGAGTCATCCAGATCGGTGTCAAAGCTTGCATCGATGTAACTCTTTACGACGAACTCTTTATCACCTCCATAACTGAGAAATATTTCCTTAGTCTTCTAAGGATAATTTTGACCGCTGTCAAGTGATCTACTCCTAGATCACTATTGTACTCCTTTGCGAAACTCAGGGCAGGGTATAAAATAGGTTTGGTACATAGCATGGCATACTTTATAGAACCTATGACTGAGGCATAGGGAATGACTTTTCATTCTCTTTCTATTTTTTGCCGTGGTCGGGTTTTGAGTCTTTACTCAACTTCACACCTTGCAACACAGGCAAGAACTCCTTCTTTGACTGTTCCATTTTGAACTACTTCAAAATCTTGTCAAGGTATGTACTCATGGAAAATATATCAAGCATCTTGATCTATCTCCATAGATCTTGATGCTAAATATGTAAGTAGCTTCACCGAGGCCTTTCTTTGAAAAACTCCTTTCAAACACTCCTTTATGCCTTCCAGAAAATTCTACATTATTTCTGATCAACAATATGTCATTCACATACACTTATCAGAAATGTTGTAGTGCTCCCACTCACTTTCTTGTAAATATAGGCTTCACCGCAAGTCTGTATAAAACCATATGTTTTGATCACTTTATCAAAGCATATATTCCAACTCCGAGATGCTTGCACCAGTCCATAGATGGATCGCTGGACCTTTCTCACTTTGTTAGCACCTTTTACGATCGATAAAACCTTCTGGTTTCATCATATACAACTCTTCTTTAAGAAATCCATTAAGGAATGCAGTTTTTGACATCCATTTGCCAGATTTCATAAAATGCGGCAACTGCTAACATGATTTGGACAAACTTTTAAGCATTGCTACGAGTGAGAAAATCTCATCGTAGTCAACACCTTGAACTTGTCGAAAACATTTTGCGACAATTCGAGCTTTGTAGATAGTAACACTACCATCAGCGTCCATCTTCCTCTTGAAGATCCATATATTCTCAATGACTCACCGATCATCAGGCAACTCAATCAAATTCCATACTTTGTTCTCATACATGGATCCCATCTCAGATTTCATGGCCTCAAACCTTTTTGTGGAATCCGGGCTCATCATCGCTTCCTCATAGTTCGTAGATTCGTCATGGTCTAATAACATGACTTCCAGAACTGGATTACCATACCACTCTGGTGCGGACCGTACAATGGTTGACATATGAGGTTCGGTACTAACTTGATCTGAAGTTTCATGATCATCATCATTAGCTTCCTCACTAATAGGTGTAGGAATCACTAGAACTGATTTCTGTGATGAACTACTTTCTTATTCGGGAGAAGGTACAATTACCTCATCAAGTTCTACTTTCCTCCCACTCACTTCTTTCGAGAGAAACCCCTTCTCTAGAAAGGATCCATTCTTAGCAACAAAATATCTTGCCTTCGGATCTGTGATAAAAGGTGTACCCAATAGTTTCTTTTGGGTATCCTATGAAGACGCGCTACTCCGATTTGGGTTCGAGCTTATCAGTTTGAAACTTTTTCACATAAGCATTGCAACCCCAAACTTTAAGAAACGATAGCTTTGGTTTCTTGCCAAACCATAGTTCATACGGTGTCATCTCAACAGATTTAGATGGTGCCCTATTTATCGTGAATGCAACTGTGTCTAGTGCATAACCCCAAAACGATAGTGGTAAATCGGTAAGAGACATCATAGATCGCACCATATCCAATAAAGTACGATTACAATGTTCGGACACACCATTATGTTGTGGTGTTCCAGGTGACGTGAGTTGCAAAACTGTTCCACATTGTTTCAAATGAAGAACAAACTCGTAACTCAAATATTCGCCTCCGTGATCAGATCGTAGAAACTTTATTTTCTTGTTACGATGATTTTCCACTTCACTTTGAAATTCTTTGAACTTTTCAAATGTTTCAGACTTATGTTTCATTAAGTAGATATACCCATATCTACTCAAATCATCTGTGAAGGTCAGAAAATAACGATACCCGCCGTGAGCCTCAACACTTATTGAATCGCATACATCAGTATATATTATTTCCAATAAGTCAGTTGCTCGCTCCATTATTCCATGAGGCAAGCATCAAGTGATTCCAAAAGTCCATCTGTATGGAGATTCTTCATGCGCTTTACACCAATATGACCTAAACGACAGTGCCACAAATAAGTTGCACTATCATTATTAACTTTGCATCTTTTGGCTTCAATATTGTGAATATGTGTATCACTACGATCGAGATTCAATAAACCATTCACCTTGGGTGTATGACCATTGAAGGTTTTATTCATGTAAACAAAACAACAATTATTCTCTTGACTTTAAATGAATAACCGTATTGCAATAAACATGATCAAATCATATTCATGCTTAATGGAAACACCAAATAACATTTATTTAGGTTCAACACTAATCCCGAAAGTATAGGGAGTGAGCAATGATGATCATATCCACCTTGGAACCACTTCCAACACACATCGTCACTTCACCCTTAACTAGTCTCTGTTCATTCTGCAACACCCGTTTCGAGTTACTAATATTAGCAACTGAACTAGTATCAAATACTGAGGGGTTGCTGTAAACACTAGTAAAGTGCACATCAATAACATGTATATCAAATATACCTTTGTTCACTTTGACATCCTTCTTATCTGCCAAATACTTGGGGTAGTTCTGCTTCCAGTGACCAGTCCCTTTGCAGTAGAAGCACTTAGTCTCAGGCTTAGGTCTAGACTTGGGCTTCTTCACTTGAGAAGCAACTTGCTTGTCGTTCTTCTTGAAGTTCTCCTTCTTCCCTTTGCCCTTTTCTTGAAATTAGTAGTCTTGTCAACTATCAACACTTGATGCTTTTCTTGATTTCTACCTCCGTCGATTTCAGCATCACGAAGAGCTTGGGAATCATTTCCATTATCCCTTGCATATTATAGTTCATCACGAAGTTCTAGTAAGTTGGTGATAGTGACTAGAGAACTCTGTCAATCACTATCTTATCTGGAAGATGAACTCCCACTTGATTCAAGTGATTGTAGTACTCAGACATTTTGAGCACATGCTCACTAGCTGAGCTATTCTCCTCCATCTTGTAGGCAAAGTACTTGTCAGAGGTCTCATACCTCTTGACTCGGGCATGAGTCTGAAATACCAATTTAAGCTCTTTGGAACATCTCATATGCTCCATGACATTTCAAAACATTTTAGAAGTCCCGGTTCTAAGCCGTAAAGCATGGTGCACTAAACTATTAAGTAGTCATCATACCGAGCTTTGTCAAACGTTCATAACGTGTGCATCTGCTACTGCAATAGGTCTGTCACCTAGCGGTGCATCAAGGACATAATTCTTCTGTGCAGCAATGAGGATAATCCTCAGATCATGAACCTAGTCCGCATCATTGCTACTAACATTTTTCAACATAGTTTTTCTGTAGGAACATATCAAAAATAAACGGGGAACTTTATCGCGAGTTATTGATCTACAAATAGATATGCAAATACTATCAGGACGTAGTTCATGATAAATTAAAGTTCAATTAATCATATTACTTAACTGCTCCCACTGAGATAGACATCCCTCTGGTCATCTAAATGACCACGTGATCCAAATCAACTAAACCATGTCCGATCATCACCGGAGATGGATTAGTTTTCAATGGTGAACATCACTATGTTGATCATATCTACTATATGATTCACGCTCGACCTTTCGGTCTCCAGTGTTCCGAGGCCATATCTGCATATGCTAGGCTCATCAAGTTTAACCCAAGTATTCCGCGTGTGCAAAACTGGCTTGCACCCGTTGTCTGTGAACGTAGAGCTTATCACACCCGATCTTCACGTGGTGTCTCGGCACGACGAACTGTCGCAACAGTGCATACTCAGGGAGAACACTTATACCTTGAAATTTAGTGAGAGATCATCTTATAATCCTACCACCGAACTAAGCAAAATAAGATACATAAAGGATAAACATCACATGCAATCAAAATATGTGACATGATATGTCCATCATCATCTTGTGCCTTTGATCTCCATCTCCAAAGTACCGTCATGAACTCCATCATCACCGACATGACACCATGATCTCCATCATCTTGATCTCTATCAACGTGTCATCATATTGTCGCCTCGGCAACTATTGCTTTGCAACTGTTGCTATCGCATAGTGACAAAGTAAAGCAATTGTATGGCGCTTGCATCTTATGCAATAAAGAGACAACCATAAGGCTTCAGCCAGTTGCCAATAACTTCGTTACAAAACATGATCATCTCATACAATAAAATTTAGCACCATGTCTTGACCATATCACATCACAACATGCCCTGTGATACGCCTCCGTTGTATCTACTTTTCCAAACACTTCTGCCCTTGTTTTGGACTCTAAATTGCATGGTTTGAATGGAACTAACCCGGACTGACGTTGTTTTCAGCATAATTGCCATGGTGTTATTTTTGTGCAGAAATAAAAGTTCTCGGAATGACCTGAAAATCAACGGAGAATTATTTTGGAATATATAAAAAATATTGGAAGGAAGATCCACGTCAGGGGGGCCTCCACCTATCCACGAGGGTGGGAGCGCACCCGACCTCAACCCTGACTCCGTATATTCACTTTCGGGGAGAAAAAAACCAGAGAGAAGGATTCATCGCATTTTACGATACAGAGCCGCCGCCAAGCCCTAAACTCTCTCCGGAGGGCTGATCTCGAGTCCGTTCGGGGCTCCGGAGAGGGAATTCGTCACCATCGTCATCATCAACCTTCCTCCATCACCAGTTGCATGATGCTTACCGCCATGCGTGAGTAATTCCATCGTAGGCTTGCTGGACGGTGATGGGTTGGATGAGATTTATCATGTAACACTACTAGGGAAAAGCCTAGCAGCAGCGCGGGTTTTCGGCCTATTAGTAGCGCGGGACCGGCGCTACTAATAAGGCGCTATAGTTAACGTATAGCAGTAGCGCCTGTTGTCCCACGCTACTGCTATACATGAATAGCTATAGCGCTCTTTAGAAAAGGGTGCTGCTGATATTATCTGCAGCGCTATTTACTGGGAAGCGCTACTGCTAAATTCCCCCCCCTCGCTACTACTAGTTTTATTAGTTTTTTCCCTGCATATTTGTTTTGTATTTGAATAGGCTTTATACAATAATCTTTAGCATATCATACACATACAAATGTAATCATACCATATACATACAATTAGTCTCATCAAATCATGTCATCATCATAATCATCATCCAACACAAAGTGGTCTCTCGTCATCATCTTGAAAATAGCGATACAAGTCTCGATTACTTGCAAATACATCATCATCCATCTAAACAATGATATACGCTAGAAGAGCTATCACTTTGAGTACATGAGTTCGTATCCCTCTCTCGCATTAGCGTGAACCTAAACTAACTACTACCTGTCGCTTGGAAACCGGAAACCGGTACACTGGGGCCTAACACTCCGGCCACTTGTCGTATATATACTCCTGGCGTAGCACTTCTTCGCCATCTATGATCTATGCACCTGCATCGTCACATGAGTCGATGATATGCAACATATATAGTTGAGCAACAGAAAGAGACAGACTTGGCAAAAATAGAAACAACATATCATAAGCATAAATAACAAAGTTCATCGTACCCCAAAATGCCCTAACTAGAGTGATTTTCGCTAGTCAAGGAGGAGGACGGTTTAATTACATCACAAATAAAGTTTCACCGTGCATAACTCAAATTTTTGTCATACAGAAAGTATGGACTAGACGAACACATTTTCATATATCGACAATCACTCCAACATGTCGTTCCATCCATCCAAGTCAGGGAGATAGTCCTCGAGCTTAGTGAAAGGCTTCATGTCGAGACGCTGACAGGCTATCCATGTTCGGACGTCTTCCCGCGACATTTGTCCTTCTCCATAGAACATCCTTGTTTTTCCGACGACCTCCTTCATGATGATTTGGGCAAGTTCGCGCTGGATGTTATAGAACTCAGCTCGAAGTCGATGATCCTCGATATCTCCTATGTCCTTTGCCCATTGCAGAATATGGGCATCGCCGGATCTAGGTGACATGCGAAGGTTCTGGTGATCCCGTCTGTACTCCAGCATGTGGTGTAGGACATAGAATCCATCATTAAGAGAATTGTTTGATTGATGGATGCAGCAGAAGTCGGTCTTATGGCCGAAGGCGACCCTGCCTCCCCTTCTCTTCTTGTCCCTGACCTCTCCACCCCCTGCTTGGTAGTAAAACATAGCACTGTCGAGAACATCCTTGATGTGGGTGTAATCCTTTTTGTGAATGTTCTTCGACGAGTCCAAGTAAAGAGTGTGGGAGAATCGGGGGTAGAGGATGATGAGGACGGCCCGCCCGCCGCTGCGCAAAATAAGTACACCTCAAATTAATTAGCCTCCACCGTGCAAATGAATGATTGAATCGAAGGAAGGATAGCAGCGCGGATGACTTACACAGGATGATAAGGCATGAGAATCGCCTCCTTGTCCTTATTGGCAAGCATGAAACTGACGATGTAATCCCTCGCGTATTCACGGTGCTTTGCGCAGACTCCCAAGAAGCCCTCGTGCATGTAGTACGGGTCAGCGACAGATATGAGATATCTGCTCAACCCCGATGATGTAGTTCATGTGCAAGGCATAAAGGCAGACAAATGTAAAATCCAGCTTCTTCACGTGAAACATGTCGAATATGTAATAGAATCTCAGGAAGAACTTATCCGCGGGGAAGCTGTCGACGTACGACATTTGCCGCGGAACGTTAACCACGTAGAGTGGGTATCCTGGATCTTTCGAGGCGATGAGGCCTTTCTCTACCCGCAGCACATCGTCATGAAGTCTCCTTAGATCGCCGAGTCTGGCCCGTAGCGCTGTTGCAGGTAGGATTGGTTGACCGGGGATATGCCATTTATCCGCATCGGGGATATCTATACGATCCTGAAGTCGAGGCTGCTGAGGCGGCTGGATCATAGAATCAGCTTTTTTTCCTTTCCTCGCTCTCTTCCTAGACTTCTTTACTACCGGAAGGTCGTCCGTAATACGTTGAGATGACAATTCAGGCACCGACTCATGATGCTCAAACCCTGAGGAGGCGCCAGTATAGACATACTGTTCAGCGCCATCTCGTCCTCATCCTCATCCATGGCGACGTCATCAGCGACTAATGGAGCCTCCTCCTTACCCCGTCCGCTATCACCCAACCCGAAACCCGACGCTAATTGGGTAGGTGGGGTGTTGATGTTCATACCTTGCTGAGGCTGCGTGCTCGTGGGTGTGCTCTCGGCTACCTCCAGATGAAGCAGACTCTTTGGCCACAACAGGACCCACCCATTGCAACAATCACCAAGCCGCCGCGGTGTCTCGTCGTCATCCCCCGCTAGTATTGGAGGAGGAAAATTCTCGTGGCCCGGTTTGACACTGGCCACAGAAACCTTGAAGACGTTCGGGGGGATCGGCCGGCTGTGGAACAATGGTTCCTTCGGCTTCATTATCATCGCCTTCCCCACGTCCACCTTCTGGTCACCGATGGTGTACAATATGGTGCACGGGGTTTCGTCGGCATGCAAAGAAAAGTCTGCGACGTGAGACATCCGAAAGGCAACGAAAACGGGAGATTATACATTTATATTGAAGGGGGGCGGTGTGACAGATACCGTGAGGGCATCGAGCTCAGCCAAAGATGAAGCACCACCGAGCACGTCCGGTGCGGGAGCCGGTGCGGGAGCAGGCGCGGGAGCAGGTGTGGGAACAGGTGCTGGTGCAACTCTAGTCGAGCTGCTCCCCAAGAAGTTAGCAAGGGGAAAGTCCTATGCATTTTTTCTGGATGTTGCCTTGTCCAAGTGAAAACGCCCGTCACCAAGGAAGTAGACAAATCTGCAACCACCTGTTTTGCGGCAGCTATCACTGTTGCGACTATCTGAGATGATTTCTTCAAAACCGCAATCTCAACCTTCTTGTCAATGTTTTCTCCAGTTAACCTCCGTCTTTCCTTTCTCTCCTCCGTGGTCTCACGGTAGTACTTCTTCCACGTGGCGCCGTCTCCGACACCGTGCACGCATCCATACAACGGTCGAGTATCCACCGGTTGTCATTTCAATATGTTCAACGCCCAGTTGAATGGAGTGTCCCACTTGGGCCTCGCCAATGCCTCAGACAGCGAGTCGCTTTCGGCTGCAATCCGGTGCTGCTCTCTCTGCAAAAGGCACAAGGATCGTTTACAAATATGTCTAACGTGTGCAGTCGAATTGATCAGAAACTAAAATTACCAGCAGTCTCATGAACTCCGTAATGACCGGTTTTGTCTCGTAAACCTTCTTCACTGGGTCCCAACGGTGCCGGGCCCTGAGGACGTCATGCTCCTGCGGGACGGTGAAATCCGCCAAGGGGTCTGGGATGCCCGGACTCGCAGCTTCCGCGTCCTCCTTGGCCCATTTGGACCTCTTTCCTCCGTAACCACGGCTTCCGAGGTGGTGGCTCCCAATGTTCCTCTCTTGAAGCCCCTTCATGTACTTAGACTTCTTTTTGGCAGCTTCGGCCTCGCAAGCCTCCTTGAATATTTGAAACTGCTCTTCCGTGATTGTTGGATTATCCTTTACAATCTTGGAGTAGGGTTCCTTCTTGTCGATGATCTTTGCTATCACTCGATTTTTCCAGGCGGCCAACGCGTCGCTAAACTTGGTCATTGCGTGTTTGTTTATCTTCTTCACTGCCGGGTCCTCATCTGGATCTTTATAATCCTTCTCATTCCGGCCCAGGAACAAGAATATCTGGTGAAACTTCTATAGGAGGGAGCTCCTCATATTTTCTATCTTCTTTGGTTTCTCATCGTTGATGGTGGCGGTTGTTCGGACGATGCAGCCTATCTAATTGCCTTAGCATGGACGCACTTCCTCGGACGCCTTTGGCTCAAAATTGCCTTCGTCCACCTCCGTCACCACCAGACTAGTAGTCCTGAGTTTGTTAGGAGGTCGTTGCCTCTTTGCTTTCGGTTCTACACCGGCTCCGCTCCCCGAGGCAGCGCCGGTCTCGATGCCGGTCTGAGTCTCAGCGCCGGTCTCGATACCGGTCTCAGTCTCAGTCTCGATGCCGGTCTGAGTCTCAGCCCCGGTCTCAATGTCGGCAAGGCTAAAAAATTCGTCTGCCGCCCGGTAGACGTCGTTGCAATCACCAGAACCCTGTCCTTCATCGTTGTTAGCCATGTTTCCTATGATTAAATCTAGTCAATTAATTCTAGACCTAATAAAATGAATAATGACATAAAAAGGGCCTATTGTTTTGCAGGAAAGTTGACTCCTTCCTAGTGCGGCAAATCCCAAGCACTCGATATGTCCTAGTTTGTAGCACAAGTCATGCCGAAACTCACGGAAAATTTTGGCATGACCTTTGCTAAAAAGTGGACAAATCGAGAACCTGAATTTTGCCAGAACGGAAATGAATCAACATTCTGGCAAAACATAGGCCACTCGGCTTCATTCCCTGGAAACAACAAAAGGCCACTTGGGCACAATCGAACCACTTCAATGTCGATTATGATCAATGAGCAAACACAATTGAGGATTTTTCATATGTCATGACCACTTCAAATTTGCATCTCCTAGTGTTTGACACTTCAAGAAAATCTACACGAATCTCATGCTCTCTGAAACTCAATTCAAAAACCAAATATAGATGGATGAACCCTAGAACTCAAACTATGAACCTAGAACTCAAATTATGTCCTAAATTTTTGTCCAAATAAAAATTCACTAAAAATTAAGAAACTACTAGACTTGCAACACTAATAGAAATTTATATTTTTATATTGATTTTTTCTCTAAACTAAATCCTACCACCCTAGTTCACATCTAGTTAAACCTTTCTTTCCTAAAATTTGTAATTAAACACTACAACCCTAACCCTACTGCTCTAGTTAAGCATATACAATTTTTTCCTACGGCGAGGGAGGCATGGGCATCTCTGTCAAATTAACCTAACTAATTTCTTTTCCTAACTAAATTAACCTAACTAATTTAGAGATAGAGAGAGAGGAGGGGTGGGGGCTTACAGAGGATGGCTCCAGTGGTGGCGCAGGAGGCAGTGGTGGCGAGGGAGGCGGGGGCGTCTCCGCTGACGGCAAGGGAGGCAGCTGTGGCGAGGGTGGATCCGGTGGCGTCGACTGCGGCTCCGGTGGCGTCGACTGCGGCTCCGGTGGCGTTGATGAGGCCGCGTGGCTCCGGTGGCGTTGGGGGCGGCTCCGGTGGTGTCGATGGCGCGCGGCTCTGGTGGCTCCGGGGAGTCGACGTCGGCTGGAGACGGCGGCGAAGTGGGGCGATGGTGGGGTGGGTCGAGGTATTTGGGGGATAAGTGGTGGCCGGGGGAAACGATTTTTTGGTTAAGTCAAACTTAGCGGTAGCGCTTTTCGCGAAACGCGGTATAGCTAAGTTATCTATAGCGATTTTCACAAAACGCGCTACTGTATAGCTATGTAATTTCCTTCATCTTTCTTATTTCCTTTTCTGTTTCTATAGCGGGGGTCTAGGAAACAGGCTGCAGCTACGTTAGCTATAGCGCCTCTTACAAACAAACGCTACTGCTACGTCTTTCTCCTTTTTTCCGCTTTCTCATTTATTTTCCTCTACATTTTATTTTTTCCTTTCTCCTTTTTCTATTTCTTTCTTTTTCATTTACTTTTCCATTTGGTTTTTATTTTATTTTATGTCCATTAGCAGTAGCGCTCTCCGCGCGAAATGCGTTGCTACTTATGTGCTAGTGGTAGCGCGCTTTCCTCAAGACCGTTACTGCTATGCGTAGCCTATCGGTTTAGCAAACAGGATATTAGTGGTAGCGCATTTTCATGCGCACGTGCTACTGCTACTATTGTATCTGTAGCACAGTTTACGGACACGAGCTACTGCTATTTAGCATTAGCGCCCTTTTTTGACACGCGCTACTGCTAAATTTCTGTGTATAAGGTTTTCCCTAGTAGTGTAATCGAGTTAGTTTTGTTAGGGTTTTATCCCTTGTATCCACTATGTTCTGAGATTGATGTTGCTATGACTTTGCTATGCTTAATGCTTGTCACTAGGGCCCAAGTGCCATGATTTCAGATCTGAACCTATTATGTTTTCATCAATATATGAGAGTTCTTGACCTATCTTGCAAGTCAATAGTCACCTACTATGTGTTATGATCCGGCAACCCCGAAGTGACTATAATCGGGACCACTCCCGGTGATGACCATAGTTTGAGGAGTTCATGTATTCACTATGTGTTAATGCTTTGTTTCGGTACTCTATTAAAAGGGGGCCTTAATATCCCTTAGTTTCCAATAGGATCCTGTTGCCGCGGGAGGGTAGGACAAAAGATGGCATGCAAGTTCTTTCCATAAGCATGTATGACTATATTCGGAATACATGGCGACATTACATTGATGAATTGGAGCTAGTTCTCTGTCACCCTATGTTATCATTGTTACATGATGAACCGCATCCAGCATAATTCTCCATCACGGATCCATTGCCTATGAGCTTTCCATATATTGTTCTTCGCTTATTTACTTTTTGTTGCTATTGTTATCCTCACTGCAAAATACCAAAAATATTACTTTTGCTATCGTTACCTTTTACCAGCATTACCATTACTATCATATTACTTTGCTACTAAACACTTTGCTGCAGATATTAAGTTTCCAGGTGTGGTTGAATTGACAACTCAGTTGCTAATACTTGAGAATATTCTTTGGCTCCCCTTGTGTTGAATCAGTAAATTTTGGTTGAATGCTCTGCCCTCGAAAACTGTTGTGATCCCCTATACTCGTGGGTTATCAAAACAATTTTATGGCGCTGTTGCCGGGGAGCATAGATCTATTCTTTGAGTCACTTGTGATTTATATCTGTTTATCATTATGAAGAACTTGAAAGATACAAGAACCAAGGTTTATCCCTCAACTACGAGGGGAGGTAAGGAACTGCCTGTTGGGGAACATAGTAATTTCAAAAATTTCCTATGAACACGCAAGATCATGGTGATGCATAGCAACGAGAGGGGAGAGTGTTTTCTATGTACCCTTCGTAGACCGGAAGCGGAAGCGTTATAACAACGCGGTTGATGTAGTCGTACGACTTCACGGCCCGACCGATCAATCACCGAAACTACGGCACCTCCGAGTTCTAGCACACGTTCAGCTCGATGACGATCCCCGGACTCCGATCCAGCAGAATGTCGGGGAAGAGTTCCGTCAGCACGATGACGTGGTGACGATCTTGATGTTCTACCGTCGCAGGGCTTCGCCTAAGCACCGCTACAATATTATCGAGGATTATGGTGGAGGGGGGCACCGCACACGGCTAAGAGATCAATGATCAATTGTTGTGTCTATGGGGTGACCCCCTGCCCCCGTATATAAAGGAGCAAGGGAGGGAGGCGGCCGGCCTAGGAGGAGAGCGCGCCAAGGGGGGGAGTCCTACTCCCACCGGCAGTAGGACTCCTCCTTCCCTTGTTGGAGTAGGAGAGAAGGAAAGAGGGGGGGAGGAACAAGGAAAAGTGGGCTGCACCCCTTGTCCAATTCGGACCAGAGGGGGGTGCGCGCCTCCTTCCTTTTGGCCTCTCTCCTCTATTCCCGTATGGCCCAATAAGGCCCATATACTCCCCGGCGAATTCCCGTAACTCTCCGGTACTCCGAAAAATACCCGAATCACTCGGAACCTTTCCGATGTCCGAATATAGTCATCCAATATATCGATCTTTACGTCTCGACCATTTCGAGACTCCTCGTCATGTCCCCGATCTCATCCGGGACTCCGAACTCCTTCGATAAATCAAAACTCATAAACTCATAATATAACTGTCATCGAAACCTTAAGCGTGCGGACCCTACGGGTTCGAGAACAATGTAGACATGACCGAGACACGTCTCTGGTCAATAACCAATAGCGGAACATGGATGCTCAGATTGGCTCCCACATATTCTACGAAGATCTTTATCGGTCACACCACATAACAACATACGTTGTTCCCTTTGTCATCGGTATGTTACTTGCCCGATATTCGATCGTCGGGATCTCAATACCTAGTTCAATCTCGTTACCGACAAGTCTCTTTACTCGTTCCGTAATACATCATCCTGCAAGTAACTCATTAGTTGCAATGCTTGCAAGGCTTACGTGATGTGCATTACCGAGAGGGCTCAGAAATACCTCTCCGACAATCGAAGTGACAAATCCTAATCTCGAAATACGCCAACCCAACAAGTACCTTCGGAGACACCTGTAGAGCACCTTTATAATCACCCAATTACGTTGTGACGTTTGGTAGCACACAAAGTGTTCCTCCGGTAAACGGGAGTTGTATAATCTCATAGTCATAGGAACATGTATAAGTCATGAAGAAAGCAATAACAACAAACTAAGCGATCAAGTGTTATGCTAACAGAATGGGTCAAGTCAATCACATCATTCTCCTAATGATGTGATCTCGTTAATCAAATGACAACTCATGTCTATGGTTAGGAAACATAACCATCTTTGATCAACGAGCTAGTCAAGTAGAGGCATACTAGTGACACTCTATTTGTCTATGTATTCACACATGTATTATGTTTCCGGTTAATACAATTCTAGCATGAATAATAAACATTTATCATGATATAATGAAATAAATAATAACTTTATTATTGCCGCTAGGGATATTTCCTTCAGTCTCCCACTTGCACTAGAGTCAATAACCTAGTTCACATCGCCATGTGATTTAATACCAATAGTTCACATCACCATGTGATTAACACCCATAGATCACATCGACATGTGACCAACACCCAAAGGGTTTACTAGAGTCAACAATCTAGTTCACATTGCTATGTGATTAACACCCAAAGAGTACTAAGGTGTGATCATGTTTTGCTTGTGAGAGAAGTTTAGTCAACGGGTCTGCCACATTCAGATCTGTACGTATTTTGCAAATTTCTATGTCAACAATGCTCTGCATGGAGCTACTCTAGCTAATTGCTCCCACTTTCAATATGTATCCAGATTGGGACTTAGAGTCATCTGGATCAGTGTCAAAACTTGCATCGACGTAACCCTTTACGACGAACCTTTTGTCACCTCCATAATCGAGAAACATATCCTTATTCCACTAAGGATAATTTTGACCAATGTCCAGTGATCTACTCCTAGATCACTATTGTACTCCCTTGCCAAACTCAGGGTAGGGTATACAATAGGTCTGGTACACAGCATGGCATACTTTATAGAACCTATGGCTGAGGCATAGGGAATGACTTTCATTCTCTCTCTATCTTCTGTCATGGTTAGGTTTTGAGTCTTACTCAACTTCACTACTTGTAACACAGGCAAGAACTCCTTTTTGACTGTTCCATTTTGAACTACTTCAAAATTTTGTTAAGGTATGTACTCATTGAAAAACTTATCAAGCGTCTTGATCTATCTCTATCGATCTTGATGCTCAATATGTAAGCAGCTTCACCGAGGTCTTTCTTTGAAAAACTCCTTTCAAACATTCCTTTATGCTTTGTAGAAAATTCTACATTATCTCCGATCAACAATATGTCATTCACATATACTTATCAGAAATGTTGTAATGCTCCCACTCACTTTATTGTAAATACAGGCTTCACCGCAAGTCTGTATAAAACTATATGCTCTGATCAACTTATCAAAGCGTATATTCCAACTCCGAGATGCTTGCACCAGTCCATAGATGGATCGCTGGAGCTTGCATATTTTGTTAGTACCTTTAGAATTGACAAAACCTTCTGGTTGCATCATATACAACTCTTCTTTAATAAATCCATTAAGGAATGCAATTTTGTTTATCCATTTGCCAGATTTCATAAAATGCGGCAATTGCTAACATGATTCGGACAGACTTAAGCATAGATACGAGTGAGAAACTCTCATCGTAGTCAACACCTTGAACTTGTCGAAAACCTTTTTGTGACAATTCTAACTTTGTAGATAGTAACACTACTATCAGCGTCCGTCTTCCTCTTGAAGATCCATTTAATCTCAATGGCTCGTCGATCAATGGGCATGTCAATCAAAGTCCATACTTTGTTCTCATACATGGATCTCATCTCAGATTTCATGGCCTCAAGCCATTTCGCGGAATCTGGGCTCATCATCGCTTCCTCATAGTTCGTAGGCTCATCATGGTCAAGTAACATGACCTCCAGAACAGGATTACCGTACCACTCTAGTGCGGATCTCACTCTAGTTTACCTACAAGGTTCAGTAGTAACTTGATCTGAAGTTACATGATCATCGTCATTAGCTTCCTCACTAATTGGTGTAGTAGTCACAGGAACAGATTTCTGTGATGAACTACTTTCCAATAAGGGAGCAGGTACAGTTACCTCATCAAGTTCTACTTTTCTCCCACTCACTTATTTCGAGAGAAACTCCTTCTCTAGAAAGGATCCATTCTCAGCAATGAATATCTTGCCTTCGGATCTATGATAGAAGGTGTACCCAACATTTTTCTTTTGGGTATCCTATGAAGATGCACTTCTCCGATTTGGGTTTGAGCTTATCAGGTTGAAACTTTTTCACATAAGCATTGCAACCTCAAACTTTAAGAAACGACAACTTAGGTTTCTTGCCAAACCATAGTTCATACGGTGTCGTCTCAACGGATTTAGATGGTGCCCTATTTAACATGAATGTAGTTGTCTCTAATGCATAACCCCAAAACGATAGTGGTAAATCGGTAAGAGACATCATAGATCGCACCATATCTAATAAAGTAAGGTTACGACATTCAGACACACCATTACATTGTGATGTTCTAGGTGGCGTGAGTAGTGAAACTATTTCACATTGTTTTAACTGAAGGCCAAACTCGTAACTCAAATATTTTACTTCTGCGATCATATCATAGAAACTTTTATTTTTGTTACGATGATTCTCCACTTCACTCTGAAATTCTTTGAAGTTTTCAATTGTTTCAGACTTATGTTTCATCAAGTAGATATACCCATATCTGCTCAAATCATCTGTGAAGGTCAGAAAATAACAATACCCGCCGCGAGCCTCAACAGTCATCGGACTGCATACATTGGTATGTATTATTTCCAATATGTCAGTTGCTCGCTCCATTGTTCCGGAGAACGGAGTCTTAGTCATCTTGCCCATGAGGCATGGTTCGCAAGCATCAAAATGATTCATAATCAAGTGATTCCAAAAGCCCATCAGCATGGATTTTCTTAATGCACTTTACACCAATATGACCTAAACGGCAGTGCCACAAATAAGTTGCACTATCATTATTAACTTTGCATCTTTTGGCTTCAATATTATGAGAATGTGTATCGCCCCAATCGAGATCCAACAAATCATTTTCATTGGGTGTATGACCATAGAAGGTTTTATTCATGTAAACAGAACAACAATTTATTCTCTTACTTAAATGAATAACCATATTGCAATAAACATGATCAAATCATATTCATGCTCAACACACACACCAAATAACACTTATTTAGGTTCAACACTAATCCTGAAAGTATAGGGAGTGTGCGATGATGATCATATCAATCTTGGAACCACTTCCAACACACATCGTCACTTCACCCTTAACTAGTCTCTGTTCATTCTGCAACTCCTGTTTCGAGTTACTACTCTTAGCAACTGAACCAGTATCAAATACCGAGGGGTTGCTACGAACACTAGTAAAATACACATCAATAATCTGTATATCAAATTTACCTTTGTTCACTTTGCCATCCTTCTTATCCGCCAAATACTTGGGGCGGTTCCGCTTCCAGTGACCAGTCCCTTTGCAGTAGAAGCACTTAGTCTCAGGCTTAGGACCAGACTTGGGCTTCTTCACTTGAGCAGCAACTTGCTTGCCGTTCTTCTTGAAGTTCCCTTTCTTTCCCTTTGCCCTTTTCTTGAAACTAGTGGTCTTGTTAATCATCAACACTTGATAATCTTTATTGATTTCTACCTTCATCGATTTCATCATCATGAAAAGCTCGGGAATCGTTTTCATCATCCCTTGCATACTATAGTTCATCACGAAGTTCTACTAACTTGGTGATGGTGACTAGAGAATTCTGTCAATCACTATTTTATCTGGAAGATTAACTCCCACTTGACTCAAGCGATTGTAGTACCCAGACAATCTGAACACATGCTCAATGCTTGAGCTATTCTCCTCCATCTTTTAGCTATAGAACTTGCTGGAGACTTCATATCTCTCAACTCGGGTATTTGCTTGAAATATTAACTTCAACTCCTGGAACATCCATATGATCCATGACATTCAAAATGTCTTTGAAGTCCTGATTCAAAGCCGTTTAAGCATGGTGCACTAAACTATCAAGTAGTCATCATATTGAGCTAGCCAAACGTTCATAACGTCTGCATCTACTCCTGCAATAGGTCTGTCACCTAGCGGTGCATTAAGGACATAATTCTTCTGTGCAGCAATGAGGATAATCCTCAGATCACGGATCCAATCCGCATCATTGCTACTAACATCTTTCAACTTAATTTTCTCTAGGAACATATCAAAAATAAAACAGGGGAGCTAAACGCGAGCTATTGATCTACAACATAGATATGCTAATACTATTAGGACAAAGTTCATGATAAATTAAAGTTCAATTAATCATATTACTTAAGAACTCCCAGTTAGAAAGACATCCCTCTAATCTTCTAAGTGATCACATGATCCAAATCAACTAAACCATAATCGATCAACACATGAAAATGGAGTAGCTTTCAATGGTGAACATCAATATGTTGATCATATCTACTATATGATTCACGCTCGACCTTTCGGTCTCAGTGTTCCGAGGCCATATCTGCATATGCTAGGCTCATCAAGTTTAACCTGAGTATTCTGCGTGTGCAAAAACTGGCTTGCACCCGTTGTAGGTGGACGTAGAGCTTATCACACCCGATCATCACGTGGTGTCTGGGCACGACGAACTTTGGCAACGGTGCATACTCAGGGAGAACACTTTTATCTTCAAATTTAGTGAGAGATCATCTTATAATGCTACCGTTAATCAAAGCAAGATAAGATGCATAAAAGATAAACATCACATGCAATTAATATAAGTGATATGATATGGCCATCATCATCTTGTGCTTGTGATCTCCATCTCCGAAGCACCTTCATGATCATCATCGTCACCGGCGCGACACCTTGATCTCAATCGTAGCATCGTTGTCGTCTCGCCAATCTTATGCTTCCACGACTATCGCTACCGCTTAGTGATAAAGTAAAGCATTACAGGGCAATTCCATTGCATACAATAAAGCGACAACCATATGGCTCCTGCCAGTTGCCGATAACTCGGTTACAAAACATGATCATCTCATACAATAAAATTTAGCATCATGTCTTGACCATATCACATCACAACATGCCCTGCAAAAACAAGTTAGACGTCCTCTACTTTGTTGTTGCAAGTTTTACGTGCCTGCTACGGGCTTAGCAAGAACCGTTCTTACCTACGCATCAAAACCACAACGATAGTTTGTCAAGTTGGTGTTGTTTTAACCTTCGCAAGGACCGGACGTAGCCACACTCGGTTCAACTGAAGTTGGAGAAACTGACACCCGCTAGCCACCTATGTGCAAAGCACGTCGGTAGAACCAGTCTCGTGTAAGCGTACGCGTAATGTCGGTCCAGGCCGCTTCATCCAACAATACCGCCGAACCAAAGTATGACATGCTGGTAAGCAGTATGACTTATATCGCCCACAACTCACTTATGTTCTACTCGTGCATATAACATCAACGCACAAAACCTGGCTCTGATGCCACTGTTGGGGAACGTAGTAATTTCAAAAATTTCCTACGCACACGCAAGATCATGGTGATGCATAGCAACGAGAGGGGAGAGTGTTGTCTACGTACCCTTCGTAGACTGGAAGTGGAAGCGTTATAACAACGCGGTTGATGTAGTCGTACGTCTTCACGGCCCGGCCGATCAAGCACCGAAACTACGGCACCTCCGAGTTCTAGCACACGTTCAGCTCGATGATGATCTCCGGACTCCGATCCAGCAGAATGTCGGGGAAGAGTTCCATCAGCACGACAGCGTGGTGACGATCTTGATGTTCTACCGTCGCAGGGCTTCGCCTAAGCACCGCTACAATATTATCGAGGATTATGGTGGAGGGGGTATAACACCCTCGATGCGACTATAGCTCCCACGTGTCGAGGCACGACTTAGAGATATAATCGCATTGAAGGCATATGTCGCAAGTTAGGCAATCTTCACAAACATCCCATGTAATATAATAATAAAAGGGGAGATAACATAGTTGGCTTACACTCGCCACGTCAATCAGGTACATAAATAACATTACATCATCCAAACACTCATGGCCCGACTACGGCGCCAAAATAAAGAGAACCCAACATGCGACAACGGTCCCGTTCACCCCCGACTGGGCACTACTACTGATCGTCGGGAAAGGAAACATAGTATCGTTGAGAGTCTTCATCGAACTCCCACTTGAGCTCATACGCGTCTCCTGGAGCGGAATCATCAGGCCCTGCATCTGGTGTAATAGTAATCTGTGAGCCACAGGGACTCAGCAATCTCGCACCCTCGCGATCAAGACTATTCAAGCTTATAGGTAAGGCAAGGTAAAATATGAGTGGAGCTGCAGCAAGCTACTAGCAAGTATGGTGGCTAACTTATTCACAAAAGAGAGCGAGAAGAGGAGGCAAAGCACGAGTGAGAAGCTAGAGAACAACCTGCGCAAACATTACTCCAACACCGTGTCCACTTTCCGGACTCCGCCGAGAAGAGGCCATCACGGTAACACACTCAGTTGATTCATTTTAATTAAATTAAGGTTCAAGTTATCTACAATCGGACATTAACAAATTCCCATCTGCCCATAACCGCGGGCACGGATTTCGAAAGTTCAATCCCTGTAGGGGAGTCCCAACTTAGCCCATGACAAGCTCTCACGGTCAACGAAGGAATAGACCTCCTCCCAAGATGTTCCGACCAGACTCGGTATCTTGGTAATTCAAGACACTTCAAGAGGTTAAAACAAGACCAACATCACCGCCCGAATGTGCCGACAAATCCCGATAGGAGCTGCACATATCTCTTTCTCAGGGAACACTCAGATGAACACTACGTACAACTAAAACCAACCCTCAAGTTGCCCCGAGGTGGCACTGCAAGTGGCTCTATTTGGACCAACACT
>NC_041388.1:437107761-437119516 GCF_002162155.2 Triticum dicoccoides
AAAATAAGATGACCCTCGGGCTCCGGAAACCCAAGGGAAAAAGAGGCTAGGTGGCAAATGGTAAGACCAATGTTGCACATTGCTGGAAAAGCTTTAATCAAGGCGAAATATCAAGGGGTTCCCATTATAACCCAACCGCGTAAGGAACGCAAAAATCCGGGAACATAACACCGATATGACGGAAACTAGGGCAGCAAGAGTGGAACAAAACACTAGGCGAGAGGCCGAGCCTTCCACCATTTACCAAGTATATAGATGCATTAAGATAACAAGGCAATATAATGATATCCCAACAAGTAAATAAAAGATGTTCCAACAAGGAACGGCCTCCAATCTTCACCTGCAACTAGCAACGCTATAAGAGGGGCTGAGCAAAGCGGTAACATAGCCAATCAATGGTTTGCTAGGACAATGGTGGGTTAGAGGTTTGACATGGCAATTTGGGAGGCTTGCAAGCAAGTGGTAGGCATCGAAGCAATGGCATAGCAAAAGAGCGAGCAAACTAGCATAGCAAAGATAGTAGTGATTTCGAGGGTATGATCATCTTACCTGCACAGTTGTCAGAGTTGACTGGATCCTCGAAAGCAAACTCAACGGGCTCCTCGTTAGCGAACTCATCTCCCGGCTCTACCAAAATAAGACAAACAAGCAACAAGGATACAATCAACCACGTGCAAACTCAAACAACACGATGCAAAGATGATATGCTATGCGGGATGCGATGCGGGATGCAAAATGCAAGATATGACAGGAAATGCATGAACCTGGCCTCAACTTGGAATTCCAAGTGTGTCACTTGAAAGATGAGATGAAATCGCTTGAAAACGATATAAAGAACACAGGAATCGGAGTTACGGTTTGGAAATGGCAAGCGATTCAACAATGACACCGGTCTGTAATTTACAACAAGTAGGCATCTAAATGCAATGAGATGAACATGCTACAGCACCCAAACATGACAACAAAATACAAGGCAGGGATGCACACAAGATGCTTAACAAAAGTCTAGCACTGAGCTACCGTCAATTCATCCATTAATAGGTTAAAACAAGCATGGCAAAAATGCAAATGACAAACAGATCTCAGACTTAGTGAAATTAACACTTGTCTGGAATTTCAGATCATATAGCCCTCTTCGGAGCAACAAAACAACATGCTACAGGACCTGAACATGACAAAGAAAGACATGGCATGGATCTACTCAACAAGCTTAACAAAAGTCCCTTAGTGACCTTGAGTCAAAAGGGATCACAAAATATACTAACAAGCACACGAACATAGCAAAAACATAATCAGTTTTCAGACTTAGAGAAAAACTGGGACATGCTGAAACATAACTCACGAATGCATGTTTACGAGCTCGATGCACTCACCACGGTGCAAGTCATGGCAAGAGAAGCATAAATCCCTTAAGAATGCACAAAATGCAAGCTAGAAATGGCAAGAACAATGGCATAGCATGCACGGATCAACTACAATAACATCGGCAAAATCGCAAACAAGTTGACGATCTGCCCAGATTCGCAACGAAGCAAAAGTAGAGCTCGATTTACTCAAGCTAGGGTGCTCCATAATTGCAAACAAAGACATGGACGGATAGAGAACTACAATATTAACAAAACTCCCTTACTGATCATCCTCAAAAGAGGCACGGATCACTAGGAAACAACATGAACATATGGCATCATGAGATAAACAAACCCAGGACTTAGTGAAATCACTAAGTCCCTGAAACAGAATTAGCAAGTGCACCACTTTGCAAGCTTGCACAAGTCACCACACACATCCTAAAAATACATGGGTTGCACCTCTGGAAATG
The DNA here is from genome assembly GCF_002162155.2 of Triticum dicoccoides. Lineage (NCBI taxonomy): Eukaryota > Viridiplantae > Streptophyta > Magnoliopsida > Poales > Poaceae > Triticum > Triticum dicoccoides. The sequence goes on from NC_041388.1 coordinate 437,109,581, forward strand.
TGACAAAACCCTTAACAAAACATATGAAGAACTCACGGGTATATCATGCACACATTAATCATGGCAAAAATGACAAAAGTGCTAAACGGAGTAACAGATCTGACAATTAACTCAAGTAGTCCTCTTCTAACAGCATTTCTGGCATCAAGACGAGCTCAAATGAAAATGATGCAATGGAATGAAATGATGTACTCTCTGAGATGAACATTTTGATATGCTATATGCCCAAATCGGAGCTACGGATGCAAAGTTACGGGGCCCCGAACAGAGGCACTTGGATCTGCAATTTCGGGAGTTAGCAAAAAAAACACCTCCTAGGGTTACTGTAGCTGCCTCGGATCTGGATCGGGGCGCGCCTCCCGAGGATCGCCGGATCCTCACCGGAGCTCGCCGGTGGGCTGGTCAGCGACGACGGCGGCTCGGCGGCGCGGCAGGGCAGCGGGGCGGCGCGGTGGCGGCAGAGCGGCGCGGTGGCGGCACGGGGCGGCAGAGCGGCGCGGTGGCGGCGCGGGGCGCGGCGGCTTGCTCCGGCGGCCGGCAATGGCGCTCACGGCGGCGCGGCGAGGCAAAGGCGGCCGGCGGATCGGGCGGACACGTCCGACCGTCCGGATTTTTATCCGGCGGCTGGAGGAGGAGGGGGACTAGGGTTTGATCCGGAATTTTTGAGGAGGACCTATATATAGGCATAGAGGGAGCTAGGAGAGTCCAAATGAGGTGCGGTTTTCGGCCACGCGATCGTGATCGAACGCTCTAGGACATGGAGCAGAGTTTGGTGGGTTTTGGGCCAAATTGGAGGGGTGTTGGGCTGCAACACACACGAGGCCTTTTCGGTCCCTCGGTTAACCGTTGGAGTATCAAACGAAGTCCAAATGGTACGAAACTTGACAGGCGGTCTACCGGTAGTAAACCAAGGCCGCTTGGCAAGTCTCGGTCCAACCCGGAAATGTTTAATCCCCACACATGAAAGAAAGCTAGAAATGATCACCGGAGGGGAACGAAGCGCCGGAATGCAAAACGGACAACGGGGAAAATGCTCGAATGCATGAGACGAACACGTATGCAAATGCAATGCACATGATGACATGATATGAGATGCATGACAACGACAACAACACACGGAGGCAAAACCCGAACCCGAGAAAATAAAATAACTTAACGCCGGAAACGGCAAGAGTTGGAGTACAAATAGGGAAAGTTACATCCGGGGTGTTACAACACTCCACCACTACGAAAGGATCTCGTCCCGAGATCTAGGACTGAAAGAACGCCGGGTACTCAGAACGGAGGTGATCCTCGCATTCCTAGGTAGCTTCACGGTCGGAATGGTGTGACCACTTGACTTTGAGGAATTTGATTAACTTATTGCGAGTCTTGCGTTCAGTGTCTTCAAGAATAGCAACTGGGTGCTAACGATAAGACAGATCTTCTTGGAGCTCAATGTCCTTGAAGTTGATGGTGCGGTCAGGAGTCTTCAAGCACTTTCGAAGCTGAGAGACATGGAACACATCATGAATATTTTCAAAGTTTGAAGGAAGCTCGAGTTGATAGGTGAGGTCGCCTCTCTTGCTGACGATCTTGAAAGGTCCCACGTATCTGGGGGCAAGCTTCCCTTTGATACCGAAGTGACGAGTACCTTTCATAGGAGAGACACGGAGGTAAACATGATCTCCAATCTCGAAAGCCAAATCACGGTGCTTACTATCATAGTAGCTCTTCTGGCGGGATTGGGCTGCTTTGAGGTTATCACAAATGACTTTGCACATTTCTTCTGCTTCTGTGATTAAGTCATTACCCAAAAGCTGACGTTCACCGGTTTCAGACCAGTTGAGAGGGGTACGACACTTCCTGCCATATAGAATTTCAAATGGGGCCTTGCCCGAACTTGCTTGAAAACTGTTGTTGTAGGAGAATTCAGCATATGGAAGACAATCCTCCCACTTCATGCCGAACGAGATCACACAAGCCCTGAGCATATCTTCAAGAATCTGGTTGACACGCTCGACTTGACCGCTTGCTTGAGGATGGAAAGCTGTGCTGAAGCGGATGTTAGTGCCCATGGCCTTCTAGAAAGAATCCCAAAACTTCGAGGTAAAGATGCTGCCACGGTCTGAAGAGTTCACTTGAGGAATACCGTGCAGAGAGACAATGCGAGAGGTATAGAGTTTCGCCAATTGAGCTGTAGTGATCGACTCTTTGATAGGCAGAAAGTGAGCCACTTTGGTGAGTTTGTCGATGACAACAAATATAGCATCATTGCCACGCTTGGACTTTGGAAACCCAGTCACGAAGTCCATTCCAATGTGGTCAAACTTCCATTCTGGAATGGCAAGAGGTTGGAGGAGACCAGCTGGCCTTTGGTGTTCTGCCTTCACTCTTCTGCAGACATCACATTCATTCACGAATTGAGCGATCTCGCGCTTCATTCGAGTCCACCAATAAGCTTGCTTGAGGTCCTGATACATCTTCGTGCTCCCAGGGTGGATGGAGAGGAGAGAATTATGGGCCTCGTTCATGATCACTTTACGGAGGTCACCTTTGGGTACCACAATTCGATCCTCGAAGAAGAGAGTGTCCTTGTCATCAAGGCCGTAGCACTTGTACTTGGACTGACTCTTGGAAATCCCAATCTTCACCTTTTTCACCATAGCATCAAGAAGTTGGGCTTGGCGAATCTGGTCTTCTAAGGTAGGAGAGACTTGAAGGTTGGCGAGGAAACCTTGAGGAACAACTTGCAGATTAAGCTTGCGGAAAGCTTCACAAAGCTCGGGTTCATAAGGCTTGAGAATAAGACTGTTGCAGTAAGCCTTCCTGCTCAAAGCGTCAGCAATCACATTGGCCTTGCCTGGAGTATACTCAATACTCGGATTATACTCTTGAATCATTTCGACCCATCGAGTTTGCCTGAGGTTGAGATTAGGCTGAGTGAAGATGTACTTGAGACTCTTGTGATCAGTGAAAATGTCCACTTTTCTTTCCAATAGAAGATGTCTCCAAGTCAAAAGAGCATGCACAACTGCCACCAACTCGAGATCATGGTTGGGGTAGTTCTTCTCATTAGGCTTCAACTGGCGAGATGTATAAGTAACAACTTTCTTCTCTTGCATCAATACTGCGCCAAGACCTTGGAGAGAGGCATCACAAAAGACCTTGTACGGCTTGGATTCATCAGGTGGAGTCAGAACTGGAGCAGTGATCAACTTCTCTTTCAAAGTGTTGAAAGCAATATCGCACTCCGGAGACCAAACGTACTCGACGTGCTTCTGAAGAAGATTAGAGAGAGGCTTCGCGATCTTAGAAAACTTTTCAACGAATCTTCGGCAATAGCTTGCGAGACCGAGAAAACTGCGGAGTTGCTTCACGTTCTGAGGAGGTTCCCAATTCACAATTGCAAACACCTTCTCAGGATTCACGGCAATGCCCTTGGCAGAGATGATATGACCAAGATAAAGAACCTCATCGAGCCAAAATTCACACTTGGAGAACTTTGCGTAGAACAGATGTTCCCTGAGCTTATCGAGCACCAAACGCAAGTGTTTGGCATGATCTTCCTTATTGTTGGAGAAAACCAGAATGTCATCGAGATAGACCAAAACGAAGTCATTGGTGTAGGCGTTGAAGATGAAGTTCATCATGCGAGAGAACGTCGGAGGAGCGTTGGCAAGGCAAAAAGACATGACAGTGTATTCATATGAACCAAAGCTTGTTCTGAATGCTGTCTTGGGAATATCTTCTTCACGAATGCGAATCTGGTGATAACCCATACGGAGATCAAGCTTGGAGAATACTTGGGCACCTTTGAGTTGTTCGAACAGCTCATTGATGTTGGGAAGTGGGTATTTGTTCTTGATGGTCTTCTTGTTCACTGGACGGTAATCAACACAAAGTCGGTCCGTTCCATCCTTCTTCACAAAAAGAACACCACAACCCCATGGAGAAGAACTAGGCCGGATGAGACCCATTTGCTCTTGCATATCGAGTTGCTTCTTCAGCTCCTTCAACTCTTCAGGTCTGAGCTTGTAAGGACGCTTGCACACAGGTTCCGTGCCGGGCTCAAGATCAATAACGAATTCAACTGGCCGGTGCGGAGGCATTCCTGGAAGCTCTTCTGGAAAGACGTCTTGATATTCGCAAACGACTGGAATTTGAGAGATAGCATCCAATTCACCCTTCTCATTGAGAGAAAACAGACGGATAGTATCATCACGAGCGGCAAAGACAATTACATCCTCAGACGAATGAGTCAATTGAATCTGCCTGGCTGCACAATCAAGATGTGCCTTGTGCTTAGAAAGCCAATCCATTCCGAGAATAAGATCAATATCCGAGTTACCAAGAACCACCGGAGAAGAGAGAAACTTGTAATCGCCCAACGTGATAGAGACATCCAGGACGCAATTGTTAGAAGTCATTTGCTTGCCCGGAGACACAATCTTCAATGGAACAGGAATCCTTTCGGTCACAAAATCATGCTTGGCCACAAATGGAGTTGAAATAAAAGAAAGCGATGCACCAGTGTCAAAAAGAACTTTTGCAGGAACATAGTTAACAGGAAGGTTACCCATGATCACATCTGGTGAGTCCTCTGCCTGAGCTGCATTCAGCAAATTGACCTTGGCATGCTTGGGGCTATGCTTGACCACAGCTGTACTTGCCGATCTGACAGGAGGAGGAGGAGGAAGACGCCTCTGGTTGAGACACTTGTTGGCATAGTGACCCTTCTGTTGGCACTTGTTGCACGTGACTTCTGAAAGCGGACGGTGATACAGAGCACTCGATCTTGGAGCTTGAGATGAAGTCTTGTTCTGAAAGCCAGGGTTGGGTGGGTGGGAAGAACCACTGCCACCTTTGCTCTTCTGCTGATACAGCTGACGGAACGGAGGAGGAGGAAGCCAAAACTTCTGCTGCTTGGCCACTTAAGTGGAGGAAGAAGGAGTAACATCTCTGACTCGCTTCTTGGAAGCATCACACCTCAACTGAGCAGCCTCTTGCTTCAGTGCCATGTTGTAGAACTCATCGTATCTCAAGGGCTCAAAGAGAACAAGAGCTAGCTGAATTTCTTCTCTGAGACCACCCTTGAACTGGTATATCATGCTCTTCTCATCAGGGACGTCCTGCTTGGCAAAGCGGGCGAGCTTCTAGAACAACTTGTTGTAGTCATAGACAGACAAAGAGCCTTACTTCAGATTGCGGAATTCCTCACGCTTGCTTTCAACCACGCTCTGCGGAATATGATGAGCTCGGAAATCTCGACGGAAATCATCCCAAGTGATAACACGTCCACCTCTGGAGTCCTTGTACTGCTGGAACCATTCTGCAGCTTGATCTTTGAGTTGGAAGGAAGCGAACTTAACAAAGTCCTCAGGCCTGACGTTACTGCACTCGAAATGCTTGCACAGATCCACAAGCCAATCGTCAGCATCGGTTGCCTCAACACAATTGCTGAAAGTCTTTGGCCCGTTAGCAAGGAACTGGTTGAGTGTAGCAAAGTGACTCTGATTGCTGCCTTGATTCCCTTGACTGCCTTGATTGCGCTCTTGAAGAATTTGCATGATCAGCTGTGTGTTTGCATTGGTTGCGGCCATCACAACTTGCCATGCCTCCGGAGGAGGTGGAGGTGGTGGCGGATCAGGATTCAGAGTCGTGCGCGTTGGAGGAGCCATCCTGAAGAGGTTGACCACCATTAGCACATTGACAGATAAATATTGAAGCTGAATCCAACAGAATGAAAATTGCAACATATAGTCTTCACATCCGAACAAAATGAACGAATGCATTCCTCTTGAAATGGTCACATATCCATAAATTGAGAAGCCACGCAGAATTAAGGTAGAGAAATAAATCAACAAGGTACGGATCAAGAACGAATAATAGGTAAGAAATCCCAATCTCAAACCAATATCCGTGGAAGAAAAACTAGAGCTACTAGAATTCCCACCTATGAAACTCCTGAACCTTTCCAGTTATGCAATCAGGTGTTGTGGATATAGGGGAAGCATAATATCTCACCCAAACTAGCAATTCCTACATCCAGTTGTATCCATCCTTCAACACATAACCAAGAAACCTTCGGAAACCATCTACCTCAACCTTCGAAAAGCATCCGTTATACAAGTTATGGCAATACTCCCGAACTCCCGCCCCAGTACTGGGTGGCGTCGAGGTTATCTCACCAACGAACTGCATAAAAGAGATTTTCGATGTCGGCGTACTAAACTCAGGTATTCCAGAACTGTAACGATAAAATTATGATGACAACACCTCAGAGCTCAACTCCCCGGGACACTTCCACTAAACCCCTGACAGGAGGCACCAAGACAATGTTCTCATCATAAAACTATCGGAACGATTCCAAGATACCCGCGTGATCCTAAAAAAATTTTAGTGAAATTTGTGAAGAGAAGAGTCAAAACTCTACGTCAGGATGCCTTACCAGAGCGATGACGAGACTGGTAAGTAAAAAGAATCCCTAAACTCTCTGATATATAATTCCTAAAAGACTCAAAACATTTTTCTAGACACAACTCGGCCGCTAAAAACGATCAAGCAATGGGGCTCCTAAGGTCGGGGAAGGCTCTGATTACCAACTTGTAACACCCTCGATGCGACTATAGCTCCCACGTGTCGAGGCACAACTTAGAGATATAATCGCATTGAAGGCATATGTCGCAAGTTAGGCAATCTTCACAAACATCCCATGTAATATAATAATAAAAGGGAAGATAACATAGTTGGCTTACACTCGCCACGTCAATCAGGTACATAAATAACATTACATCATCCAAACACTCATGGCCCAACTACGGCGCCAAAATAAAGAGAACCCAACATGCGACAACGGTCCCGTTCACCCCCGACTGGGCACTACTACTGATCGTCGGGAAAGGAAACATAGCATCATTGAGAGTCTTCGTCGAACTCCCACTTGAGCTCATACGCGTCTCCTGGAGCGGAATCATCAGGCCCTGCATTTGGTGTAATAGTAATCTGTGAGCCACAGGGACTCAGCAATCTCGCACCCTCGCAATCAAGACTATTCAAGCTTATAGGTAAGGCAAGGTAAAATATGAGTGGAGCTGCAGCAAGCTACTAGCAAGTATGGTGGCTAACTTATTCGCAAAAGAGAGCGAGAAGAGGAGGCAAAGCACGAGCAAGAATCTAGAGAACAACCTGCGCAAACATTACTCCAACACCGTGTCCACTTCCCGGACTCCGCCGAGAAGAGGCCATCACGGTAACACACTCAGTTGATTCATTTTAATTAAATTAAGGTTCAAGTTATCTACAACCGGACATTAACAAATTCCCATCTGCCCATAACTGCGGGCACGGCTTTCAAAAGTTCAATCCCTGCAGGGGAGTCCCAACTTAGCCCATGACAAGCTCTCACGGTCAACGAAGGAATAGACCTCCTCCCAAGATGTTCCGATCAGACTTGGTATCTTGGTAATTCAAGACACTTCGAGAGGTTAAAACAAGACCAGCAACACCGCCCGAATGTGCCGACAAATCCCGATAGGAGCTGCACATATCTCTTTCTCAGGGCACACTCAGATGAACACTACGTACAACTAAAACCAACCCTCAAGTTGCCCCGAGGTGGCGCTGCAAGTGGCTCTATTTGGACCAACACTGAGAGGAGCACTGGCCCGGGGGGGGGGGGTTAAAATAAGATGACCCTCGGGCTCCGGAAACCCAAGGGAGAAAGAGGCTAGGTGGCAAATGGTAAGACCAATGTTGGGCATTGCTGGAAAAGCTTTAATCAAGGCGATATATCAAGGGGTTCCCATTATAATCCAACCGCGTAAGGAACGCAAAAATCCGGGAACATAACACTGATATGACGGAAACTAGGGCGGCAAGAGTGGAACAAAACACTAGGCGAGAGGCCGAGCCTTCCACCCTTTACCAAGTATATAGATGCATTAAGATAACAAGGCAATATAATGATATCCCAACAAGTAAATAAAAGATGTTCCAACAAGGAACGGCCTCCAATCTTCACCTGCAACTAGCAACGCTATAAGAGGGGCTGAGCAAAGCGGTAACATAGCCAATCAACGGTTTGCTAGGACAATGGTGGGTTAGAGGTTTGACATGGCAATTTGGGAGGCTTGCAAGAAAGTGGTAGGTATCGAAGCAATGGCATAGCAAAAGAGCGAGCAAACTAGCATAGCAAAGATAGTAGTGATTTCGAGGGTATGATCATCTTGCCTGCACAGTTGTCAGAGTTGACTGGATCCTCGAAAGCAAACTCAATGGGCTCCTCGTTAGCGAACTCGTCTCCCGGCTCTACCCAAACAAGACAAACAAGCAACAAGGATACAATCAACCACGTGTAAACTCAAACAACACGATGCAAAGATGATATGCTATGCGGGATGTGATGCGGAATGCAAAATGCAAGATATGACAGGAAATGCATGAACCTGGCCTCAACTTGGAGTTCCAAGTGTGACACTGGAAAGATGAGATGAAATCGCTTGAAAACGATATAAAGAACGCCGGAATCGGAGTTATGGTTTGGAAATGGCAAGCGATTCAACAATGACATCGGTCTGTAATTTACAACAAGTATGCATCTAAATGCAATGAGATGAACATGCTACAGCACCCAAACATGAGAACAAAATACATGGCAGGGATTCACACAAGATTCTTAACAAAAGTCTAGCACTAAGCTACGGCCAATTCATCCATTAACAGGTTCAAACAAGCATGGCAAAAATGCAAATGACAAACAGATCTCAGACTTAGTGAAATTAACACTTGTCTGGAATTTCAGATCATATAGCCCTCTTCGGAGCAACATAACAACATGCTACAGGACCTGAACATGACAAAGAAAGACATGGCATGGAGCTACTCAACAAGCTTAACAAAAGTCCCTTAGTGATCTTGAGTCAAAAGGGATCACAAAATATACTAACAAGCACACGAACATAGCAAAAACATAATCAATTTTCAGACTTAGAGAAAAACTGGGACATGCTGAAACATAACTCACGAAGGCATGTTTACGAGCTCGATGCACTTACCACGGTGAAATTCATGGCAAGACAAGCATACATCCCTTAAGAAGGCACAAAATGCAAGCTAGACATGGCAAGAACAATGGCATATCATGCACGGATCAACTATAATAACATCGGCAAAATCGCAAACAAGTTGACGATCTGCCCAGATTCGCAACGAAGCAAAAGTAGAGCTCGCTTGACTCCAGCTAGGGTGCTCCATAATTGCAAACAAAGACATGGATGGATAGAGCACTACATTATTAACAAAACTTCCTTACTGATCATCCTCAAAAGAGGCACGGATCACTAGGAAACAACATGAACATATGGCATCATGAGATAAACAAACCTAGGACTTAGTGAAATCACTAAGTCCCTGAAAACAGAATTAGCAAGTGCACCACTTTGCAAGCTTGCACAAGTCACCACACACATCCTAAAAATACATGGGTTGCACCTCTGGAAAGATGACAAAACCCTTAACAAAACATATGAAGAACTCACGGGTATATCATGCAAACATTAATCATGGCAAAAATGACAAAAGTGCTAAACGGAGTAACATATCTGACAATTAACTCAAGTAGCCCTCTTCTAACAACATTTCGGGCATCAAAATGAGCTCAAATGAAAATGACGCAATGGAATGAAATGATGTACTCTCTGAGATGAACATTTTGATATGCTATATGCCCAAATCGGAGCTACGGATGCAAAGTTACGGGGCCCCGAACAGAGGCACTTGGATCTGCAATTTCGGGCGTTAGCAAAAAAAAACACCTCCTAGGGTTACTGTAGCTGCCTCGGATCTGGATTGGAGCGCGCCTCCCGAGGATCGCCGGATCCTCACCGGAGCTCGCCGGCGGGCTGGTCGGCGACGACGGCGGCTGGGCGGCGCGGCAGGGCAGCGGGGCGGCGCGGT
>NC_041388.1:437120046-437152436 GCF_002162155.2 Triticum dicoccoides
GGCGCGGCGAGGCAAAGGCAGCCGGCGGCGGCTCGGGAGCTCCTCTCCCTGGAGCCTGGCGCGGAGGGGCGGAGGGGAACAGGCCCCGCGGGCCGGCGGCGGCGGGAGGCGACAAAGTGGGTGCGGCGCCACGTGGCTTCGCGAGATTGGCCCGGGCGGATCGGGCGGACACGTCCGACCGTCCGGATTTTTGTCCGGCGGCTGGAGGAGGAGGGGGACTAGGGTTTGATCCGGAATTTTCGAGGAGGACCTATATATAGGCATAGAGGGAGCTAGGAGAGTCCAAATGAGGTGCGGTTTTCGGCCACGCGATGGTGATCGAACGCTCTAGGACATGGAGCAGAGTTTGGTGAGTTTTGGGCCAAATTGGAGGGGTGTTGGTCTACAACACACACGAGGCCTTTTCGGTCCCTCGGTTAACCGTTGGAGTATCAAACGAAGTCCAAATGGTACGAAACTTGACAGGCGGTCTACCGGTAGTAAACCAAGGCCGCTTGGCAAGTCTCGGTCCAACCCGGAAATGTTTAATCCCCACACACGAAAGAAAGCTAGAAATGACCACCGGAGGGGAACGAAGCGCCAGAATGCAAAACGGACAACGGGGAAAATGCTCGAATGCATGAGACGAACACGTATGCAAATGCAATGCACATGATGACATGATATGAGATGCATGACAACGACAACAACACACGGAGGCAAAACCCGAACCCGAGAAAATAAAATAACTTAACGCCGGAAACGGCAAGAGTTGGAGTACAAATAGGGAAAGTTACATCCAGTGTGTTACATGGGGGCACCGCACATGGCTAAGAAATCAATGATCAATTGTTGTGTCTATGGGGTGCCCCCTGCCCCCGTATATAAAGGAGCAAGGGAGGGAGGCGGCCGGCCTAGGAGGAGGGCGCGCCAAGGGGGGAGTCCTACTCCCACCGGGAGTAGGACTCCTCCTTCCCTTGTTGGAGTAGGAGAGAAGGAAAGAGGGGGGGGGGGAGGAACAAGGAAAAGTGGGCTGCACCCCTTGTCCAATTCGGACCAGAGGGGGGGCGTGCGCCTCCTTCCTTTTGGCCTCTCTCCTATTTCCGTATGGCCCAATAAGGCCCATATACTCCCCGGCGAATTCCCGTAACTCTCCGGTACTCCAAAAAATACCCGAATCACTCGAAACCTTTCCGATGTCCGAATATAGTCGTCCAACATATTGATCTTTACGTCTCGACCATTTCAAGACTCCTCGTCATGTCCCCGATCTCATCCGAGAGTCGGAACTCCTTCGGTACATCAAAACTCATAAACTCATAATATAACTGTCATCGAAACCTTAAGCGTGCGGACCCTACGGGTTCGAGAACAATGTAGACATGACCGAGACACGTCTCCGGTCAATAACCAATAGCGGAACCTGGATGCTCATATTGGCTCCCACATATTCTACGAAGATCTTTATCGCTCAGACCGCATAACAACATACATTGTTCCCTTTGTCATCGGTATGTTACTTGCCCGAGATTCGATCGTCGGTATCTCAATACCTAGTTCAATCTCGTTACCGGCAAGTCTCTTTACTCGTTCTGTAATACATCATCCTGCAACTAACTCATTAGTTGCAATGCTTGCAAGGCTTAAGTGATGTGCATTACCGAGAGGGCCCAGAGATACCTCTCCGACAATCGAAGTGACAAATCCTAATCTCGAAATATGCCAACCCAACTAGTACCTTCGGAGACACCTGCAGAGCACCTTTATAATCACCCAGTTACGTTGTGACGTTTGGTAGCACACGAAGTGTTCCTCCGTTAAACGGGAGTTTCATAATCTCATAGTCATAGGAACATGTATAAGTCATGAAGAAAGCAATAGCAACAAACTAAACAATCAAGTGCTATGCTAACGGAATGGGTCAAGTCAATCACATCATTCTCCTAATGATGTGATCCCGTTAATCAAATGACAACTCATGTCTATGGTTAGGAAACATAACCATCTTTGATCAACGAGCTAGTCAAGTAGAGGCATACTAGTGACACTATGTTTGTCTATGTATTCACACATGTATTATGTTTCCGGTTAATACAATTCTAGCATGAATAATAAACATTTATCATGATATATGGAAATAAATAATAACTTTATTATTGCCTCTAGGGCATATTTCCTTCACTGCCATCTAGCTCTGCACTTGATTCACCTTCTATTTTGAGTAAGCTTGCGACACCTAAACCTGCTTCTGCTATTAATTCTGATATGTCGCATGTTATTGATGATGCCACTTCTGCTATGCATGATACTTATGATGAAACTACTTCTATGCTTGATACTACTATGCCACTTGGTGAATTTCTTGATGAACAACTTGCTAGGGCTAGAGAGAATGAAATTATTGAAACTGATAATATTGATGAAAGTGATGATGAAGACTCTCCCCCTAGATATGAATTACCTGTTGTGCCTGAGGGCTATGTTATGGATGAAGAAACTGCTAGATATTTTCTTGCTTGCAATGATAGGAGTGATCTTAAGAAATTATTAGCTAAGCTGAAACAAAAAACTCTGAATGCTAGAATGAAATATGATCCTTCTTATGCTACATCACCTATCTTTGTTACTGATAAGGATTATGATTTCTCTGTCGACCCTGAGATAATTACTTTGGTTGAATCTGATCCTTTTTATGGCTATGAATCTGAAACTGTTGTGGCGCATCTTACTAAATTAAATGATATAGCCACCCTGCTCACTAATGATGAGAAAACTCGCTATTGTTATATCCTTAAATTATTTCTGTTGTCATTAAAGGGTGATGCTAAGATATGGTTTAATTCTCTTGATCCTGGTTGTGTGCGTAGTCCCCAGGATATGATTTATTACTTCTCTACTAAATATTTCCCTGCTCATAAGAAATAAGCTGCTTTAAGGGAAATATATAATTTTGTGCAAATATAAGAAGAGAGTCTCCCACAAGCTTGGGGGAGGCTTCTCCAATTACTAAATGCTTTGCGTGATCATCATCTTAAGAAAAATGAAATACTTGATATCTTTTATAATGGACTAACTGATGCTTCCAGAGACCACCTGGATAGTTGTGCTAGTTGTGTTTTCAAGGAAAGAACACGAGATGAAGCTGAAATTCTATTGAATAATATGTTGACTAATGAAAATAATTGGACACTTCCTGATCCAATTCCTGACCCAATTCCTGAACCAACTCCTAAGCCAACTCCGAAGAAAAGGGGTATTCTATTTCTCAGTCCCGAAGATATGCAAGAGGCAAAGAAATCTATAAAGGAAAAAGGTATTAAAGCTGAAATGTTAATTATTTACCTCCTATTGAAGAAATACATGGTCTTAATTTACCGCCTGTTGAAGAAATACATGGTCTTAATCCATCACCTATTGAAGAAATACATGGTCTTGATAACCCGACACAGTTAGTAAAGGTAAATTCTCTCTATATATATGATAAAGCTGAAATCCCATTTACTAAGTTTGCTAGCCCATGCTTGGATGAGTTTGATAACTTTATGGTTAAACAAGAAAACTTCAACACTTATTTTGGTATAGAATTTAAACGCAATGCTGATATGCTTGAACACTTGGGTGATTATATGGCTAATGTCAAAGGTGAACTAAAACTTATCAGTAAACTTGCTTCTATGGTTACCACTCAAGTAGAACAAGTACTTAAAGCTCAGAATGATTTGCTCAATGAATTGAATAGTAAAAACAAAGATAATGTTGTTAGAGTTATGACTAGAGGTTGTAAAATGACTCAGGAACCTTTGTATCTTGAGGGTCATCCTAAGAGAATTGAGCAAGATTCTCAAAGAAATAACGATGATGCACCTAGTCCTTCTAAGAGGAAGGAAAAAGAAAAATGATAGGACGTTGCATGCTTCTAGTAAACCTGTTGATGACACACCTGAGAATCCCAATGATATTTCTATTTCTGATGCTGAAAGATAATCTGGTAATGAGCATGAACCTAGTGATAATGTTAATAATGATGTTCATGTTGATGCTCAACCTAGCAATAATAATGATGTAGAAATTGAACCTGCTGTTGATCTTGATAACCCACAATCGAAGAATCAACGTTATGATAAGAGAGACTTTGTTGCTAGGAAGCACGGTAAAGAAAGAGAACCATGGGTTCAGAAACCCATGCCTTTTCCTCCTATACCATCCAAGAAAAAAGATGATGATGATTTTGAGCGCTTTGCTGAAATGATCACACCTATCTTCTTGCGTATGCGTTTGATTGATATGCTTAAAATGAATCCTTATGCTAAGTATATGAAAGAAATTGTTACAAATAAAAGAAAGATACCGGAAGCTGAAATTTCCACCATGCTTGCTAATTATACTTTTAAGGGTGGAATACCAAAGAAACTTGGAGATCCAGGAGTACCAACTATACCATGCTCCATTAAAAGAAACTATGTTAAAACTGCTTTATCTGATCTTGGAGACGGTGTTAGTGTTATGCCTCTCTCTTTATGTTGTAGACTTAATTTGAATAAGTTGACACCTACTAAAATATCTTTACAAATGACTGATAAATCAACTGCTATACCTGTCGGTATTTGTGAGGATATGCCTGTTGTGGTTGCAAAAGTTACTATTTTAACGGAGTTTGTTATTCTTGATATTCCCGAGGACGAGAGTATGTCTATCACTACAACAAAAACCCACCTATAACAACGCATATCTAGCAACGAAAGTCGAGATGCATTGAGTTAAACAAACCTCCCACCTCCCCACGAAGGATAACCTCCCTGTATCCACCTCGGTCTAAATATCACGCAACCAACACGCAGCCAAGCAGGAAAAAAAGAACCCAATCTCTTATCTCCCCACCACCTCTCCCCCCGATTCACATCTCCCACACGAGCTCCACCACAACGCCGCCGCCGCCGCCGCCTCTGATTCGAGGAAACTCCGGTGCTCCCCTTCACCATGCCTCACCAGCTCGTCCCCCCTCTTGTTCTCCTCTGGCCCCGTCCCCAACCCCCACCGCCACGACGTCCTCCACGCCTCTGCACGGCGCGACGGTTCATTGTTGTAGCTCATGTGCTCGGCCCAGCAATCCCACTTCCACACTCAATCGGCTACCGGCTAGGCTCGATGGCGCTGTTCCACCTTGGCTACCTCGACTCCGATGTGACGGTTCAGTAAGGCACCCCTCCCCTCTACTATTGTGCTGCCGCTACTTTGTGGCATGGCATCTTGCCATGGATAATTCTTTGCCGGCCATTACAACAATGATTAATGCTGCCTTATCACTTGCCTGATCCGCCTTTGTGGGCGCTGGCTTGCACCGACAGCCACACCACTCCATGGTTTGTATTCCTCACTATTCTCATATGTGCACAGAAATACTGCTACCTAGGGGTAATTCAGTCATCTGGGTGTACGCATACAAGTGATTCACCACATGGCTATATGTGTTGATTTAGGAAAATGTGTGCGTTCTCTTTTTCTAAATAGTTCTATCTTGTGATACATTAGATTTTAATTTTTCATGTAGCTATGTGTGTGGATAATTAATTAATATATCCATGAAGATGATAAGACTGTCAATTGAATAAGTTGATAGTATCTCTAGATATCCTAGCTGTTAGTTCCTGACTATTTATAAAAACCATTCCTTCTAGTATCATTTAATAGGTGACCACTATTATGTACAACATCATGATTTTTTTCGAGAAAGAAAACAAATATCTTCTTATCGGTGTTATGAAACCTTACTGATTTCCTTGTAATAATCTATGAATAAGCCCCACATGCATCTCTACTTCCTATTGTTTCTCTTTATCTTTATTTCATAATCCTTAATTTCATCTCTCCTTGCTAGTTCTGAAATTGACTTCGCATCAGCCAACATTTGTCTGTTTATTCTTTCTCTTAACACGTAAATCCTCAGGTTCAGAATGATGATACTAGCTAGTGCTTATGGTATGACTTATGATCCACTGATTTATATATGTAAAACTTAAATGTTCTTGCAAGTACTTATGAAGCGAATCCATCATTCTTTGCAGCGCCAAAATTTCTTACATATTCATATTTGGGAGAAAGATCAAGGCATATAGTGGGCTACTTCTGCAAAAGGAGGTACGACAGCAAGATTCCAGCTGGGTAGTAAACATGTAGGTGATTTACATGACATTATCTGCAATGTAATTTAAAAACCAAGGTTGAAAAAGTTTGTGTATTCATAATTTAGATTTGTCATATTCCCAAGCATCTATATAAATTAAAATCATGTGAAAACATACTTGTTATCATTTAATAGAACCACCTGATTTCGCTTTGTGGGAATTATGTTCTCTCAACCTAAAAAGCACGAACACGGGGACAGAAAGACGGGGATACGCATACAAGGACACGGGATACATCATTTTTCAAAAACAGTCGTTCGGGGATACGGTGAGTATATATAAAATAAATAAGAAATATACAGAGTCAAAACAGAAAAAACAATGAAACACTGCTGGGTCTGGATCCCACAGAGGATAGTTCGTATCTACGAACACCAGGGACCAGGCTGTCCTTTGATCTCACCCACGGATGGGTGGCCTCGGGGGTGGCGCTCCCGGATGCCATGCTCCCTATAAACAAGTAGAAATCATTCAAGTGAGCACAACATGGGGAAGCAATTAGCAGCCTCTCAATTGAAGGAAATCATGTCACAAAGATGAAGAGGTTGATGAAAGGCTGCTGTCCTTGGGGTTACCTGCTTGAGTGTGGTTGCCTCCGGGAGGAGAAGCTGCTGGGGGCGGTGGTCGAGTCCAGGTGGTGGCGGCGCGTTCGCTGCTGGTTAGCAGCAGGTCCTTCGTTATGTGGCGTGCGTGCGTACGAGAGTTTGTATTGTGCCGAGGCTATTATTGGGCCTCCCGAGTCCCTCAACGTACCACAGCCGTATCGATGCTTTTTTCTATTTTTTTAATTCAGGAATCATGGGATGCTGCGGGATACGTGTATCCCAGCTTATCCAGGCGTGTCGCTGTATCCCGCTATACTAGGACATCAAATCGGCAGATTTTGCCGTATCCATGCTTTGTAGCTCTCAACTTCATGTACTTCTGGAAATTTGAAAATCTCTACATTTATATGTATTGTTTTGAGAACTGCAGATCTTTCTTTGCAATCATGGATGCTATATTTGTTGATGTACATAGTTTTTGGCATGTACCTCACTTTATCTTCATTATATTCTTTGTAAGGTGTTTAACTCGTTTAACATAAGGACGCTCTTTTCAAAAGGCCCTCTTTTCTCCGTCTATATAGCATAGTGCTATGGCTGGGACTGTAAAAATTGATCAAATTATGATATTTCATAGCTCTTTAGAGGTGATGATATATGTTGGATGACGAAACAAGGATATTGTTCTGGTGCTTGCTTCGACTTGGGTGTTCAGAGAAGTGAAACTTTAACTAATCTGTTCAGGGAAGCAACATATTGCATTTAAAGTGAAGCTTCCTCTATGATATGGAGATGCAATCATCCATCTAAAGACAAGGTATGCTCATTTCTCTATTGTGTGAATTCAACATGGCTGAGCAACAATTTATTTGCTCATACTTTTTTCAATATTAATGCTTATTGCAGTTCCTGCTTAGCTTGGGAAATCCAAATAAGAATGTTGCCCTTGCTACACTCAAGAGTACTGACCTATAATATAAAACAAAAAACTATGGGTGTTGACTTGGTACTCCCTCCGGGAGTAACTGTTTCTTGGTTGACATAACCACTAAAACAAAATTATTAGTCATATAGTAAGATTAACTATCACATGTCCTCCAACCTTTATATGTTGCTCTTTTGTTTAAATTTTACTTCCCTGTTAATTGATTTTCTTTGATGGTACCTTGCTATTCTCATTTCTTTGTTGTTGTAGATTGCCAAGATAAATTGATGATGCATGGCTCAGAAGTTGATTACAAGATCGAGAAGGTGGCTACTACTAGAGAGTTTCAGATTATGTTTTGGAATGTAATTTTTAGGGTCAATGTTTCAAACACTATGTGTTTAGATGGCTGAGTCGTTCAGTGCAAGGTTGAGAATCAGACTATTACTAGATAGTTTCACATATTGTAATATGTGTATCATGTTCTTTGTAAAGCAATCAAGTTGATTTAATATATGTGACCTTTCTCATTGTTATGTTTGTGTCTCCTATGCATTATCAACATTAATGCAATAAGTTCTGGATGCTAATATACAAAATACCATCAATTGTCCAAGCAATACGATAGTTCTTCTAGGCATTACAATGGTCATTTTCTAGGCTAGCCACCAACGCATATGAAGTGTTGTTGTGCTCTAGCTCTATATGTTGCTATCTTACAACACTTATTTATGCCGTTTACCAACGCATGTATATATGTTGGTGTAGACCTTTGCAACGCCACCAACGGCAATGCATTTTAATCCGTTGGTGTAGACCTTAGCAACGCTTATATGGATACGACAACACATTGATGCGTTGCCAAAGGGGGGTTCTTGTTGTAGTGTATTATTCTTGGAAGACCCTTTTTGAATACTGCAGGGGCTGTTATTAATTGCACCAAAGGCAATGTCACTTTTCATGTTAATGGTAATGAGAATACGGTGCATTTTCCGAGGAAACAACCTCAAGTCCACAGTATAAATTCTATTCGAAAATTTTCAACAATCACTATTGGAGGTTTTGAATTTACTCTTCCTACTGTCAAGAAGAAATATGATATTCTTATTGTTGGGGATGTGCATATCCCCGTTGAGGTAACCTAGTGTTATTCGAAAATTCTCCGGTTCCATGTTATTCGGAATGAGTTTGTTAACAACACCTAATCAACCTTGTTAGTGGATTCCTTTTGGTGAGCATGAGATGGATGAATTTAGAAAACACAACTCTCTGTACCCTCTTTTTTACTTTCTGTTATTTAGTTGAAATAAAGCAAATATAGTACATTCTGTCTGTTTTCTGAATTATCCATGCAATAAAAAATACCCCAAAAATAAAAGTTCTCCAAATGCCCTGAAATTTAAATATGGTTTTTTCTGGAATATTTGAGAATATCTGGCACTAAGAACACAGCAGGGGGAGCAAGCACCTGGCCATGAGGGTGGAGGGCGCGCCCTACCCCCTAGGCGCGCCCCCTGCCTCCTGGGCCCATGGTGGCTCCCCTCCACTTATTCCAGCTACAACACACTTCTTCCTCCCACAAACGTCACCAACCAGCTCAAACCCGAGTCCAAGCTCATTTTGCTGCCATTTTCGATCTCCTTGCTCAAAGCACCTCTCACAAAACTGCTTTGCGGGATTGTTCCTTGGTATGTGACTCCTCCAATGGTCCAATTAGTTTTTGTTCTAGTGCTTTATTCATTGCATATTTTTGCTGCTTAGGTGACCCAGTCCTTGCGCTTTCATGTCAAATTTATGTGGTCAAAAGTAATTTTGATGCATGATATTGCCTCTAGGCTCTTGTAGGTGTAGTTGCTATCAATTTTGTTGAGTTTGGTTCACTTTTATTTTGAAGTTACTAAAAATTTCAGAAATTTTTCAGAGGAAGAAATATGTTTAGGAAAATGTACCAAGGTGGTCCTTCAAGGAAGAAAGGTCCCAGGCTCGCAATACGCGATGCCGATGAGGAACCACCGAGGGAAGCTCAGGTGCGGGCTTCTAAATGGCCGTCAGAGGACTTTATGGATCGAGCAGGAATCAAGGAAGAATTTAATGCGTATGTGTGTAATGCCGATCTTGAGAGCTTCGAGGCAGATAAGTGCCGCCAATACCACTATCTCACTGATTCCTTTGTGAAGAGGTTTGAATTTTCATCATCACGCAATTCTCAAACTGTCCTATTTGATCATTATGAAAAATCTTATACTATAGACTTAGAGGATTTTAATACTGCTTGCAAACTCCACAATGGGGTAGTCCTAATGAACCTCGCAAATCTGAATTTAGAGATTTTCTTGGTAATATAACTGTGGGGGAATCTAGAGACATAACATAAGCTACCATAGGGAGCATTCATTTTCCTGCTATACATTATTTTGCTCTCTTCATAGGTAGATGCATTAATGGTAAGGGTGAAGCATGTCACATGTGTGTGCCTGATCTTAGCGTTCTCAAAAGCGCTGTTTTAGGAGATAAGCAATACAACTTGGGGGCTATTGTTGCACGTAGGTTGCGTAATAATAGATTTAATGAAGATTTCTTTGGTGGAATTTATGCAACCCGTCTAGCTAATTTTCTTGATATACCCATAAGTGGGTATGATATTGAGTTGCCTCCTGTTTATTTAGATTATGAGGCCATGGTTCGTCATCAGTTTGTTGAGAGGAACGATCAGTTTTTCCAGTACCGACTAATCTATGACAAACGACGCACCTACCACGTCGCTCTCCTTGTTCCTGCTTTCTTTGACTCTCAGGCAAAAGGGAGATATGTTATAACCAGGGAGGAGGCGGACGAGTATAAGAGGAGGATGGAGACGGCCCGTCTCCAAGCGGCAGCTCATGAGGCAAGAGCTGCTGCATCTCAGTACGACCCCAGCTACAACTTTGGATATCCATTAGGCCAGCCGTGGCCATAGACCAACTTAGGCCAAAAGCCTAAGCTTGGGGGAGTACATATTTCTCACCGACATTACATTCATGTTCACACACTCATTGCTAGTTGTCGGTGCTTATACTTTTTCATTGTATCATCCATGCTAGTTTATTTTCCTTTTTATGCTTTCTTCTTGTGTGTTTAATAAACCTTAATAAAAACAAAACAATTAGTTGTAGCTTTTAATTATTTTACTTCCCATGCTTGTTGTAGTAATTAAAAAGAAAACGCAAAAAGATTTCTCGTTCTTCTTTTGCTTGTTGGGAGATTTTCTATGTAAATAGTTTTATTTCTTTTCTTGTTCTTTGGGGTTCGAGAGGAGAAGACCATAACTAAAATGTTAAAGTGGCTCTTATATGCATTATTGTTGATCTAACAAAGAGCCCATATTACCTTGTCTTCTCTCTTGAATTGAATGCTTGCAGATTCCAGCTTAGTCCAATGCACGTGCACTATTATTATTATCCACACTATTCAGTCGTGCAAGTGAAAGGCAATAATGATGATTATATGATGAACTTATTGAGATGAGAAAAGCTGGTATGAACTCGACCTCTCTTGTTTTTGTAAATATGATTAGTTCATCGTTCTTGATTCAGCCTATTATGGAACAACATGTTTGCAATGACAATTAGAGATTATAGTTGCTTATGCCATGCTTAATTAGCTAGGAGCTTATAATGGTTTACCTTGCGTGTCAACATGCTATTATAATGGTTGTGATGTGGTATGATAGGGTGGTATCCTCTTTTGAACGTTTCGAGTGGCTTGACTTGGCACATGTTCACGCATGTAGTTGAAACAAAATCAACATAGCCTCTACAATATTTATGTTCATGGTGCATTATATCCTACTCATGCTGGCATTTGGTGTTGATTAATTTTAATGCATGTTCATGACTGTTGTTGCTCTCTAGCTGGTCGCTTCCTAGTATTTGCTAGCCTTCACCTGTACTAAGCGGGAATACTGCTTGTGCATCCAATTCCATAAACCCCAAAGCTATTCCATACGAGTCCACCATACCTACCTATATACGGTATCTACCTGCCGTCCCAAGTAAATTTGTATGTGCCAAACTCTAAACCTTCACATAAACATTTTGTTTTGTATGCTCTAATAGCTCATGTATCAACTAGGTTTGTTCGTATCTTTCATGTTAGGCGGGTTATTCTCAAGAGGAGTGGACTCCGCTCCTCACTCACGAGAAAATGGCTGGTTACCGGGATGCCCAGTCCCATGCTTTATGCAAATCAAATCAAAATAATTGCAAACAAAACTCCCCCGGGACTCTTGTTAGTTGGAGGCACTCGTTGTTTCGAGCAAGTCATGGATTGATGCTGTTGATGGAGGGGGGGGTATAAACTTTACCATTCGGTTTGAGAACCGCCTATAATGTGTGTAGCATGGAAGATATCTCCATCTCTTGGTTGTTATGTTGACAATGAAAGTATACCGCTCAAAATATTATTCATATCTATTTCAAAACCGAGCTCTGGCACCTCTAGAAATCCCTCCTTCCCTCTGCAAAGGGCATATCTATTTACTTTTATGTTGAGTCATCATCCTCTTATTAAAAAGCACCAGTTGGAGAGCACCGCTGTCATTTGCATCCATTACCGTTAGTTTACATTGAGTATGACTTGATTGGATCTCTTTTACCATGAATTACAATGTCTAGCCAGTCCTTGATCTTTAAAGGTGCTCTGCATTTATGTTTTGCGGTCTCAGAAAGGGCTAGTGAGATACCATCTTATTATATCATATCATGATTGTTTTGAGAACATGTTGTCATCCGAGATTTATTATTATTGCTCGCTAGTTGATTATGTCATTGATATGAGTAAACATGAGACCTAAATGTTATTGTGAATATGGTTAGTTCATAATCTTTGCTAAAAACTTGAATGCTGGCTTTACATATTTACAACAACAAGAGCAAACCGAGTTTTTAAAAGTTTTTCTTTATCACTTTCAGTTTATCAACTGAATTGCTTGAGGACAAACAAAGGTTTAAGCTTGGGGGAATTGATATGTTTCCGTCGTATCTACTTTTCCAAACACTTTTGCCCTTGTTTTGGACTCTAACTTGCATGATTTGAATGGAACTAACCCGGAATGATGCTATTTTCACTAGAATTTCCATGGTGTTATTTTTGTAAAGGAATAAAAGTTCCCGGAATGACTTGAAAATCAACAGAGAATTATTTTGGAATATATAAAAAATACTGGAAGGAAGATCCACGTCAGGGGGGCCTCCACCTGTACACAAGGGTGGGGGCGCACCCTACCCCCTAGGCGCGCCCCCTGCCTCGTGGGCCCCCTGATGCTCCACCGACCTCAACCCTGACTCCGTATATTCACTTTCGGGGAGAAAAAACCAGAGAGAAGGATTCATCGCATTTTACGATCCGGAGCCGCCACCAAGCCCTAAACTCTCTCGGGAGGGCTGATCTGGAGTCCGTTCGGGGTTCCAGAGAGGGGAATCTGTCGCCATCGTCATCATCAACCTTCCTCCATCACCAGTTGCATGATGCTCACCGCCGTGCGTGAGTAATTCCATCGTAGGCTTGCTGGAAGGCGATGGGTTGGATGAGATTTATCATGTAATCGAGTTAGTTTTATTGGGTTTGATCCCTAGTATCCACTATGTTCTGAGATTGATGTTGCTATGCTTAATGCTTGTCACTTGGGCCCGAGTGCCATGATTTCAGATCTGGACCTATTATGTTTTCATCAATATATGAGAGTTCTTGATCCTATCTTGCAAGTCTATAGTCACCTACTATGTGTTATGATCCGGCAACCCCGAAGTGACAATAATCGGGACCACTCCCGGTGATGACCGTAGTTTGAGGAGTTCATGTATTCACTATGTGTTAATGCTTTGTTCCGGTACTCTATTAAAAGGAGGCCTTAATATCCCTTAGTTTCCGATAGGACCCCGCTGCCACGGGAGGGTAGGACAAAAGATGCCATGCAAGTTCTTTCCATAAGCACGTATGACTATATTCGGAATACATGCCTACATTACATTGATGAATTGGAGCTAGTTCTGTGTCACCCTATGTTATGACTGTTACATGATGAACCGCATCCGGCGTAATTCTCCATCACCGATCCATTGCCTACGAGCTTTCCATATATTGTTCTTCGCTTATTTACTTTTCCGTTGCTATTGTTATCCTCACTACAAAATACCAAAAATATTACTTTTGCTATCGTTACCTTTTACCACCATTACCATTACTATCGTATTACTTTGCTACTAAACACTTTGCTGCAGATATTAAGTTTCCAGGTGTGGTTGAATTGACAACTCAGCTGCTAATACTTGAGATTATTCTTTGGCTCCCCTTGTGTCAAACCAATAAATTTGGGTTGAATACTCTATCCTCGAAAACTGTTGTGATCCCCTATACTTGTGGGTTATCACCCTGCAAAAACAAGTTAGACGTCCTCTACTTTGTTATTGCAAGTTTTATGTGGCTGCTATGGGCTAAGCAAGAACCGTTCTTACATATGCATCAAAAAACCACAACGCGGTATAGTGATTGCTTTTTGATCTTCAGAAAGAACCCTGTTCATTGAATCCGATTCAACTAAAGCTGGAGAAACAGACACCCACTAGCCACCTGTGTGTGAAGCACGTTGGTAGAACCAGTCTCGCGTAAGTGTACGCGTAATGTCGGTCTGGGCCGCTTCATCCAACAATTCCGCTGAATCAATAATAAACTAGTGATAGAAAGCAATATCTATATACCCACGTCCACAACTCCTTTGTGTTCTACTCGTGCATATAACATAAACGCATAAACCCAGTAATTTCAAAATTTTCCTACACACACGCAAGATCGTGGTAATGCATAGCAACGAGAGGGGAGAGTATCGTCTACATACTCTCGTAGACCGTAAGCGGAAGCGTTATGACAACGCGGTTGATGTAGTCTTGCGTCTTCATGATCGACCGATCTAGTACCGAATATACGGCACCTCCGTGATCTACACACGTTCGGCTCGGTGACGTCCCGCAAACTCATGATCCAGTGGAGATTCAAGGGAGAGCTTCAGGAGCACGACGGCGTGATGACAGTGATGATGTTGCTACCGGAACAGGGCTTCGCCTAAGCACCGCTACGATATTACCGAGGTGGATTATGGTGGAGAGGGCACCGCACACGGCTAAAGATCAATGGTCAACTTGTGTGTCTATGGGGTGCCCCCCTCCCCCGTATATAAAGGAGTGGAGGAGGGGGAGGGGGCCGGCCTCCTAGGCGCGCCCCAAGGGGAGTCCTACTCCCATCGGGAGTAGGATCACCCCCTGCCTTGTTGGATTTAGGAGAGAAGGAAGGTGGAGGGTGGAGGAAGGGAAGGGGGGCTGGCCCCCCACCCAATTCGGATTGGGCTTGGGGGGCGCTCCCCTCCTTTGCTCCTTTCCCCTGTCTCCCACTACGGCCCAATAAGGCCCATACACCTCTCGGGGGGTTCCGGTAACCTCCCGGTGCTCCGGTATACCCCCGTTTTCACCCGGAACCATTCCGATGTCCAAACATATGCTTCCAATATATCGATCTTTATGTCTCGACCATTTCGAGGCTCCTTGGTATGTCCATGATCAAATCTGGGACTCCGAACTACCTTCGGTACATCAAAACACATAAACTCGTAATACTGGTCCTCACCTAACGTTAAGCGTGCGGACCCTACGGGTTCGAGAACTATGTAGACATGACCGAGACATGTCTTCGGTCAATAACCAATAGTAGAACCTGGATGCTCATATTGGTTCCTAGATATTCTACGAAGATCGTTATCGGTCAAACCGCATAACAATATACGTTGTTGCCTTTGTCATCGGTATGTTACTTGCCCGAGATTCAATTGCCGGTATCTCAATACCTAGTTCCATCTCATTACCGGCAAGTCTGTTTACTCGTTCCGTAATGCTACATCCCGTACCAAACTCATTAGCTACATTGCTTGCAAGGCTTATAGTGATGTACATTATCAAGAGGGCCCAGAGATACCTCTCCGACAATCGGAGTGACAAATCCCAATCTTGATCCATGCCCACTCAACAAACACCATCGGAGACACCTGTAGAGAACCTTTATAATCACCTAGCTACGTTGTGACGTTTGGTAGCACACAAAGTGTTCCTTTGGTATTCGGGAGTTGCATGATCTCATAGTCATAGGAACATGTATAAGTAATGAAGAAAGCAATAGCAACAAACTAAACAATCATCGTGCTAAGCTAACGGATGGGTCAAGTTAGTCACATCATTCTCTAATGATGCGATACCGTTAATCAAATGACAACTCATGTCTGTGGTTAGGAAACTTAACCATCTTTGATTCAATGAGCTAGTCAAGTAGAGGCATACTAGTGACACTTTGTTTGTCTATGTATTCACACATGTAATAAGTTTCCAGTTAATACAATTCTAGCATGAATAATTAACATTTATCATGATATAAGGAATATAACTAAGAACTTTACTATTGCCTCTAGGGCATATTTCCTTCAGCTTGAATATAAATAAGAACTTTACTATTGCCTCTAGGGCATATTTCCTTCAGCTTAACCCATCAAAGTGCACATTCAGAGTCCAACGTGGAAAGTTACTCGGTTTCCTTGTTTCCGAACGAGGGATCGATGCTAACCTAGAGATGGTTGGAGCAATCCTCCGAATGAAACTCCCCGTGCATGTGCACGACGTTCATAAGCTCACTGGTTGTTTGGCTGTGTTGAGCCGATTCATCTCTCGTGTCGGTGAAAAGGCATTGCCTCTTTACTGATTGATGAAAAAGTCTGACAAGTTCGAGTGGACTCGTGAAGCCGAAGCAGAGTTTGTAGAGCTCAAAGCCCTGCTTTCCACCCAGCCGGTGCTTGCTGCTCCGGTCAGCAAAGAACCTCTATTACTATACATTGCAGCCACTTCACAAGTCATCAGCACTGTGCTGACGGTCGAGCGGGAAGAACAATGCAAATCTTACAAAGTTCAGTGCCCAGTATATTATATTTCTGAAGTCTTGACTCCGTCCAAGCAGACATATCCGCATTATCAGAAGCTTGTCTATGGAATTTACTTGACCGCGTAGAAAGTTGCACACTACTTTTCAATCATCCAGTTTCAGTCGTCAGCGACACTCCATTGTCAAAAATTCTGAACAACAGAGATGCAACTGGTCGAGTGGAAAAAATGCCGATTGAACTCCTTCCATTGGAAATCAAGTTCGGGGCAAAGAAAGCAATCAAGTCCCAAGCAATAGCAGATTTCCTCACCGAGTGGATTGAACAGCAGCAACTGAGTCAGATTCACTCGGAGCATTGGACTATGTTCTTTGATGGGTCCAAGATGCTGAATGGTTCTGGTGCTGGTGTAGTTCTGGTATCTCCCAGAGGGGACAAGCTCAGTTATGTCCTTCAAATTTGCTTTGATTCCTCAAACAATGAAGCTGAGTATGAGGCACTGCTGTATGGGTTGTGTATGGCTATCTCACTCGACGTCTGTCGCCTGATGGTCTACAACGACTCGGACTTAGTGGTCAATCAAGTAATGAAGGAGTGGGATATCAGGAGTCCAGCCATGACTGGTTACTGCAATGCAGTAAGGAAGCTAGAAAGGAAGTTCGAGGGGTTAGAACTCCATGACATACCCTGAATCAAGAATCAAGCCACTGACGATCTGGCAAAGTTGGGTTCCACTCGGAAACCTATACCCAAGAATGTGTTCTTGGAGCATCTCCATACCATGTATGTCCAAGAAGATGCTTTCACACAGGAGCCCCTGCAACCTAAAAGTTCTACCGATCCGACTGAGATTGAACTCCCAGTCGTGGTTGACCTAATCATGGAAGTTTTGGTAATCACCCCCGACTGGACAGTACCATATATTGCATATCTACTTAGGAAAGAGCTTCCAGAAGATGAAGATGAGGCCCGTCAGGTTGTCCGTGGATCCAAAGCATTCACGGTGATAGGTGGTCAGCTTTACAAAGAAAGTGTCACAAGGGTCGCTCAACGATGTATTACACCAGACGAAGGTCGAATGATTCTAAATGATATCCACTCGGGGACCTGTGGTCACCATGCGTCCTCTCGGACCATCATGGCCAAAGCATACTGAGTGGGATTCTATTGGCCATGTGCGAATGAGATGGCAAAAGATATAGTCGACAAGTGCGAGGGCTTCCAGATATACTCAAACATGTCTCACAAGCATGTATCTGCCTTGAAGACTATTCCACTCGTCTGGCCGTTTGTTGTCTGGGGATTGGATATGGTTGGACCATTCAAGACCGGTAGAAGTGGTTTCACTCATTTGCTTGTGGAAGTCGACAAATTCACCAAGTGGATAGAGGCCAAGCCCATCAAGAATCTTGATTCAAGCACTGCCATCAGTTTCATCAGAGAGTTGATATTCCGATATGGAGTCCCTCACAGTATTATCATAGATAATGGGTCAAACTTTGATTCTGATGAGTTGAGGACATTCTGTGCTTCCCAAGGCACTCGGGTCGACTACGCATCCGTTGCGCAACCGCAGTCGAATGGGCAAGCAGAAAGGGCGAATGGTTTGATCCTTCAAGGGCTGAAATCCCGACTGATGCATGATCTCAAGCATGCTACCGGAGCTTGGGTGACTGAATTACCATCTGTCCTATGGGGATTAAGAACAACTCCAAACCGGTCGATGGACTGAACCCCTTTCTTCATGGTGTATGGTGTTGAAGCTGTACTTCCAAGTGATTTGCTGCACAACGCTCCCCGAGTGGAACTTTTCTCAGAAGCCGAAGCTGAACAGGCATGCCAAGATGCAGTTGATCTCTTGGAGGAAGAACGTGAAATGCCTCTGATCCGGTCGACCATCTACCAACAACACTTGCGTCGATTCCACTCCCATATTGTCGGAGGTCGAGTATTCTAGGAAGGAGACCTTGTGCTCCGAGTGCAGCAGAAGTGGCCTCATAAGCTCGCTCCGGACTGGGAAGGCCCCTTCATCGTCACCAAGGTGCTCGACAATGGGGTGTATCACCTCTACAACGTAGGCATGAAGAAAGAAGAGCCACACTCATGGAATGCAGAGTTGCTCCGCCGTTTCTACACCTATACACTCGGATCAATGAGTTGTAATAAGAATCCTTGAGTTTGCTTTTCAAAGACAAGATTTTTGCAGTATCTAATGATTATCATCCCGTAAACACATGTGTTCAAATCCCCTAGTGGGTGGCTTACCCGCGAACCCGATTCGCCAAAGTTAAAAAGCCATTTCGGGTGGAGAGCAATCCTCCCACTCGGGGACTTAGCTTGTAACGCCCTCAATGCGACTATATCTCCTACGTGTCGAAGCACGACTTAGAGGCATAACCGCATTGAAAGCAATGTCGCAAGTAAGGCAATCTTCACAACATCCCATGTAAATAGATAATAAAAAGGGGAAGGTACATAGTTGGCTTACATTCGCCACGTCAAACAAAGTACATAAATAGCATTACATCATCCAATCACTCATGGACCGGCTATGGTGCCAAAATAAAAGATCAACCCAACATGCGACACGGTCCCGATCGCCCCAACTGGGCACCACTACTGATCATCAGGGAAAGACACATAGTAACGGCGTGAGTCCTCGTCGAACTCCCACCTGAGTTCAAGCGCGTCATCTGGAACGGAGTCGTCTGGCCCTGCATCTAGTTTGGAAATAATCTATGAGCCACAGGGACTCAGCAATCTCGCACCCTCGCGATCTAGACTATTTAAGCTTATAGGTAAGGCAAGGTAATATGTGGAGCTGCAGCAAGCGTCTAGCATATATGGTGGCTAACCTGTTCGCAAAAGGGAGCGAGAAGAGAAGGAAAAGCATGAACAAATAACTAGAGAAGAACCTGCAGCAAGCATTACTCCAACACCGTGTTCACTTCCCGGACTCCACCGAGAAGAGACCATCACGGTAACACACACAATTGATTCATTTTAATTAAGTTAAGGTTCAAGTTATCTACAACCGGACATTAACAAATTCCCATCTGCCCATAACCGCGGGCACGGCTTTCGAAAGTTCAAATCCCTGTAGGGGAGTCCCAACTTATCCCATGACAAGCTCTCACGGTCAATGAAGGATATACCTTCTCCCGAGACACTCCGATCAGACTCGGTATCCTGGTTCTACAAGACACTTCGACAAGTTAAAACAAATCTAGCAACACCACCCGAATGTGCCGACAAATCCCGATTGGAGCTGCACATATCTTGTTCTCAGGGCACACTCAGATTGTCCAAACTTCCGGTAGGCCAGCCGAGAGTTGCCCCTGGTGGCCACCGGCGGCTGACGAGGTGGACCAACACTCAGAGGAGCACTGGCCCAGGGGGGTTTAAATAAGATGACCCTTGGGCTCCGGAAACCCAAGGGAAAAAGAGGCTAGGTGGAAAATGGTAAAACCAAGGTTGGGCATTGCTGGAGGAGTTTTATTCAAGGCGAACTATCAAGGGGTTCCCATTATTACCCAACCACGTAAGGAACGCAAAATCCGGGAACATAACACCGATATGACAGAAACTAGGGCGGCAAGAGTGGAAAAGAACACTAGGCTAAAAGGCCGAGCCTTCCACCCTTTACCAAATATATAGATGCACTAAGATAACAAGATAATATAATGATATCCCAACAAGAAAATAATGTTCCAACAAGGAACGGTCTCCAATCTTCACCTGCAACTAGCAACGCTATAAGAGGGGCTGAGCAAAGCGGTAACATAGCCAATCAACGGTTTGCTAGGACATGGTGGGTTAGAGTTTTAACATGGCAATTTGGGAGGCATGATAAGCAAGTGGTAGGCATCGTAGCATAGGCATAGCAAAAGAGCGAGCATCTAGCAAAGAAAAGATAGAAGTGATTTGGAGGGTATGATCATCTTGCCTGCAAAGTTGTCAGAGTTGACTGGATCCTCGAAAGCAAACTCAACGGGCTCCTCGTTAGCGAACTCGTCTCCCGGCTCTACCCAAACAAGACAAACAAGCAAAAAGGACACAATCAACCATGTGCAAAGCTCAAACAACATGATGCAAACATGGTATGCTATGTGGGATGCGATATGTGATGCATATGCAAGATTTGAAAAGGAATGAATGAACCTGGCCTCAACTTGGATATCCAAGAGTGCCACTGGAAAGGTGAGGTGATTTTGGTTAAAATCGATATAAAGAACACCGGAATCGGAGACACGGTTTGGAAATGGCAAGCAATTCAAATATGGCACCGGTCTGCGATAAACAACAAGTAGCCATCTAAATGCAACAAGTTAAACATGCTACAGCACCCAAACATGGAAACAAAATACATGGCAGGGATCCATTCATGATTCTTAACAAAAGATGAACACTGAGCTACGGCCAATTCATCGATTAACAGGTTCAAACAAGCATGGAAAAAGTGCAATTGGTAAACAGATCTCAGACTTGGTGAAATTAACACTTGTCTGGAATTTCAGATCAGGTAGCACACTTTGGAGCATGAAAACTAGATGTAACAGGGACTTAACATGGAAAAGTAAAGAATGGCATGGAGCTACTCAAAGAGCTTAACAAAAGTCCCTTAGTGACCTTGAGCCAAAAGGGATGAGAAAATACAATTGCAAGCATGTGAACATGGCAAAAACATAATCAGATCTCAGACTTAGTGAAAAACTGGAACATGCAAATCAGATATCAAGTAGGCATGTTTACGAGCTCGATGCACTCACTACAGAGCATATCATGACAATCTAAGAATACACCCATCAAGAATACACATTATGAAAGCTAGACATGGCAAGAACAACACCATAGCATGCACGGATCAACTACAACGTCCTCGGCAAAATCGCTAACAAGTAGACAATCTGCCCAGATTCACGAAATAGCAAAAGTAGAGCTCGATTGACTCAAGCTAGGGTGCTCCATAATTGCAAACAAAGGCATGGATGGATTGAGCACTACAAGATTAACAAAACATCCTTAGTGCTCATCCTCAAAAGAGGCACGGATCACTAGGAAACAACATGAACATATGGCATATTGATAAAAACAGATCAAGGAATTAGTGGAATTGCCAAGTCCCTGAAATCAGCATTAACAAATGCACCACTTTGCAAGCTTGTGCTAGTCACCACACACATCACAAAAATACATGGATGCCACCTTTGGAAAGATTACAAAGCATATGACAAAACACATGTAGAGCTCAGGGGCATATCATGCACACATTAATCATGGCAAAAATGACAAATAGCTATTTGGAGCAACAGATCTGACAATTATCTCAAATAGCACTCTTCCAACAGCATTTTGGGCATCAAGTTGAACACAAATGAAAATGATGCAATGAGATGGAATGATGTGCTCTCTGAGACAAACATTTTAATATGCTACACGCCCAAAACGGATCTACAGATGCAAAGTTACGGCACGATGAAGTTTGCAAAATTATTAGGGTTTCGGGAGAAAGTCAACCCTGAGATCTCCAGATCCAGATCTGGTACTGTAGCTGGCACGGACTTCGAGGATGGTCGGGAGCTCGCCGTACTTGACGTTCGCCGGAGAGCTCGAGCTCGCATGGACTACGTAGTTCACCGGAGAGGAAGAAGACGGCCAGGGCGGGTCGACGGCGTGGAGGAGGCGGCGCCGGACGGCGACGTTGCGGCGAGGTGCGGCGGAGACGGGGCCGCGTGGTGGTGCGGTGAAGACGGCGTGGCGGCGTGGCGAGGAGGGCGGCCGGCGGGCGGCGTGCCTCGGGCGGAGGAGATCTAGGCGCGGGGAGGCGGCGACCGGGCCCGGGAGGGTCTCTCGCGGGCCGGGCGGGCCGCGCCGGTCAGGAGGTGGCTGGGCCACGTGGCACGCTCTGACTCACTGCGGACGGCGGCGGCGGCTGGGTCGGACGTGTCCGCCCCGAGCGGACACGTCCGGCGGTGAGAGGTGGGAGGCGACTAGGGTTTCGGGAGAGGGGAACCGGGAATTTCGGAGGGGGGGGTATTTATAGGCATAGAGGGAGCTAGGAGTGTCCAAAAGAGGTGCGGTTTTCGGCCACGCAACCGTGATCAAACGCTCTAGAAGATGGAGAGGGTTTTGGTGGGTTTTGGGCCAAAATGGAGGGGTGTTGGGCTGCAACACACACGAGGCCTTCTCGGTCCCTCGGTTAACCGTTGGAGCATCAAACGAAGTCCAAATGGTACGAAACTTGACATGCGGTCTACCGGTAGTAAACCAAGGCCGCTTGGCAAGTCTCGGTCCAATCCGGAAATGTTTAACCCCCACACACGAAAGAAAGGTAGAAATGACCAACGGAGGAGAACGGAGCGCCGGAATGCAAAACGGACAACGGGGAAAATGCTCGGATGCATGAGACGAACACGTATGAAAATGCAATGCACATGATGACATGATATGAGATGCATGACAACAACAACACACGGAGACAAAAACCCGAACCCGAGAAAATAAAATAACTTAACGCCGGAAACGACAAGAGTTGGAGTACATATAGGGTAAATCACATCCGGGGTGTTACATAGCTGCGACCCCATAATCGCCTAAGATAAAAAAAACCACTCCGAGCGGAGAGCAATCCTCCCACTCAAGGGCTTAGCGCTACCCTGTAATCGCCTAACTTAAAAAAACACTCCGAGTGGAGAGAAATCCTCCACTCGGGGGCTTAGCTGCAACCCCGTAATCGCCTAAGTTAAAAAAAACTACTCCGAGTGGAGAGCGGTCCTCCCACTCGGAGGCTTAGTTGTGACCCCGTAATCGCCTAAGTTAAAAAAAAACTACTCCGAGTAGAGAGCAATCCTCCCGCTCGAGGGCTTAGCCGCGATCCCGTAATTTCCTAATTTAAAAAAACACTCCGAGTGGAGAGGAATCCTCCCACTCGGGGACCTAGTTGCGACCCCGTAATCGCCTAAGTTAAAAAACCACTCCAAGCGAAGAGCAATCCTCTCAATCGAGGGCTTAGCCGCGACCCTGTAATCGCCTAAGTTAAAAAAACACTCCGAGTGGAGAGCAATCCTCCCACTCGGGGGCTTAGTTGCGACCCCGTAATTGCCTAAGTTAAAAAACTACTCCGAGTGGAGAGCAATCCTCCCACTCGGGGGCTTAGATGTGACCTCGTAATCGCCTAAGTTAAAAAACTACCCCGAGTGAAGACCAATCCTCCCGCTCGAGGGCTTAGCCGTGACCCTGTAATCACCTAAGTTTAAAAAATCACTCCGAGTGGAGAGCAATCCTCCCACTTGGGGGGCTTAGCCGTGACCCCGTAATCGCCTAAGTTAAAAAAACACTCCGAGTGGAGAGCAATCCTCCCACTCGGGGCTTAGCTGCGACCCTGTAACATCCCAAATTTTCAATTTGGAATGTTATACATAGATGATTCTTGCATATCATATTTTATTGCATTTCGTCTCGTGATCCTCGAAATCCTAAGCAACTCAAGGACCCTTGGAGAGAGTTGGGGATTTCCTAGATTTCATATTTGGTTTTTATCAAATATTGAAACAAGGACTTTTGGTTTTAATTTTTTTTCTCTTCGAAAATCTTTCATATTAAAATATATGAGAGGAGATAATATGAATTCTCCAAAATAACTGAAATATTGGAGGAAAATATTAAAATAAAATATTTGATTTTATTTGGATTTTATTTGCATTAGAAAAATTGCACGTTTTCAAAATTGCATTTTAGGGCCAAGAAAATGTTCATCTCGTTCTAAATATTTTATTTAGACGGAGAAATTTTGTTTTGGCATTTTTATATTTTTATTTTATTTTCTAGGATTTTTCTTAGTTTCGGCGGAAATATATATTTTTTTAAAAGGTTTCCGGACCCAGCTGGGCCGAAGCCCAGCCGGCCCGTCCCAGCCGAATCCCTCGCGCGCGCGCCGCCGTGCGTAGCTCGGATGCCGAGGGGAGTCCGAGCCGGACTCCTCCAAGGGTGCGCCCTCGCCCAAGCAAGCCGCCACCCCCGCCCCCTTTAAAGGCCGGCGCCGAGCCCCGCCACCACCACCACCCCGCCTGTAACATCCCAAATTTTCAATTTGGAATGTTATACATAGTCATCTATGCATATCATATTTTATTTGCATTTTTTCTCGCGATCCTCAAAATCCTAAGCAACTCAAGGACCCTCGGAGAGAGTTGGGGATTTCCCCGGTTTTCATATTTGATTTTTATCTAATCTGAAACAAGGATTTTGGTTTTAATTATTTTTCTCTCCGAAAATATTTCATATTAAAATATATGAGAGGAGATAATATGACTTCTCCAAGATAATTGAAATATAGGAGGAAAAATACTAAAATAAAATATTTGTTTTATTTGGATTTTATTGCAATTTTGTTTGCATTAGAAAAATTGCACGTTTTCAAAGTTGCATTTTAGGGCCAAGAAAATGTTCATCTCATTCTAAATATTTTATTTAGACGATGAAAATTTATTTTGGCATTTCTAGATTTTTTATTTATTTGTCTAGGATTTTATTTCTGTCAACGGAATTATTGAAAAAAAGTTCCCACGCCCGACTGGGCATAAGGCCCAGCCGAGCCAGGCCAGCCCGTAGCCGCCGCCGCCTCCCCGCGCGCGCGCCGCTCCACCGCTGCTCAGAGTAGGACTCCGAGCCGGACTCCGCCGCTGCTGCCGCTTGCCCCTCCTCCAAGCAAGCCGCCCCGCCCCGCCCTTTATATAGCCGCCACCCCTGCCGCCCCAAACCACCACCACCGCCGCCGCTGCCACGCGCCAACCCCGCGCTGCCGCCGCCGCTTGCCGCCGACGCCCCGCCACCTCGCCTCGCCGGAGGTAGCCGCCGGATCCGAGCCGCCGGTTTTTTTAAGAACTGTTCGGTTTTTTTAGAAATTTCTAGGTTTGTTTTTTTGGATCGTCAGTTTTTCTCGGTTCTTCTAGTTAGCGGACGTTCGTCCATACGTTCGTTTTAATGAATGGTTTTCGCCCGTTATTTACAGCTAACGAATGCTCGTTCGTTAGTTTGTTCGTCAGCTTTCTTTTATCGGATTTATTCCGCGAGTTTTCTGATCGTGATTTCTGATCCGATCTTAGTTTCTGTTTATCTTTTCGCTCGTTAGTCAGAATCAGGCGATTCAAGCGCCTAGATCTTCGTCTCGAGACCATCTTTCTATTTAACCAACTTAAATAAGTTTTTGTCACTGCAAAATTTTAACCTAGGATCAGATTAGTAAACGAAGCTTCTTTCTTTCCCCGTTTGAGTTTCGTTGCTCCGTTTGATTTGATTCCTTTTGCTAACCGGAGTTCTTAAGTTGAACTTTCTGGTAAACCTCTTTTATTTGAGTTTTGTTTGCGCATCTTTTCTTGTTGCTTATGTATGTTATTTTTTGTTTGCGATAGAACACCCGGAGTGCGAAGCGTGCTACTACGAGTCCCTAGGTTTCGCAGACCGTCAGCAAGGCAAGTAACACTTTGATCATACCCTTTTATCACCCAGTTTTTATGCATTAGTTCCAATCCTCAAACATTGCATGATTAGGATGTCATTAACATGTGGGTTGGGAAGTAGTTAATGAGGTAGAACCTATTACCCTGTTACATTCAAACCCTTGGGAGTTACTTCTACGCGTTGCTTAAATTCCTATGCTATGCTATGCTCATAGACGTGGTTTGGGTTTGAGTGAAATCCATGACAGATGTGAGTTTGTTAATTAATGGTTCAACTCAAGGTGGCAAGTTAAATTAACATCTGGGTGGATTGAGGCACCTGGAGTACATAGTGTTGTCTGTATTTTTTTGGAAATCCCGGAGTACCCGTGCGATCTTCCTATGGACCGCCACCCAGGCTCAAAGGGAACTGAGATGATTCATGCTAGAAACTTCCGTGTGCAGTCACAGGCTATTATGGGCTCTAGCATAGTTGTGTAAGTTACGTGAAGCTCTTGAAGAGGCAGATCAGCAGGTAGTGCGATGTAGGTTTGGTATGGTCTGTCCGGAGTAGACAGTTAATGTTTCTAAAAGACTGTGTCTCGGTCATCCGTTTCTCAAACACCTTGTAGTGTGAGAAATCCAACGGAGGCGACCGAGTCTTGTGGGGAAAAGTGCACAAACCTCTGTAGAGTGTATAAACTAATCATGGTAAGCTGTATCCCCGGTTATGGACAATCTTGAGCTTCTAGTACTTGGAGTATCTTAAGTATCTCATCACCCTAAAAATAATATTGTTGGGTTGTTAATCACCTTAATTGGGATTGAGTTGGAGGAACCTTCTCAATGATGTTTCAACTACCATGATAGTTAAATTAAAACTATTCTTTTGTTGTAGGGAAAAATTGGCTTTTCGCAAAACTATATCCATAGAGCTTTCCACCAGCCAAATATGCATGTAGTGATAGCATTATTCCGTTCCTGCTCTACTGTGTTATTTTGCCAGCATATTCCATGTGCTGACCCGTTTTCGGGCTGCAACGTATTATGTTGCAGACTTTTCAGACGAGGAGTAAGGTTCGTTAGGTCGTTGCCGTGCAGCTCAGCTATGCTGTTGGAGTTGATGGACTCACTTTATCTTCCAAGCCTTCTGCTGTTATCGTATTAGATGGCCTTAAGCCATATTTATTGTAATAAGTTCTCTTTGGAGACATTCGATGTAATAAGTGTGTGATTGCTACTCTGTTATAAATCCTTGAGCACTGTGTGTGTCAGCATTACCGATCCAGGGATGACACTGAAGCACAAAGACTTGACCATTTGAGGTCGGGCCGCTACAAGATGGTATCAGAGCACACGCTAAGTGTAGGACACGACCACTAAGCTAAAGCCGTAGATCACTATTCTCTTCTCACTTCAGACTCCTCTCCATTTTCTACTCTTTAGGATGGCGGACGCAAGGAACAAGTTTGCACAACCGGATGAAGAAGCACCTTTTGGATGACACCTGAAGGAAGTCACTAGGTACCTGAACATAGGAATACCAAGCTTCACCGGGACCTACAATGCCACTTTGCCGGAAGAGGAGCGATGGATGATTCAAGTTCAAGTTCCAGGAAGGACCTTCATAACAGTCATTAAACCTATAGAGTTTTCCTTCGACGCACCAACCTGGAGTTTAGGAAAGAGTATGGCAGCTCACATCAGCATTTGATGCATTGGAGAAGTATATCACAAGGATCTTAAGGACACTATCTACCAGATATGTGGGCGCCGAGATGAGCAATGGGAGATGATCAGTAACAAGAAGGATATATCAATTGCCGCTTTCATCCAGGAGTTAAACCAGCACATTCGACGTCAGGAGAATCAAATGTGCTCAGACATGATAGATTTGAAGAAGGAGAAGACAAGGATCATCGAGCTAGAAGGACTTAAGTCTACATGCGATGGATATGAGGAGGAAATTGCGACACTACTTGAGAAGAATGACGACCTGATTAAGAAGATCGGAATATTTATGGGAGACCCCACACAAGTAGAAGAAGATGAAGAACCCAAGGAGATTCGCCCGGAGGACTACATCATCATCGACGACACCGACTCCGACCTTAGCGATGATGACTTTGAAGATGAAGCTGGAGCAGATATCATGGAGTCTTCAATTGAGGAATAGTTTTAGTAGACCACCATATCATTAGTAGTATTCCACCATGTAAATAAAGTAGTCCGAGCACTTTTGCAATAGTTAGATCGATTGTATTCCTTGCTTGATTGATTGAGTGAAATGTTTGTGTTTGTCTCATGTGCATATGGGTAGTGCTTTCTCATTAGACCTCATTCTATTCTAATCTCTCCCCTCTAAACCCATCAGATGCCTCCGAGACGTGACCCCGGATTTGCTTTCCCACTCGAGCACACTTAGTTGATCCAGCAGCAGAATACCCTGATGCAGTTTTTAGTTCAGAACCAAGGCAACAACAACAACAACAATCCACCACCACCAGTTGACAAATTAGCCAGTTTTCTGAGGTTGCAGCCGCCGGTGTTTTCCAGTAGCACCGAGCCTATAGTAGCAGATGATTGGCTCCGCGGGATTGAAAGGGAGTTAACCACTGCAGG
Organism: Triticum dicoccoides; assembly: GCF_002162155.2. Lineage (NCBI taxonomy): Eukaryota > Viridiplantae > Streptophyta > Magnoliopsida > Poales > Poaceae > Triticum > Triticum dicoccoides. Next base: position 437,148,684 of record NC_041388.1, read on the forward strand.
ATGTACTAATGCTGAGAAGGTGTGTTTTGCCGCACATCTGTTGGATGGACCAGCAGCATCATGGTGGGAGAATTACACTATCACCTACCCTATAGCCACGGTGACATGGGACCAGTTTCAGCAAGCTTTCCGTATAGCCCATGTCTCAACTGGAGCAATGAGTATGAAGAAGCGTGAGTTTCGCAACCTACGCCAGGGGAACCATACTGCGGCTCAGTATGCAGATGAGTTTAGCAAGTTATCTCGCTATGCCCCTGATGATGTGGTCACAGACGCCGCAAAGTAGGAGAAGTTTATGGAAGGGCTGAATGATGAGATGAGTATGCAATTGATGGTGGCATGTAACACCCATGATGCGGCTATATCTCCCACGTGTCGGAGCATGACTTAGAGGCATAACTGCATTGTAGGCAATGTCGCAAGAGAGGTAATCTTTACACATCCCATGTACTGAATAATAAAGAGGTATAGAGTTGGCTTACAATCGCCACTTCACTCAATACATAAATATAGCATTACAATCATCCAGATACAATCAAGGTCCGACCACGGAACCAAAAATAAAGACAACCCCAAATGCATAAGATCCCCGATCGCCCCAACTGGGCTCCACTACTGATCGTCTAGAAAGGAAACGTAGTAACGTCCTGAGTCCTCATAGAACTCCCACTTGAGCTCAGTCATATCCCCTGGAACGGTATCATCGGCACCTGCATATGGTTTTGGAAGTAATATGTGAGTCACGGGGACTCAGCAATCTCACACCCTCACGATCAAGACTATTTAAGCTTATGGGTAGGTAAAAGGTATGAGGTGGAGCTGCAGCAAGCACTAGCATATATGGTGGCTAACTTACACAAATGAGAGCGAGAAGAGAAGGCCAAAGCATGGTCGAGAATCTATGATCAAGAAGTGATCCTAGAACTACTTACATTCAAGCATAACACGAGACTGTGTTCTCTTCCCGGACTCCGCCGAAAAGAGACCATCACAGCTACACACGCTGTTGATCCATTTTAATTAAGTTAAGTGACAAGTTCTCTACAACCGGACATTAACAAATTCCCATCTGCCCATAACCGTGGCCACGGCTTTCGAAAGTACAAATCCCTGCAGGGGTGTCCCAACTTAGCCCATCACAAGCTCTCACGGTTAACGAAGGATATTCCTTCTCCCAGGACGACCCGATCAGACTCAGAATCCCGGTTACAAGACATCTCGACAATGGTAAAACAAGACCAGCATAACCGCCCGAATGTGCTGACAAATCCTGATAGGAGCTGCACATATCTTGTTCTCAAGGCATACCGGATGAGCGCTCCATACAACTAAAACCAAACCTCGAGTTTACCCGAGGGGGCGCTGCAAAGGACTCTAGTTTGGACCAACACTCAAAGGAGCACTGGCCCGGGGGTTTAAAATAAAGATGACCCTTGAGTCCATGGAACCCAAGGGAAAAAGGCTAGGTGGCAGATGGTAAAACCAAGGTTGGGCCTTGCTGGAGGAGTTTTATTCAAAGCAAACTGTCAAGGGGTTCCCATTATAACCCGACCGCATAAGGAACACAAAATCAAGGAACATAACACCGGTATGACGGAAACTAGGGCGGCAAGAATGGAACAGAACACCAGGCATAAGGCCGAGCCCCCCACACTTTACCAAGTATATAGGTGCATTAAAGTAGACAAGATATAATAGTGATATCCCAACAATAAACATGTTCTAACAAGGAACAAACTCCAATCTTCACTTGCAACTAGCAACGCTATAAGAGGGGCTGAACAAAGCGATAACATAGCCAAACAACGGTTTGCTAGGACAAGGTGGGTTAGAGGTTTGACATGGCAATATGGGAGGCATGATAAGCAAGTTGTAGGTATCAGCGGCATAGGCATAGCAATAGAGCGAGCAACTAGCAAGCAAAAATAGAAGTGATTTCGAGGGTATGGTCATCTTGCCTGCAAAGTTCTCCGAGTTGACGTAAGCTTGATCCTCGTAGGCGTACTCAACGGGTTCCTCGATCACATACTCGTCTCCCGGCTCTACCCAAAGCAAGAACACAAGCAAAAGGGAAACACAATCAACCACGGTGCAATGCACAAGCAACATGATGCAAAACATGGCATGATATGCGAGATGTGATATGCAATGCATATGCATGCTCTAGAAGGAAAAGGTTGAACCAGGCCTCAACTTGGCAAACCAAGAGTTCCTCTGGAAAGATGAGTTGATTTCGATCAAAATCGATATAAAGATCACCGGAATCGGATGCACGGTTTGCAAATGGCAAGCAAAACAATAATGGCATGATTCTGTGATTAACAGCATGATGCCATCTAAAATGCACCAAGAAAATAAGCTATTGCACTCTAGCATAGCAACAAAGCACATGGCAGTGTTCCACTCAAGATGCTTGACAAAAGATGAACACTGAGCTATGGCTAAATCACTCAATAGCAGGTTCAAACAAGCATGGCAAAAATGCAAAAGATATCACGTTCATAGACTTGGTGAAAATAACATGTCAGGATTTAACAGCCGGAAGCAATGTTTAGAGCAAAATAACAACATGCTACAGGAACATATCATGGCAAAGCAAGGCATCGCATGAAACTACTCAAAGCATGTAACAAAAGTCCCTTACTGACCATAAACCAAAAGGGATCAGAAAATAATGGCACCCATGTAAACATAGCAAGTTTCGTTAACAGATTCAGACTTAGCAGAAAACTGGACATGGCAAAAACAGAGTTACGTAGGCATGTTTGCAAGCTCGATGCACTCATCACAAGGCATCTCATGACAAACTAAGCATACACCCAGCAAGAAGACATGTTTAAGTTACTAACCATGGCAAGAACAATCTCATAGCATGCATGGAACAACTAAAACAACCTCGGCAAAATTGATTAACACGTAAACAATCTGCCAGAAACATTTTATAGCAAAAGTAGAGCAAGATTGAGTCATGCTAGGGTACTCCATAATTGCAAACAAAGACATGGATGGATAGAGCATAAAAATATCTCAAAATCATCCTTACTGAACATGCTCAAAAGATGCATGCATCACTCTGTAGCAACATTAATACATGGCATAAAATTAACATCAGGGAAATGACTTACAAGAATTCTAAGTCCCTGAAATCAGCAACATCACGAGAGCTACTTTGCATGCTGGTGCTAGTCACCACATTGATCACAAAAATACATGGCATACACCCCTGTAAAGATGGATGGCATAGCCCAAAACACATGTAGGGCTCAAGTTCATAGGAGGCACACATAAAACATGGCAAAAATGACAAATGTCCATAATCTGATAAGAAGCAGAAACTAACATTATATAGCACTCTTGCAACAGCATTTAGGGCATCAAGACGAACTCAAACAAGCGTGGTGCAATGGAATGAAATGAAGAGCACATCTAGACGAACAATTTGATATATCACACACGCAAAACGGAGCTACGGATGCAAAGTTATGATGCGATGAACATGCCAGAAAAATATTAGGGACTTTGGCAGAAAACGGGGTCAACCCTAAGTTTTGGATCTGGATCTGGCGACACGCTTCTCGAGGTTGACCGGGTTCTCGCCGGAGAAGAAGGGGACGGTGGCCGGAGTTGCTGGATTCGTTCGCCGGCGACGAGGAGCACGCCGGTGGGGGCCGGAGCCGGTGAGGGGGCGCAGGGCCGGAGCCGGCGGCACGGCACCGCGGGGTCGGCGCGGGGTCGGCGGGGCTCGCCGGCAAT
>NC_041388.1:437153267-437164094 GCF_002162155.2 Triticum dicoccoides
GAGGAGGAGAGCGGGCGCGCGGGGGCGGCAAAGGCGCACCGGGCGCAGGGCGGCTCGGGCCGCGGGGGCCTGCCCCGGGCCGCGCGGGCCGGTGCGATGGGAGGTGGCGGCGGGCCATGTGTCGGCCTGTGAGTGGCTCAGGGTGGTGGCGGGTTTTGTCCGGCCAGACCGGACGTGTCCAGCGGCGGGAGGAGGAAGAGGCTAGGGTTTTGGACTGCGGGAATTTCGGAGGAAAGACCAATTTATAGATAGAAGGAGCTAGGAGACTCCAAATGAGGTGTGGTTTTCGACCACGCGGTCGTGATCGAATGACCGAGAGGACGGAGGAGGTTTAGGTGGCTTTTGGGCCACTTTGGAGAGGTGTTGGGCTGCAACACACTCGAGGCCTTTACGGTTCCTCGGTTAACCGTTGGAGTATCAAACGAACTCCAAATGGCACGAAACTTGACAGGCGGTCTAACGGTAGTATATCAAGGCTGCTTGGCAAGTCTCGGTCCAATCTGAGAATTTTTAACACCCGCACACGAAAAGAGGTAAAAGGAGACGTTGGAGGACATAGGAGTGCCGGAATGCAAAACAGACAACGGAGAAAATGCTCGGATGCATGAGACGAACACGTATGCAAATGCGATGCACATGATGACATGATATGATATGCATGACATGGACAAAAGAAAAACAAAGACAAAACCCAACCACGAGGAAATATCATAACTTAGTGCCGAAAATGGCAAGAGTTGGAATACAAATATGGCAAGTTACATATGGGGCGTTACAACACTCCACCACTACGAAAGGATCTCGTCCCGATATCTAGGACTGGAAAAAATCCGGATATTCAGAATGGAGGTGATCCTCGCGTTCCCAGGTGGCTTCACGGTCGGAATGATGTGACCACTTCACTTTTAGGAATCTGATAGACTTGTTGCGAGTCTTGCGCTCAGTTTCTTCGAGAATAGCAACGGGATGCTCATGATAAGACAGGTCTTCTTGGAGATCAAACTCTTCAAAGTTGATGGTGCGGTCAGGAGTCTTGAAACACTTGCGAAGCTGAGACACGTTAAACACGTCGTGCACGTTTGCAAAGTTGGACGGAAGCTCAAGTTGATAGGCTATATCGCCTCTTTTGCCAATGATCTTGAAAGGACCCATGTATCTAGGGGCAAGCTTCCCTTTGATACCGAAGCGACAAGTACCTTTCATTGGAGAGACGCGGAGGTAGACATGCTCTCCGATCTCGAAAGCCAAGTCACGATGCTTGCTATCATAGTACCTCTTCTGACGCGATTGCGCGGCTTTGAGATTTTTACGAATGACTTTGCATATTTCTTCAGCCTCTGTGATCAAGTCATTGCCAAGAAGTTGGTGTTCACCAGTCTCTGACCAGTTAAGAGGAGTACAACACTTTCTGCCATAGAGAATCTTGAATGGGGCCTTGCCCGAACTCGCTTGGAAGTTGTTGTTGTAAGAGAACTCGGCGTATGGAAGACAATCTTCCCACTTCATACCGAAAGAAATGACACATGCCCTGAGCATATCTTCAAGAATTTGATTGACTCACTTGACTTGGCCACTAGTTTGAGGATGAAAGGTTGTGCTGAAGCGAATGTTGGTGCCCATAGCCTTCTGGAAGGAATCCCACAACTTAGAAGTGAAGATGCTTCCACGATCTGAAGATATCAACTGCGGAATGCCATGCAAAGCGACAATCCTGGAGGTGTATAGCTCTGCCAACTGAGCTGATGTGATAGATTCTTTGATAGGAAGAAAATGAGCCACTTTAGTGAGCTTGTCGATGACAACGAAGATAGCCTCATTGCCATGCTTGGACTTGGGAAATCTAGTCACGAAGTCCATCTCAATATGGTCAAACTTCCATTCTGGAATGGCAAGAGGCTGGAGGAGACCAGCTAGCCATTGGTGTTCTACTTTCACTCTTCTGCAGACATCACATTCATTCACGAACTGAGCAATCTCGCGCTTCATTCGAGTCCACCAATACGACTGCTTGAGGTCATGCTACATCTTTGTACTTCCAGGGTGAATAGAAAGAAGTGAATTGTGAGCCTCGTTCATAATGACTTTACGAAGGTCACCCTTAGGAACAACAATGCGATCCTCGAAGAATAGAGTATCCTTGTCATCAAGACGATAGCACTTGTACTTGGGTTGGCTCTTGGCAATCCCAATCTTCACCTTCTTCACCATAGCATCAAGAAGTTGAGCCTCACGAATCTGATCTTCCAAAGTAGGCGAGACTTGGAGGTTGGCAAGGAATCCTTGAGGAACAACTTGGAGATTAAGTTTGCGTAAAGCTTCACAAAGATCCGGTTGGTAGGGCTTGAGAATCAAACTGTTGCAGTAAGCCTTCCTGCTCAAAGCATCAGCAATTACATTGGCCTTGCCCGGAGTATATTCAATACTCAGATTATACTCTTGAATCATTTTGACCCAACGAGTCTGCCTGAGGTTGAGGTTGGGCTGAGTGAAGATGTACTTGAGACTCTTATGATCAGTGAAGATGTCCACTTTTCTTCCCAACAAGAGATGTCTCCATGTTAAAAGAGCATGGACAACTGCCGCCAACTCGAGGTCATGAGTGGGGTAGTTCTTTTAGTTGGGCTTCAACTGGCGAGAGGTATAGGCAACAACTTTCTTCTCTTGCATTAATACAGCACCGAGACCTTGAAGGGAAGCACCACAGAAAACCTCAAATGGTTTGGATTCATCAGGAGGAGTCAGAACTGGAGTTGTGACTAACTTCTCTTTGAGGGTGTTGAAAGCTACATCACATTCAGGCGTCCAGACATATTTCACATGCTTCTGGAGAAGGTTGGAAAGAGGCTTCACGGTCTTAGAGAAATTCTCAATGAATCTTCAACAATAGCTTGCGAGCCCAAGGAAGCTGCGGAGCTGCTTCACATTCTGAGGCAGTTCCCAATTCACAATTGCAGACACCTTCTCAGGATTAACAGCTATGCCCTTGGCAGAGATGATATGCCCAAGGTAGAGAACCTCATCGAGCCAAAACTCGCACTTTGAAAACTTCACATAGAACTGATGTTCTCTGAGTTTGTCCAGCACCAATCTCAAGTGCTTGGCATGATCCTCCTTGTTCTAGGAAAAGACCAGAATGTCATCGAGATAGACCAAGACGAAGTCATTTGTGTAGGGGTTGAAGATGAAGTTCATCATGCGAGAGAATGTTGGAGGAGCATTGACAAGGCCGAAAGACATGACAGTGTATTCATAGGAACCATAGCTTGTTCTGAATGCTGTCTTGGGGATGTCTTGTTCACGAATGTGAATCTGATGATAACCCATACGGAGGTCAAGTTTGGAGAATACTTGAGCACCTTTGAGTTGTTCGAAAAGCTCGTTGATGTTGGGAAGTGGGTACTTGTTCTTTATGGTGTTCTTGTTCAATGGGCAGTAGTCGACACAAAGTCGGTCCGTTCCATCCTTCTTATTGACAAAAAGAAACACCACAACCCCATGGAGAAGAACTTGGTCGGATGAGACCCATACACTCTTGTTCATCGAGTTGTTTCTTTAGCTCCTTCAACTCTTTTGGTCCAAGCTTGTAAGGACGTTTGCAAATAGGTTCCATGCCAGGCTCAAGATCGATGACGAATTCAACTGGCCGGTGAGGAGGCATTCCTGGAAGCTCTTCTAGAAAGACGTCTTGATATTCACAAACGACTGGAATCTGGGAGGTGGCATCCAACTCGCCCTTCTCATTGAGAGAAAACTGTCGAATCGTATCATCACGAGCGGCAAAGACGAACACATCCTCAGACAAGTGTGTCAATTGAATCTGCCTGGTAGCACAATCAAGCTGAGCCTTGTGCTTAGAAAGCCAGTCCATGCCGAGAATTAGATCAATATCTGAGTCCCCAAGAACAATAGGAGAAGCTAGAAATTTGTACTCGCCCATCATGATTGAAACATCCGGGACGCAGATATTAGCTGACATCTGCTTGCTTGGGGACACAATTGATAAAGTTCTTGGAAAATGTTGATAATCGCACTCATACTTTGATGCAAAAGGTTTAGAAATGAAACAATGTGATGCACCAGTATCAAAAAGAACTTTTACCAGAATAGAGTTAACTGGAAGGTTACCCATGATCACTTCAGACGAGTCCTCTGCCTGAGCTGCGTTCATCATGTTAACCTTGACATGCTTGGGATTATGCTTGACCACTGTGGTGCTGGCAGATCTCACAGGAGGAGGAGGCGGAAGACGCCTCTGGTTGAAGCATTTGTTTGCATAGTGACCCTTCTGCTGACACTTGTTGCACGTAACCTCTGAAAGTGGCCGGTGATACGGAGCACTTGACCTTGGAGCATGAGACGAAGCCTTGTTCTGAAAGCCTGGGTTGGGAGGGTGGGAAGATCCATTGCCACCTTTGCTCTTCTGCTGATAAGGCTGATAGAACGGAGGAGGAGGAGGCAACCAATACTTTTGCTGCTTAGCTGCCACTTGAGTTGAAGAAGAAGAAGGAGTTGCATCCCTGACTCTCTTCTTGGAAGCATCGCACTTGAGCTGAGCAGCCTCTTGCTTCAGTGCCATGTTGTAGAACTCATCATACTTTTTTGGCTCAAAAAGCACGAGGGCTAGTTGCAGATCTTCTTTGAGGCCACCTCTGGACTGATAAATCATGCTCTTCTCATATGGGACGTCTTGCTTGGCGAAACGAGCGAGCTTCTGGAACATGATGTTGTATTGGTAAACAGACAAGCTGCCTTGCTTCAGATTGCGGAACACCTCACGCTTGCTCTCAACAACACTCTGAGGAATGTGGTGAGCTTTGAAGTCTTGGTGGAAGTCATCCCAGGTAATCACATGACCTCCTCTGGAATCTTTGTATTGTTGATACCACTCTGCAGCTTGGTGTTTGAGTTGGAATTAAGCAAACTTGACAAAGTCCTCAGGCCTGACGTTGCTGCACTCGAAATGTTTGCAGATATCCATGAGCCAATCATCAACGTCTATGGCCTCCACACAGTTACTGAAGGTTTTTGGCTGGTTTGCGAGGAACTGGTTGAGGGTAGCAAACTGAGTTTGATTTTTGCCATTGCCTTGATTTCCTTGGTTGCGATCTTGCAAGAGTTGCATAATCAGCTGCGTTTTGGCGTTGGTAGCGGCCATCACAGCATGACATGCCTCCGGAGGTGGAGGTGGTGGCGGTGGTTCCGGATTTTGACGTGTTGGAGGAGCCATCCTGAAGAGGGTGGCATCCGTTAGCATTTTGACAGACATATATTCAAGCTGAATCAAATGGATCGAAATTGCAACATATAGCCTTAACATTCGAACAAGAATGAACGAATGAATTCCAAACTAAATGGTCACACTTCCATAAATTGAGAATCCACTTAGATACAGGTAGATGAATAAAACAATAAGGTACGGACATGAACAAATACTTGGTAAGGATTACCCAAACACAAACCAAATATCTGCGGAAGAAATACTAGAGCTACATGAATTCCCACCTATGAAACTCTCGAAACTTTCCGGATATGCAATCAGGTGTTGGGGATACAGGGGAAGCATAATATCTCACCCAAAACTAGCAAATCCTACATCCAGCTGTATCCATCCTTCAACACATAACCAAGAAACTTTCGGAAATCATTTACCTCAATCTTCAAAAAGCATCTGTTATACAAGTTATGGCAATACTCCCGAACTCCCGCCCCAGTACTGGGTGGCGTCGAGGTTATCACACCAACAACTGCATAAAAGAGATTTTCGATGTCGGCGAAACTCATGTATTCCAGAACAGCAACGATAAAATTGTGATGACAACACCTCGGAGCTCAACTCCCCGGGACACAGCCACAACCCCTAAATGTCAAGAGGCACCAAGAACAATGTTCTCGTCATAAAACCATCGGAACGATTCCAATATACCCGCATGATCCTAAAAAAATAGTGAAATTTGACAAGAGAAGAGTCAAAACTCTACATCATGATTCCTCACCAGAGCGACGAAGGGACTAAGGAGTAAAAAGAATCCTAATCTCTGATATATATAATCCTAAAAGACTCAAAACATTTTTCTAGACTCAACAACGCCAGCGATTCGATCAAGCAGGGGGCCCCTAAGTCGGGGAAGGCTCTGATTACCAACTTGTTACACCCACGATGCGGCTATATCTCCCACGTGTCGGAGCACGACTTAGAGGCATAACCGCATTGTAGGAAATGTCACAAGAGAGGTAATCTTCACACATCCCATGTACTAAATAAGAAAGAGGTACAGAGTTGGCTTACAATCGCCACTTCACTCAATACATAAATATAGCATTACAATCATCCAGATACAATCAAGGTCCGACTACGGAACCAAAAATAAAGACAACCCCAAATGCATAAGATCCCCGATCGCCCCAACTAGGCTCCACTACTGATCGTCTGGAAAGGAAACGTAGTAATGTCCCGAGTCCTCATCGAACTCCCACTTCAGCTCAGTCGCATCCCCTGGAACGGTATCATCGGCACCTGCATCTAGTTTTGGAAGTAATCTGTGAGTCACGGGGACTCAGCAATCTCACACCCTCGTGATCAAGACTATTTAATCTTATGGGTAGGTAAAAGGAGTGAGGGGGAGCTGCAGCAAGCACTAGCATATATGGTGGCTAACTTACGCAAATGAGAGCGAGAAGAGAAGGCCAAAGCACGGTTCAGAATCTATGATCAAGAAGTGATCCTAGAACTACTTACGTTCAAGCATAACACGAGACCGTGTTCTCTTCCCGGACTCCGCCGAAAAGAGACCATCGCGGCTACACACGCTGTTGATCCATTTTAATTTAGTTAAGTGACAAGTTCTCTACAACCGGACATTAACAAATTTCCATCTGCCCATAACTGTGGGCACGGCTTTCGAAAGTTCAAATCCCTGCAGGGGTGTCCCAACTTAGCCCATCACAAGCTCTCACGGTCAACGAAGGATATTCCTTCTCCCAGGACGACCCGATCAGACTCAGAATCCCGGTTACAAGACATCTCAACAATGGTAAAACAAGACCAGCAAAGCCGCCCGAATGTGCCGACAAATCCCGATAGGAGCTGCACATATCTCGTTCTCAGGGCACACCAGATGAGCGCTCCGTACAACTAAAAGCAAACCTCGAGTTTCCCCGAGGGGCCCTGCAAAGGACTCTAGTTTGGACCAACACTCAAAGGAGACCTGGCCCAGGGGTTTAAAATAAAGATGACCCTTGAGTCCGCGGAACCCAAAGGAAAAAGGCAAGGTCGAAGATGGTAAAACCAAGTTTGGGCCTTGCTGGAGGAGTTTTATTCAAAGCGAACTGTCAAGGGGTTCCCATTATAACCCGACCGCGTAAGGAAGGCAAAATCAAGGAACATAACACCGTTATGACGGAAACTAGGGCGGAAAGAGTGGAACAAAACACCATGCATAAGGCCGAGCCTTCCACCCTTTACCAAGTATATAGGTGCATTAAAGTAGACAAGATATAATAGTGATATCCCAACAATAAACATGTTCCAACAAGGAACAAACTCCAATCTTCACCTACAACTAGCAACGCTATAAGAGGGGTTGAACAAAGCGGTAACATAGCCAAACAACGGTTTGCTAGGACAAGGTGGGTTAGATGTTTGACATGGAAATATGGGAGGCATGATAAGCAAGTGGTAGGTATCGCGGCATAGGTATATCAATAGAGTGAGCAACTAGCAAGCAAAAATAGAAGTGATTTCGAGGGTATGGTCATCTTACCTGCGAAGTTCTCCGAGTTGACGTAAGCTTGATCCTCGTAAGTGTACTCAACGGATTCCTCGGTCACGTACTCGTCTCCTGGCTCTACCCAAAGCAAGAACACAAGCAAAAGGGAAACACAATCAACCACGGTGCAATGCGCAAGCAACATGACGCAAAACATGGCATGATATGCGGGATGTGATATGCAATGCATATGCATGCTCCGGAAGGAAAAGGTTGAACCAGGCCTCAACTTGGCAAACCAAGAGTGCCACTAGAAATATGAGTTGATTTCGGTCGAAATCGATATAAAGATCACCGGAATCGGATGCACGGTTTGCAAATGGCAAGCAAAACAATAATGGCACGATTCTGCGATTTTAGATGGCATCGTGCTGTTAATCGCAGAATTGTGCCATTATTGTATTGCTTGCCATTTGCAAACCGTGCATCCGATTCCGGTGATCTTTATATCGATTTCGAGCGAAATCAACTCATCTTTCCAGAGACACTCTTGGTTTGCCAAGTTTAGGCCTGGTTGAAACTTTTTCCTTCCGGAGCATCCATATGCATTGCATATCACATCCCGCATATCATGCCATGTTTGGCATCATGTTGCTTGCGCATTGCATTGTGGTTGATTGTGTTTCCCTTTTGCTTGTGTTATTGCTTTGGGTAGATCTGGGAGACGAGTACGTGATCAAGGAACCCGTTGAGTACGCTTACGAGGATCAAGCTTACATCAACTCAGAGAACTTTGCAGGCAAGATGACCATACCCTCGAAATCACTTCTATTTTTGCTTGCTAGTTGCTCGCTCTATTGCTATGCCTATGATGCAATGCCTACCACTTGCTTATCATGCCTCCCATATTTCCATGTCAAACCTCTAACCCACCTTGTGCTAGCAATCCGTTGTTTGGCTATGTTACCGCTTTGTTCAGCCCCTCTTATAGTGTTGCTAGTTGCAGGTGAAGATTGGAGTTTGTTCCTTGTTGGAACATGTTTATTGTTGGGATATCACTATTATATCTTGTCTACTTTAATGCACCTATATACTTGGTAAAGGGTGGAAGGCTCGGCCTTATGCCTGGTGTTTTGTTTCACTCTTGCCGCCCTAGTTTCCATCATAAGGGTGGAAGGATATCGCCGAGTATGTGGCCGTATGTGATGTATGTCAGAGAGTGAAGGCAGAGCATCAAAAGCCAGCAGGATTGCTATAGCCTATGCCGATACCCGAATGGAAATGGGATAAACTTGGCACTGATTTTATCACCGGATTACCCATTACCAAATTAGGGTACGATTCTATATGGGTAGTAGTTGACCGTTTAACCAAAGTGGCACACTTTATCCCAGTGAAAACAATTGATACTAGTGCAAAGTTGGCCAAGATATATATATGACTAGGATTGTATGTCTGCATGGAGTTCCGAGGACCATCGTATCGGATAGAGGGACACACTTTACCTCAAAGTTTTGGCATCAGCTGCACCAGACCTTGGGAACCAGATTGGAGTTCAGTACAACATTTCACCCGCAGACAGATGGACAGACCGAGAGAGTCAACCAGATTCTGGAGGACACATTGAGAGCCTGTGCGCTAGATTATGGATCTAGTTGGGATGACAATCTGCCTTACGCAGAGTTCTCATACAACAATAGTTACCAAGCCAATCTGAAGATGGCACCATTTGAAGCTCTGTATGGCCGAAGGTGCAGATCGCCATTGATGTGGGATGAAGTTGGAGACCGATAGTTGTTTGGACCAGACTTGATCAAAGAGTCTGAGGAGAAGGTTAAACTGATCCGGGATAGACTGAAGATAGCCCAGTCCAGGCAGAAGAGTTATGGAGATTCGAAACGCAAGGAGGTAACCTACGAAATTGGAGATAGAGCATATTTGCGAGTATCACCTTTGCGGGGAGTGAAACGTTTTGGAGTTAAGGGAAAGTTAGCCCCGAGATTTGTAGGACCATATCGTATTTTGGAACGGATGGGAGAAGTTGCATACAAGTTGGAGTTACCTGAAGGACTGTCAGGAGTTCATGATGTGTTTCACGTTTCCCAGTTGAAGAAGTGCCATGTTGAGATGGCCGACATACCACTAAGAGATATCGTACCCTTGGAGGCGATTCAGTTGGACAATGACTTGACTTATGAAGAGAAGCCAGTCAAGATTTTGGATTTTTCCAGTCGAGTCACCCGCATCAAGGTTATTAAATTTTGCAAGGTTCAGTGGAGCCACCATACCGAGGACGAAGCCACGTGGGAACGAGAGGATGATCTCCGCAAGGACCACCCAAACCTATTTTGTAGCCTACCCGAATCTCGAGGGTGAGATTCATCTTAAGGGGGGTAGGTTTGTAACATCCCAAATTTTCAATTTGGAATGTTATACATTGATCATTCTTACATATCATACTTTATTGCATTTCATCTCGTGATCCTCGAAATCCTAAGCAACTCAAGGACCCTTGGAGAGAGTTGGGGATTTCCCAGATTTCATATTTGATTTTTATCAAATATTGAAACAAGGACTTTTGGTTTTAATTATTTTTCTCTCTGAAAATATTTCATATTAAAATATATGAGAGGAGATAATATGACTTCTCAAAAATAATTTAAATATTGGAGGAAAATATTAAAATCAAATATTTGATTTTATTTGGATTTTATTAGCATTAGAAAAATTACACGTTTTCAAAATTGCATTTTAGGGCCAAGAAAATGTTCATCTCGTTCTAAATATTTTATTTAGACGGAGAAAATTTGTTGTCATTTTTAGATTTTTATTTTATTTTCTACGATTTTTCTTAGTTTCGGCGGAAATATATTAAAAAAAAGGTTTCCGGACCCAGCTGGGCCGAAGCCCAGCCGGCCCGTCCCGGCCGTCTCCTCACGTGCGCGCCACCGTGCGTAGCTCAGACGTCGAGGGGAGTCCGAGCTGGACTCCTCCCCGGGTGCCCCCTCACCCAAGCAAGCCGCCGCCCCCAACCCCTTTAAAGGCCGCCACCGAGCCCCGCCACCACCACCACCCCGCCGCCCCGCAACCCGCTCCCGAGCCGCGCCCCGCCGCCGTCGCC
>NC_041388.1:437164332-437185251 GCF_002162155.2 Triticum dicoccoides
GCCTGAGCCCCGCAACGCTGGAGGTACCTCACCGCCGTTCGGTTTTTTTTTTAAAAAACAATCCATTTTTTTAAAACCCTAGCCTGTTTTTTCGGTTGGCCGGTTTTTTTCTGGTTTTTCTTTTTCGCGGACGTTCATCAGGACGTTCGTTTTAACGAACGGTTTACGCCCGTTAGTTATAGGCTAACGAACGCTCGTTCGTTAGCCTGTTCGTCAGTTTCCTTTTATCGGATTATTCTGCGATTATTTCTGATCGCGATTTCTGATCCGATTTTCATTCTAGTTTATCTTTTCGCTCGTTAATCGGAATCAGGCGATTCAAGCACCTAGATCTTCGTCCCAAGACCTTCTTTCCGCTTAACCAACTTGCACAAGTTTTTGCTACTGTAAAATTTGACTTATGTCCAGATTAGTAAATGGATCTTATTTCTTTCGCCGTTTGAGTTTCCTTGCTCCGTTTGATTTGATTATTTTTGCAAACCAGAGTTCTTAAGTTGAACTTTCTGGTTAGATCTTCTTATTTGAGATTGACCCTTGTTTCTTAGCTTGATTGCCTATGTAAGTTATTGTTTGTTTATAATAGAATTCCCGGAGTGCGAAGCGTGTTATTTGAAGTCTCTATGTTACGCGGAGCATCAGCAAGGCAAGTAACACTTTGATCATATCCATTTATCACCCAGTTTTTATGCATTAGTTCCAATCCTCAAACATTGCATGGTTAGGATGTCATTAACATCTGGGTTGGGAAGTAGCTGATGAGGTAGAACCTATTACCCTGTTACATTCAAACCCTTGGGAGTTACTTATACCCGTTGCTTATATTGCTATGCTATGCTCGTAGACGTGGTTTGGGTGAGTGAAATCCATGACAGATGTGAGATTGTTAATTAATGGTTCAACTTAAGGTGGCAACTTAAATACACATCTGGGTGGATTGAGGCACCTGGAGTACCTAGTGTTGCCTATATTTTTGGAAATCCCGGAGTACCCGTGTGATCTTCCTATGGACCGCCACCCAGGCTCAAAGGGACCTGAGATTATTCATGCTAGAAACTTACATGTGCAACCACAAGCTATTATGGGCTCTAGCATAGTTGAGTAAGTTACATGAAGCTCTTGAAGAGGTGGATCAGCAGGTAGTGGGTTTGTAGGTTTGGTATGGTCTGCCCGGAGTAGAGAGTTAATGTTTCTGAAAGACTGTGTCTCGGTCATCCATTTCTCAAACAGCCTGTAGTGCGAGAAAACCAACGGACGAGATCGAGTCTTGTGGGGAAAAGTGCGCAAACCTCTGCAGAGTGTATAAACTAATCATGGTTAGTCGTGTCCCCGGTTATGCACAATCTTGAGTATCTAGTACTTGGAGTATCTGAAGTATCTCATCACCCTAAAAAATATTGTTGGGTTGTTAATCACCTTAATTGGGATTGAGCTGGAGGAACCTTCTCAATGATGTTTCAACTACCATGATTGTTAAATTAAAATCTATTCCTTAGTTGTAGGGAAAAATTGGCTTTTCGCAAAACTATAACCATAGAGCTTTCCACCAGCCAAATATGCATGTAGTGATAGCATTAGTCCGTTCCTGCTCTACTGTGTTATTTTGCCAGCATATTCCATGTGCTGACCCGTTTTCGGGCTGCAACGTATTATGTTGCAGACTTTTTAGACGAGGAGTAAGGTTCGTTAGGTCGTTGCCGTGCAGCTCAGCTATGCCGTTGGAGTTGATGGACTCACTTTATCTTCCAAGCCTTCCACTGTTATCGTATTAGATGGCCTTAAGCCATATTTATTGTAATAAGTTCTCTTTGGAGACATTCGATGTAATAAGTGTGAGATTGCTACTCTGTTATAAATCCTCGAGTACTGTGTGTGTTAGCATTACCAATCCAGGGATGACACTGAAGCATAGAGACTTGACCGTTTGAGGTCAGGTCGCTACAGACCCCGTAGTCGCCTAAGTTAAAAAAACTACTCCGAGTGGAGAGCAATCGTCCCACTCGGGGGCATAGCTGCGATCCCGTAATCGCCTAAGTTAAAAAAACGACTCTGAGTGGAGAGCAATCCTCCCACTCGGGGGCTTAGCTATGACCCCGTAATCGCCTAAGTTAAAAAACCACTCTGAGTGGAGAGCAATCCTCCCACTCGGGAACTTAGCTGAGACACCGTAATCTCCTAAGTAAAAAACCCACTCTGAGTGGAGCGCAATCCTCCCACTCGAGGACTTAGCTGCGACCCCATAATCACCTAAGTTAAAAGAACACTTCGAGCGGAGAGCAATCCTCCCACTCGTCGGAGCTATGCCACAAGTACAATGTCCGCTCCATCCCGATCCGTGAGGACGACAAGGTGCTGGTCGTGTGCGGCACCTGGTGCTCCCGTCGCGGCCCTCTCATCAGAGCTGCGCCACAAGTACAATGTCCGCTCCATCCCGATTCGTCAGGACGATGAGGTGCAGGTCATGTGTGGCACCTGGTGCTCACGTCCGCGACCCTCTTGTCAGAGCTACACCATAAGTACAATGTCTGCTCCATCCCAATCTGCAAGGGTGATGAGGTGCAGGTCGTGTGCACCACCTGGCGTTCATGCCCGCGGCCCTCTCGTCAAATCTGCAAGTACAATGGCCTTGAGGTCGGTTCAGCAAGCGGTAAAAACAAAGCAATCATATTCAAGAGAAAATGAAGTTCAGAAAAATCCAGCAAGGTTCAGAACCGTGAACGGAAGTACTCGGGCATCAAGCCCGAAGGAGTTTAATGGTTACAAAATCACTCGGCATTCCGAGGCAAATAAAAGTGTAGCGTCAAGTTCGTTCACTCCTCAGCAGGAGGGGGGCTGGCTGGCTCGACGAATTCATCTAGCTCAATCCCATCGGCGATGCGGGTGGAAGCCTCGATGAAGGTCTCCATAAAAGACTGGAATTGAAGCCTCTTGTTATTGGCAACCTTGATAGCTGCTAGCTTCTATTCCTTAGCTTCTTTGCAATGAACGTGGACCAAAGACAGAGCCACATCAACACCACACCGGGCAGAGGGCTTCTTCCACGCATAAAGGGCGAATGGTTTGATCCTTCAAGGGCTGGAACCCCGACTGATACGTGATCTAAAGCATGTTGTTGGAGCTTGGGTGACTTAATTACCATCTATCCTATGGGGATTAAGAACAACTCCAAACCAGTCGACAGACCGAGCCCCTTTCTTCATGGTGTATGGCGCTAAAGCTGTATTTCCGAGTGATTTGCTGCACAACTCTCCCCAAGTGGAACTTTTCTCAGAACCATAACTGAACAGTCACGCAAAGATACAGTTGATCTCTTGGAGGAAGAATGAAATGGCTCTGATCCGGTCGACCATCTACAAACAAGACTTGCGTCCATTCCACCCCCGTAATGTCAGAGGTCGAGCATTCCAGGAAGGAGACCTTGTGCTCCGACTGCATCAGAAGCGGCCTGATAAGCTCGCTCCGGCCTGGAAAGGCCCCATCATCGTCACCAAGGTGCTCCACAATGGGGCGTATTGTAACACCCTCGATGCGGCTATATCTCCCACGTGTCGAAGCATGACTTAGACGCATAACTGCATTGAAAGCAATGTCGCAAGTGAGGTAATCTTCACACAACCCATGTAATACATAAGGGAAAGAGATACATAGTTGGCTTACAATTGCCACTTCACACAATTACATGAATAAAGCACTACATCAACCAGATACAATCAAGGCCTGGCTACGGAGCCAAAATAAAAGAAGACTATCCCAAATGCTACACAGATCCCCGATCGACCCAAACTGGGCTCCACTACTGATCAACTGGAACGAGATCTTCATCGAGCTCCTCCTTGAGTTTGGTTGCATCACCTGCACAGTTCAACGGCACCTGCAAACTGGTTTTGGAAGTATCTGTGAGTCACGGGGACTCAGCAATCTCACACCCTCGTGATCAAGACTATTTAAGCTTATGCTTAAGGTAAAGGTATGAGGTGGAGCTGCAGCAAGCGACTAGCATATAGGGTGGCTAACCTATTCGCAAAAGAGAGCGAGAAGAGAAGGCAAAAGCACGGTCGGACAACTATGATCAAGAAGTGATCCTAGAACAACCTACGTCAAGCATAACTCCAACACCGTGTTCACTTCCCGGACCCCACCGAGAAGAGACCATCACGGTTACGCACGCGGTTGATGTATTTTAATTAAGGTCAACTTCAGGTTTTCTACAACCGAACATTAACAAATTCCCATCTGCCCATAACCGCGGGCACGGCTTTCGAAAGTTCAAAACCTTGCAAGGGTGTCCCAACTTAGCCCATCACAAGCTCTCATGGTCAACGAAGGATATTCCTTCTAGCGGGAAGACCTGATCAGACTCGGGATCCCAGTTACAAGACATTTCGACAATGGTAAAACAAGACCAGCAAAGCCACCCGAATGTGCCGACAAATCCCGATAGGAGCTGCACATATCTCTTTCTCAGGGCACATCGGATTGTCCAAGGTTCCGGTAGGCCAGCCCAGAGTTGCCCCTGGTGGCCACCGGCAGCTGACAGGTTGGACCAACACTCAGAGGAGCACTGGTCCGGGGGTTTAATAAAGATGACCCTTGGGCAGGCCTACCCAAGGGAAAGAAAAGGCTAGGTGGCGAATGGTAAAACCAATGTTGGGCCTTACTGGAAGAGTTTTATTCAAGGCGAACTGTCAAGGGATTCCCATTATAACCCAACCTCGTAAGGAACGCAAAATCCGAGAACATAACACCGATATGATGGAAACTAGGGCGGCAAGAGTGGAACAAAACACCAGGCATAAGGCCGAGCCTTCCACCCTTTACCAAGTATATAGATGCATTAATTAGATAAGAGATATTGTGATATCCCAACAAGTAAACATGTTCCAACAAGGAACAACATCTCCATGTTCCAACAAGGAACAAACTTCAATCTTCACCTGCAACTAACAACGCTATAAGAGGGGCTGAGCAAAGCGGTAACATAGCCAAACAACGGTTTGCTAGGACAAGGTGGGTTATTGGCTTGGCTTAACAATAGGGGAGGCATGATAAGCAAGTGGTAGGTATCGCAGCATAGGCATAGCAAAAGAACGAGCAACTAGCAAGCAAAGATAGAAGTGATTTCGAGGGTATGGTCATCTTGCCTGAAATCCCGCAAGGAAGAAGAACGAGTCCATGAAGAAGACAAACGGACGTAGTCGAACGGGTCCTCAAAAACGCGACATTATCGGAACCAACCCGAAGAAGCAACACCGGAAAGAAGCACACAACATAGTAAACAACCAACACATGAACATGGTATGATATGTGGGATGCGGGATGCGGTGCATATGCATGATTTGGAAAGGAATGATTGAACCTGGCCTCAACTTGGAAATCCAAGAGTGTCACGGGAAAGGTGAGGTGATTTCGGTTGAAATCGATATAAAGATCACCAGAATCGGATGCACGGTTTGGAAATGGCAAGCAAAACAAATATGGCACCGGTCTGCGATAATCAGCAAGTAGCCTTCTAAATGCATCAAGATAAATATGCTACAACACTCAAACATGACAACAAAATACATGGCATGGATCCATTCATGAAGCTTGACAAAAGATGAACACTGAGCTACGGCTAATTCATCCATTAACAGGTTCAAACAAGCATGGCAAAAGTGCAAATGATAACAGGTTTCAGACTTGTGAAATAACAACAAATCAGGAATTTATCATCAGGAAGCACACTCTAGAGCATGAAAACTACATGCTACAGGAACTTAACATGGCAAAGCAAGGGATGGAATGAAGCTACTCAAAGCACTTAACAAAAGTCCCTTAGTGACCTTGAGCCAAAAGGGATCAGAAAATACAATTGCAAGCATGTGAACATGGCAAAAACATAAACAGATCTCAGACTTAGTGAAAAACTGGAGCATGCAAAACAGTTAACAAGTAGGCATGTTTACGAGCTCGATGCACTCACTACAGAGCATGGCATGAAAAACTAAGCATACACCCATTAATAAGACATGGCGTAGAAGCTAGACGTGGCAAGAACAACATCATATCATGCACGGATCAATAGCAACATCCTCGGCAAAATCGCTAAACATGTCAACAATCTGCCAGGATAATTTTATAGCAAAAGTAGAGCTTGATCGACTCAAGCTAGGATGCTCCATAATTGCAAACAAACACATGGATGGATAGACCACTACAATGTTAACAAAAAATCCTTACTGATCATCCTCAAAAGAGGCACGAATCACTAGGAAACAACATGAACATATGGCATAAAGACAAAAACAGGACAAGGACTTAGTGAAATTCTAAATCCCTGAAATCAGCATTACCGATTACGCTACTTTGCAAGCTTGTGCTAGTCACCAAAAATATCACAAAAATACATGGCAAGCACCTCTGTAAAGATGGCATGGCATATAACCAAACACATGTAGAGCTCAGGATCATATCATGCACACATTAATCATGGCAAAAATGACAAAATGCCATTTGCTGAAACAGATCTGACAAATTCGTCACATAGCCCTCTTCCAACAGCATTTCGGGCATCAAGATGAGCTCAAATGAAAATCATGCAATGAGATGAAATGATGTACTCGTCGAGACGAACATTCTGATATTCTACACACGCAAAACGGAGCTACGAATGCAAAGTTGTGACATGATGAACATGGACACATGAATCTGGAAACTTCGGGGACTTAGTGAAATTTTACCTCCGCGAAAAGTCAATGCGGGATGAGGATATCCGGGATGGAGGGATCCGGGGACGGGCGCGGGCGTTTGGATCGGGCACCTGGTGGATCTAATCCACCTTCTTCTCCGGCGAGGCGCGGACTCCGATGACGCGGGAACTCCCGCGAACGGTGGCGCAACTCCCGAGGCGGCGGCGGACGAGGGCAAGGGGGCGGCCCGCGAAGCTCGCGGAGAGGCGAAGAGGCGACGGCGGCGCACGGCGGACGAAGTCCGGTGACGAGGCGGCGGAGTCGCGGGCGCGCACGGGTCCGGTGGCAGGCGGCGGAGGTCGCCGGCGGGAGGCGCACGGCGGCATGGCGGCGGGATCTGGCGCGCGCGGGGCGGTGCACTCGGGTGGAGGCGGCGGAGCGGTTCGGGCCCGGGCGGGCCTGCCCTGGGCCCGCCGGGCCGTGGCGGCGGGGAGGAGAGAGAGGAGGCGGCGCGGGATGAGGTGGCGCACGCTGATTGGAGGAGAGAGGCGGCGGGGCGACGTGGCAAGCCCTGATTGGCTGGGGTGAGGTGGCTGCGGGGCGGCGGACATGTCCGGCGCGGTGGGGAGTTTTTGTCCGGCGGCGCGAGGAGCGGGGCTAGGGTTTGATCTGCGCGGAAATTTTGGAGGGGAACACATATATATAGGTAGAGGGAGCTAGGAGAGTCCAAATGAGGTGCGGTTTGCGGCCACGCGATCGTGATCGAACGACCGAGATGATGGAGGAGGTTTAGGTGGGTTTTGGGCCACTTTGGAAGGGTGTTGGGCTGCAACACACACGAGGCCTTTACGGTCCCTCGGTTAACCGTTGGAGTATCAAACGAAGTCCAAAAGGCACGAAACTTGACAGGCGGTCTACCGGTGGTAAACCAAGGCCGCTTGACAAGTCTCGGCCCAATCTGAAAACGTTTAACACCTGCACACGAAAAGAGCTAGAAAGGGACACCAGGTGACATAGGAGCGCCGGAATGCAAAATGGACAACGGGGAAAATGCTCGGATGCATGAGACAAACATGTATGCAAATGAAATGCACATGATGACATGAAATGCAATGCATGACACGCAAGCAAAGACAAGGCAACAATAGCGAATAACTGGAGGACACCTGCCACATCGGTCTCGGGGCGTTACACGTATCACCTCTACAACGTAGCCACAAAGAAAGATGAGCCACACTCATGGAATGCAGAGCTGCTCCGCCATTTCTACACCTAAACACTCGGATCGGCGAGTTGTAAAAAGAATCCTTCGGTTTGCTTTTCAAAGACAACATTTTTGTAGTATCTAATGATTGTCGTCCCGTAAACACATGTGTTCAAATGCCCCAGTGGCTGGCTTAGCCGCGAACCAGATTTGCCTAAGTTAAGAAACCATTCCGACTGGAGAGCAATCCTCCCACTCGGGTACTTAGCTATGAGCCCGTAATCGCCTAAGTTAAAAAACCACTTCGAGCAGAGAGAAATCCTCCCGCTCAAGGGCTTAGCCGCGACCCCGTCATCGCCTAAGTTAAAAAAACACTCCGAGGGGAGAGCAATCCTTCCACTTGGGGGCTTTGCTTTGACCCAGTAATCGCCTAAGTTAAAAAACTACTCCGAGTGGAGAGCAATCCTCCCATTTAGAGGCTTAGCTGCGACCTCGTAATCGCCTAAGTTAAAAAACTACTCCGAGTGGAGAGCAATCCTCCCGCTCGAGGGCTTAGCCGCGACCCCGTAATCACCTACGTTAAAAAAACACTCCGAGTGGAGAGCAATCCTCCCACTCGGGGACTTAGCTGCGACCCCGTAATCGCCTAATTTAAAAAACCACTCCGAGCGGAGAGAAATGCTCCCGCTCAAGGGCTTAGCCGCGACCCAGTAATCACCTAAGTTAAAAAAACACTCCGAGTGGAGAGCAATCCTCCCACTCGGGGGCTTAGCCGCGACCCCGTTGTCGGTGTCAAAACCGACGGATCTCGGGTAGGGGGTCCGGAACTGTGCGTCTAGGATCGATGGTAACAGGAGACAGGGACACGATGTTTACCCAGGTTCGGGTCCTCTCTATGGAGGTAATACCCTACTTCCTGCTTGATTGATCTTGATGAATACGAGTATTACAAGAGTTGATCTACCATGAGATCGTAATGGCTAAACCCTAGAAGCCTGGACTATGTGAATATGGTAATGAGTATATGTGGTGTCCTTTTTGGACTATCCCCTTCGGTTTATATAGACATCGAGGGGATCTAGGGTTTACATGGATTCGGTTACATAAGAAGGAATCTTCGATCGCCAAGCTTTCCTTCCATGCCAAGTAGAGTCCAATCCGGACATGGTGCGGTCTTTCGGCCTTCATGTCTTCACAGCCCATCAGTCCGGCCCATGGATAACAGGCCGGACGCCCGAGCACCCCTTAGTCTAGGACTCCCTCAGTAGCCCCCAAACAAGTATTCAATAGCGAGGTGCTCGGCACACATATTATCTTCGGCATTGCAAGGCGGGTTCCCCCTTCAATGATCTCCAAGTAATGTATTCGGCCATTGATCCAATGTCGCCTCCTTGGCTTTTGCGCGTTGAATAATCTTTGTCCTCCACGTGTCGAGTGAATGTGGAAAGTCAGGGAATTTTTGCGAATAACACCCCATCCATGCGAGGAAGAGCGCCTATTTGAAGAGATTGGATCCTAGATCCATTCACCGCTACACAGAAGAAATCCCCAGAGACTGCTTAGGAGAAACTATTCCAGCATGGCTAGTGTTCCCAGCTCCTCCGCTCGTCCTGGCCCAGAGAAAGGCGAGTGGGAGAGGTGTTTTGTGTCTCATAGCCGATTGACGAAGTTGCAAATGCAGGGATTCCCTCCCCATGCAGACCTAGTCCCTGTTCGAACGGGGCTAGCTTTCTTCAGTGAGGGGACTCAGGCAGAGGACTTCCCCAATCCGTCCGGGGGAGAGCGAGTGTTCTTTGTCCCCTACCTGCTAAGAGGCATTGGATTTCCAATCCATCCGTTCCTCCGAGGGCTTCTGGAATACTACGGCCTCCAGCTGCACAACTTCACTCTGGTGTCTATCCTGCACATTGCGGGTTACGTCGCTTTATGCGAACATTTCCTGGTCATCGAGGCTCATTTCGAGTTGTGGAGGAAGCTGTTTTGTCTCGTCCCGCACAATCATGAAGGGTCAATATTTGAAGTAGGCAGAGCCGAAGTATGGCGTGTCCCCGATACCGGATATCCATCCGGCACACCAAGAAAGGCACCTGATGAATGGCCTTCCGAATGTTTTTATATAGAGGATGTTGCGCTTCCTGGCCCGATTCGAAAGGGTCTTCCTGAATTTGCGTGCGTCCCGCTGAAGAAACGCCATAGTTGGCATCCCCGGAGTCTTGAACAGGAAGATGGCACGGAGGTTCGTCAGCTGATGAGAAGGATAAAAGAGCTCACTCAGTCCAGACTCAAGTAATCGAGGTTATGGCGATTTCCATAGCACGAGAAGTTCAGCCCCTCCAATACAGAGGGCTTCCAATGTGGCACTACAATGGGGAGGACGACGCCTCTCACTACGGCCAGAAAGGTCCGGATACCCCTGCCGCTTTGGCTAAGATGTTAGCCAAACTGTTCAAAGGGGAGGAAAAGGAATGTCTCCGTGTCAAATTTAGAGACGGGTACTCCATGTATAACCCTCCCAGCTGGGTAAGGCCCGACCCCTCTGTTTTTACTTCTTCCATCTCTGAATTGCCTTTGATAAACTTCTAGCATTTTTGCTTATAACAGCACTGGCGAAAGGTCACCGAGGGATTTTATAGTCCCGCCCCACAGCCGGAGGACCACAACCAGGAGCTCTATCCTGGGTTCGAAGAGGATCCAGATATATTTGTGCTGCTTGCGGAGGGGGTGTTTTACGAGGCGAGCTACGATGGCACAGAAGTGGCCATCATCACCGACTACCCCGGTCTTCTTCCAGCTTCACACGTAAGTGATCCAAACACACCTTATTCAAAAGAGATCTCTCCTTCCCTCTTACCCACCGCACTTTCTTGTGCTCAAAACGGGAAGGGTTCGATGCACCGTACTACTCCAAGGGTACCTCCAAAGAGAGCGTCCCCCACTCCGGGCGTGCCTTCCAAGAGCTCGATCCCTCATCGAAGAGGTATGAATTCGCCAACCTGCACCTGAGCAGTCATGTCCAACCGTGACCTTCCTGTTATCCATGTGTCCGGAGAAAGACGCACCAGACTGTATCTGGAGGTTCGAGCGGACGTACTTCCCGCAGCCAGGATTCAAATCCTGCCATGAAGACGGGGGCTGATGCGGAGGCAAAGCCGGGTTGTCCTCCGACCGAGGACTCGGATGATGTATCCGTCACCAACTCGAAAGTGGAGTGTGCGATGAATCATCGGCACCGCCGGGCCATTTTACAAGACCCTGGCTTTTCATAAGAGTCGTTTAATGCTTTCAACTCTGCTGATGCATACATCCGAGCTGCTCGAGATGGGATTAACAAGGCCACAAAACAACATTTGAAAGATGTGCAGGTAACTTATTTTGTCTGACTATGATAACCATATGCCAGTAGCCCCCGAGACTTAAACGAGTTGAAACAACTGATTTGAGGATCAATGTATGACCAGGTGCTTACGGAGAAGAACACCCAGCTAGCTTAGGAGCTGGAAAAGTGTCAGCGTCGGCTGCTTGCTGCCAATGCCGAACTGGAGAAATACAAGGCATGTCCTGATAATGTTTCCTTCTATCAAAAATTCGTAATGATACACCAATAGTGCGAATCTGGGTGCTAATCTTTGTGTTCGGCCGTTAGACCAAGTACAAGAGCAGCTGGACGCCGCTCGAAGTGAAGAACGAGGAGCCAAAAAGCTACTAGCAGCGGGCGCGCGTGTATTGACAAAAGTCGTTCAAGAGAAAAAGAAACTCCAGGACTCGAACTCCAAACTGGGTGAAGAACTGAAAGATGTGTGAGCTCAGCTAGCTGAATCTGTGAAGGAGAACAAGAAGCTGCGAGGCGGCATATTCAGTATGTGGCCACTTTTGTTTTATAATAGTTTTGGAGGTAACGGTAGCTACTATAGCTGTGATTGCAGGTGTTTTGACAAACCGCCCTGAAGAGGAGGTGTCTGGATCATCGAATGATCTTTTGCAAGGGCAGTCGCAGTTGCACGAGCAAGCTCGGGAGGCAATGTGGAGTGTAGCCAAGGCTTTATGGTCATCCGACCCCCCCTCCAGGAAGCATGGAGAAGCTGGTAGAGCTGTTCAAGGGAGTGCGGCGGCGTATCCGGCTGTGGAAGATATCGGCATGCCGAGAGGGTGCGCGAGAGGCCTGGGCCATGGTGAAGACACAATATACCAAGCTGGATCCTAATCACATGGCTCGTGTCGGACCGTTAGGGTCGAATGGGGAAGAAATTCCCGTTAGTTTAGTATATGACCAGGTAGAGGTGGCCGCCAAATATTCCCAACAGGATTGTAGGTTAGACTGCCTATTGGAAGGTGTAGAGGAGGAGGTTTTCGAGTCCAAATGACTGTGTACTTTCCTCATCTAGCTGAATTGTATATCATCTGTCATGGCAGACCTTTTCGCTTCAACCTCCGGTCCCGAAGGTGCGGAGTGTTTCCAAATACCGTCGCAGCCGAATAGGCCGGGGTATGTGTGGAAAACTAGGCGTAGGGGTCATAGTTGCTTGAATAGACAAGTTGTATCTGGCTAGCTATGTTATATTACATTGATATCGTAAGAAACATCTTCCAAAGAAAATAGTTCTGCTAAGGGTTCCTTTCCCTGGGTGTACATGCATTTAATGCGCATGTCCGAATTGTGATGTGAGCACCATGGTTTGTTTAACTTCTGGGGGTGCACAATGGAGTGAGTTTAAAAAACATCTTTAATTCATTGACCGAATATACCCTTAAGAATGCTAGATTTCGGCTTCACCCAGTCTAAGGTACACATCCGGATGACCCAGCAGTAACAATCGCAGAGGTGCTCCCTTTTATGCCCTAGCCGAACTAACGGGAACATGGGGCATAAGCACAGGTGCCAGGCAACCCAGCTTGGCCAAAACTTAAGTCATATCGATGCATATAATGGCAAAGAAAAGGTACATATGGAAAAACTCATATGTGAGGAGCTTGATGCTCAAGGAATGACAAGAACTTCTGTCTGAGAAGCCCCTAGGTACAAATGGCGTAGATATTTAAAGATGTATGTGCCGGTGGTGTGCGGTCTAGCCGCACCAAAGCTTTAAAGCGAGAAAGAAGAAAGTAATCAGAAATGAGAGAAAAAATAATGGAAACTACAGGGGAGGAGGAGACTAACAAGGGGTTTAGTGCTAGGCGTAGAATCTCCGGAGTCTGGCCGCGTTCCAGGGGTTCGGCTCGAGGCGATTGTTTGATGCATCGCGAAGACGGTACGCTCCTCCGGTGAGAACTTAGTCAATTATGAAGGGACCCTCCCATTTGGGCTTGAGTTTGTCCTTTTTCTTCTCCGGGAGCCGTAGAATGAGTTCGCCAACGTTGTAAGTCTTGGCACGTACTTCTCTGCTTTGATATCTTCGAGACTGCTGTTGGTAAACTGCTGAACGGGCTTTTGCGACATCGCGTTCCTCCTCTAGGGCATCTAGGCTATCCTGCCGATCGAGCTCGGCTTCTCTTTCTTCGTACATACGCACTCTAGGTGAGTCGTGAATAATATCGCAGGGCAATACAACCTCTGCACCATACACCATGAAGAAAGGTGTGTACTCGATAGTACGGTTGGGCGTGGTCCGCAGCCCCTAGAGTACGGAGTCGAGCTCCTCAACCCAGTGCTTGTCTGATTCTTTCAAATACTGCACTAGTCTGGGTTTGATGCCACTCATAATAAGACCGTTGGCGCGTTCGACTTAACCGTTGGTTTGTGGGTGGTAGAAGGAGGCGTAATCTAGTTTAATACCCAAATTAGTACACCAGGTTTTTACCTCGTCAGCTATGAAATTGGAGCTGTTGTCAGTGATGATGTTGTGTGGGACACCATAACGGTGCACAACATCGGATATGAAGTCTATCACTGGGCCGGACTCAGCCGTTTTGACCAGTTTAGCCTCTATCCACTTAGTGAATTTGTCCACCATAACCAGTACATATTTTTTCTTATGGCTTCCCCCTTTAAGGGGTCTAGCCATGTCGAGTCCCCAGACCGCAAAAGGCCAAGTGATGGGGATTGTTTGTAGGGCAGTGGAGGGCATATGGCTTTGATTGGCAAAGAGTTGGCATCCGACACAATGTCGGACAAGGTCCTGTGCATCCACTTGGGCCGTCGGCCAATAAAACCCTATACAGAAGGCCTTGCTAACAAGGGCCTGAGCTGCGGCGTGGTGACCGCCGAGTCTGGCATGAATTTCAGCCAAGAGTTGTCGCCCCTCTTCCTTGGATATACATCATTGAAGGACTCCGGTGGCGCTTTTCTTGTAGAGCTCTCCATCATGAACCTTGTAGGCCTTTGAGCGCCAGACAATGCAGCGAGCCGCATTCTGGTCCTCGGGAAGCTCCTTCCTATTAAGGTAGGCCAGGAAGGGTTCGGTCCATGGGGCAATGACTGCCATGATGAGATGCGCAGACGATGTTATGTCGGTGTTTCCGGGATATGGGGTTATGTTTCGGTCTGGACTAGTATTGCCGTTTTCCCCTGCCACACCATGGATGGCTTAAAGAGCCTTTCCAGGAAGATATTAGGTGATACGGGGTCACGCTTAGCGCCAATACAAGCAAGAACATCCGCCACTTGATTACTTTCTCGAGCCACATGATGGAACTCGAGCCCCTCGAACCAGGCTGACATTTTTATGACTGCGTTACGATACGCTGCCATCTTCAGATCTTTAGCATCAAAATCTCCATTTATTTGAGATATTGCAAGGTTTGAGTCCCCGCGCACTTCTAGGCGTTGTATGCCCATGGAGACAGCCATCCGGAGACCATGCAATAAGGCCTCGTATTCGGCTGCATTATTGGAGTCTGTGTATAGTATTTGGAGAATGTACTGGACAATGTCTCCTATAGGGGACGTTAAAACGATACCCGCTCCTAACCTTGCCAGCATTTTGGAGTCATCGAAGTGCATGACCCAATTGGAGTATGTGTCGTACTCTTTAGGGAGTTCGGCCTCTATCCATTCGGCGATGAAGTCGTCCAGTACTTGGGATTTTATAGCTCGACGTGGTTTATATGTAATGTCAAATGGCAGGAGCTCAATGGCCCATTTGGCAATCCGGCCCGTAGCATCGCGGTTGTTTATAATGTCGTTGAGTGGTACTTCGGAGGCCATCGTGATCGAACACTCCTGGAAGTAGTGATGGATCTTTCGGGATGCCATGAAGACCGTGTATGCTATTTTTTGATAATAAGGGTACCGGGATTTGCATGGTGTAAGGACAATAGATACGTAGTATACTGGCTTCTGAAGCAGGAATTTATGTCCGTCCTATTCTCGTTCAACGACGAGTACGGTGCTCACCACCTGATGTGTTGCCGATATGTATAATAACATCAGTTCGCCAACGTTTGGTGTGGCCAGGATTGGATTGCTCGCAAGAAGGGTTTTTATTTCTTCCAGTCCGGCTATTGCCACGTCCATCCACTCGAAATGGTCGGTTCGCCATAGATGGCGATAGAGTGGCAGTGCCTTTTCTCCTAATCTGGAGATAAAGCGGCTTAGAGCTGCCATGCAACCTACAAGTTTTTGAACTTGTTTAAGGTCTGTTGGCTTAGCCAATTGTGACAAAGCTCGGATATTGTCTGGGTTTGCGTCGATTCCCCTACTGCAGACGATGAAGCCCAGCAATTTTCCAGCGAGGACGCCAAAGACACACTTTTCCGGGTTGAGCTTGATGTCATACGCCCTGAGGTTGTCGAATGTAAGACGTAAGTCATCTATTAGTGTTTCCATGTGCCTGGTTTTGATGACGATGTCATCAATGTAAGCTTTTACTGTTTTGCCAATGTGTTTCTCCAGGCATGTTTGAATCATGCTTTTATATGTGGCACCGGCGTTCTTGAGCCCAAAGGGCATGGTATTGAAGCAGAATGGACCGTATGGGGTAATAAATGTTGTTGCAGCTTGATGGATTCCTTCATTTTCATTTGATGGTATCCGGAGTATGCATCAAGGAAACACAGTGAGTCGTGTCCTGCGGTGGCGTCAATGATTTGATCAATGTGGCGAAGGGGAAAGGGGTCCTTAGGGCAAGCCTTGTTGAGATCCTTGAAATCGACACATAGGCGCCAGGATTTATCTTTCTTTGGTACCATTACCAGGTTTGCCAGCCAGTCCGGATGCTTGATTTCTCTGATGAATCCGGCCTCAATGAGCTTGGCCAGCTCCTCCCCCATGGCTTGTCGCTTAGGTTCGGAAAAGCGTCGAAGTGTTTGCTTGACTGGTTTAAATCCCTTTAATATGTTGAGGCTATGTTCGACCAACTTGCGTGGGATCCCTGGCATATCCGAAGGGTGCCAGGCAAATATGTCCCAGTTTTCGCGCAGGAATTCTCGTAGTGCGGCATCGACTATTGGGTTCAGTTGAGCTCCGATGGATGCTGTCTTCTTGGGGTCCGTTGGGTGGACCTGGAATTTGATTATTTCTTCTGCCGGTTTGAACAAGGTGTATTTGGGACGTTTGTCGAGGATCACATTGTCCATGTCCACTGTGGAGCGTAGTGTAGTTAATTCTTCGGCCGCGAGGGCTTCGGATAGCGCCTCCAGGGCTAGGGATGTGGTTTTGTTTTCAGCGCGGAGTGCTATGTCCGGATGACTGACGAGAGTGATTATACCGTTTGGTCTAGGCATTTTGAGCTTCATATATCCGTAGTGAGGTATAGCTTGGAAGCGTGTAAAAGCATCCCGTCCCAACAGGGCGTGATATCCGCTGCTGAAAGGGGCCACTTGGAAGGTTATTTCTTCGGACCAATAGTTCTCTGGCGATCCGAATACCACGTCAAGTGTGATTTTTCCCGCGCACTGCACCTCCCGACTAGGAATAATTCCCCGGAAGGTTGTGTCACTTTGTTTGATGCAGCTCCTGTCTATTTCCATTTTATGGAGTGTGTCCTCATAAATGACATTTAGTCCTCTGCCGCCGTCCATGAGGACCTTGGTGAGTCGAAACCCATCCACGATGGGGCTGTGGACTAACGCGGCTGGTGCTCGTACTGTTCTGCACTTTGGTTCATCACTGGCGTTGAATATTATAGCCGTATCATTCCATGGGTTTATTACAGCAATTTGGCAGACTTTGTTGAGCTCGCGAAGTGCCCTTTTGCGCTTGTTATTTGAAGTGAATGTCTTGAAGACTGTCAATACTCTTGGGTCATCGTCTTCTAGGGGGTGTTGTTGTGGGGCGTCCTTGATAAGGATGTCCTCACCGCTCTTGGCTACCTGTCGTAGTATCCAACATGCTCTAAGGTTGTGGGTTGCCATAGTATCTGTTGTTGTATGTATTTTGCATTGGCCATCGAGCCACCCTTCCAGAACGGTGATGTGCCGTATAGTGGCTTTGTGTTTTTTGACTGTTGGACTGGGCGTGCCCCGAGGGTACGCCCTTTTCGCCTGTAGGGGAAGTTGGGTTGGGGCTGGTGGTTCCCAGCGAGCTGCCCGAGTTTCCTAGGCGCTTTGCATCACGCAGTATTTCTGTACGATTGTTGCTAAGTCAGCAAATTTTAGTATGTGGCGTCGATTGATGGCGTTGAGGATTCCTTCATCCACACAGTTTTTGCAGAACGCTGATATTGCGTCCTCGTCATGGCAATCTTTTACCTCATCCTTGACAAGGAGGAATCTGGCCCAAAAGTGGTGGACCTTCTCCTAAGATTGTTGTTTTATGCTCATGAGAGCCTCTATGTCCGGGTGGGTGGGTGGAATTAAATCCGAACCCCGACCTAACCGGTTGTCCAGAGTCCGACGACCTTCCGGAATATCTTCTGATTGTTTGGAACCGCCGCCCGATGCTATGTTCGGAGGGCTGGATGCGTCCTTTCACGGGTGAGTATCCGGCTCTTCATGAACGGCGACCCGAACATACTTCGTCTTCAATATAGGATAAGACTCGCTGTCCTGCTCCAGGACTGCCGTGATCTGGTGGGTGACCGGTGGAGTTTCGGTTTCTCCCTGATCGGTTTTAGGCCCGATCTAATCGTAATCTGTGACGATTCCCAAAGCGGCGATGCAATCTAGGAGCTCGTTGAAGGACGAAAACTCAACCAGATCCATCTGCTTGGAGTGCTCAGAGTTGATGCGAAGGCGATTTTTGATGGCCCGAGAGGTCATTGTCGGCTCCGCGGTCGAATGGGCGATCATAGTAAAGTCGCCCAGCCGGAGGGTTTGGCCCGAGGCCAAAACTACCCCTGCGGTAATGTTGTCTTTAATGACAAGGCGAGCCATCGAGCCTTTCATCGACGGCACAGTGGAACTCCCAATGAAAGCACCAATGTCAGTGTCAAAACCGGCGGATCTCGGGTAGGGGTTACCGAACTGTGCGTCTAGGATCGATGGTAATAGGAGACGGGGGACACGATGTTTACCTAGGTTCGGGCCCTCTCTATGGAGGTAATACCCTACTTCCTGCTTGATTGATCTTGATGAATACGAGTATTACAAGAGTTGATCTACTACGAGATCATAATGGCTAAACCCTAGAAGCCTAGCCTATCTGAATATGGTAATGAGTATGTGTGGTGTCCATTCCGGACTATCCCCTTCGGTTTATATAGACACCGAGGGGATCTAGGGTTTACATGGAGTCGGTTACATAAGAAGGAATCTTCGGTCGCCAAGCTTGCCTTCCACGCCAAGTAGAGTCCAATCCGGACATGGTGCAGTCTTTTGGCCTTCATGTCTTCACAGCCCATCAGTCCGGCCCATGGATAACAGGCCGGACGCCCGAGGACCCCTTAGTCCAGGACTCCCTCACCCGTAATCACCTAAGTTAAAAAAACACTACGAGTGGAGAGCAATCCTCCCACTCGGGGGCTTAGCTGCGACCCCGTAATCGCCTAAGTTAAAAAAACTACTCCGAGTGAAGAGCAATCCTCCCACTCGGGGGCTTAGCTGCAACCCCGTAATCGCCTAAGTTAAAAGACGACTCCGAGAGGAGAACAATTCTCCCACTCGGGGGCTTAGCTGCGACCCCTAATCACCTAAGTTAAAAAACCACACCGAGTGGAGAGCAATCCTCCCACTCGGGGACTTAGCTACGTCCCAGTAATCGCCTAAGTTAAAAATCCACTCTGAGCAGAGAGAAATCCTCCCACTTGGGGACTTAGTTGCGACCCCGTAATCGCCTAAGTTAAATAACCACTCCCAGCGGAGAGCAATCCTCCCACTCGGCGGAGCTGTGCCACAAGTATAGTGTCTGCTCCATCCTGATCTGTAAAGACGACGAGGTGCAGGTCATGTGCAGCTCCTGATGCTCGCGTCGTGGCCCTCTCGTCAGAGCTGTGCCACAAGTACAATGTCCGCTCCATCCCGATCCGTTAGGACGACGAGGTGCAGGTCATGTGCGGCACCTGGTGCTCATGTCCGCCACCCTCTCATCAGAGCTACGCCACAATTTCAACGTCCACTCCATCCCAATCCGCAAGGGAGATGAGGTGCAGGTTGTGTGCACCACCTGGCGTTAATGCCCGCGGTCCTCTCGTCAAAGCTGCAAGCACAATGGCCTTGAGGTCGATTCAGCAAGCGGTAAAAACAAAGCAATCATATTCAAGAGAAAATCAAGTGCAGAAAAATCCAGCAAGGTTCAGAAACGCGAACGGAAGTACTCGGGCATCAAGCCCGAAGGAATTTAATGGTTACAAAATCACTCGGCATTCCGAGGCAAATAAAAGTGTAGCATCAAGTTCGTTCACTCCTCAGCAGGAGGGGGGCTGGCTCGCTCGACGAATTCATCTAGGTCGATCCCATCGGCGATGCGGGTGGCAGCCCTGATGAAGGACTCCATAAAAGACTGGAATTGAAGCCTCTTGATATTGGCGACCTTGATAGCTGCTAGCTTCTCTTCCTTAGCTTCTTTGAAATGGATGCGGACCAGAGACAGAGCCACATCAGCACCACACTGGGTAGAGGACTTCTTCCATGCTGAAAGGGCGAATGGTTTGATCCTTCAGGGGCTGAAACCCCGACTAATGTGTGATCTCAAGCATGCTACTGGAGCTTGGGTTACCGAATTACCATCTGTCCTATGGGGATTAAGAACAACTCCAAACCGGTCGACAGACCGAACCCCTTTCTTCATGGTGTATGGCCTTGGAGCTGTACTTCCAAGGGATTTGCTGCACAATGCTCCCCAAGTGGAACTTTTCTCAGAAGAAGAAGCTAAACAGGCATGCCAAGATGAAGTTGATCTCTTGGAGGAAGAACATGAAATGGCTCTGATCCAGTCGACCATCTACCAACAAGACATGCGTCGATTCCACGCATGTAATGTCAGAGGTCGAGCATTCCAGGAAGGAGACCTTGTGCTCCGAGTGCATCAGAAGCGGCCTCATAAGCTCGCTCCGACCTGGGAAGGCCCCTTCGTTGTCACCAAGGTGCTCCACAATGGGGTGTATCACCTCTACAATGTAGGCATGAAGAAATATGAGTCACGCTCATGGAATGCAGAGTTGCTCCGCCGTTTCTACACCTAAACACTCGGATCAGCGAGTTGTAATAAGAATCCTTCAGTTTGCTTTTCAAAGACAAGATTTTTGAAGTATCTAATCATTATCATCCCGTAAACACATGTGTTCAAAACCCCCAGTGGGTGGCTTAGCCGCGAACCCGATTCGCCTAAGTTAAAAAATCATTCTGAGTGGAGAACAATCCTCCCACTCGGGGACTTAGCTGCGACCCCATAATCGCCTAAGACAAAAAAAACACTCCGAGCGGAGAGAAATCCTCCCACTCGGGAGCTTAGCGCTACCCCGTAATTGCCTAAGTTAAAAAAACACTCCGAGTGGAGAGCAATCCTCCACTCGGGGGCTTAGCTGCAACCCCGTAAATGCCTAAGTTAAAAAAACTACTCCGAGTGGAGAGCAGTCCTCCCACTCGTAGGCTTAGTTGTGACCCCACAATCGCCTAAGTTAAAAAAACTACTCCGAGTGGAGAGCAAACCTCCTGCTCGAGGGCTTAGCCGCGACCCCGTAATTTCTTCATTATAAAAACACTCTGAGTGGAGAGCAATCCTCCCACTCGGGGACTTAG
>NC_041388.1:437185533-437188553 GCF_002162155.2 Triticum dicoccoides
TCACCCCGTAATCACCTAAATTAGAAAAAACACTTTGAGTGGAGAGCAATCCTCCCACTCGGGGGGCTTAGCCGCGACCCCATAATCGCCTAAGTTAAAAAACTACTCCTAGTGGAGAGCAGTCCTCCCACTCGTAGGCTTAGTTGTGACCCCATAATCGCCTAGGTTAAAAAACTACTCCGAGTGGAGAGCAATCCTCCCGCTCGAGGGCTTAGCCGTGACCCCGTAATTTCCTAATTAAAAAAACACTCCGAGTGGAGAGCAATCCTCCCACTCGGGGCTTAGCTGCGACCCCGTAATCGCCTAAGTCAAAAAAAACTACTCCGAGTGGAGAGAAATCATCCCACTCGGGGGCATAGCTGCGATCCCGTAACCGCCTAAGTTAAAAAACTACTCCGAGTGGAGAGAAATCCTCCCACTCGGGGGCTTAGCTATGACCCCGTAATCGCCTAAGTTGAAAAACCACTCTGAGTGGAGAGCAATCCTCCCACTCGGGAACTTAGCTGAGACACCGTAATCGCCTAAGTAAAAAAACCACTCTGAGTGGAGAGCAATCCTCCCACTTGGGGACTTAGCTGCGACCCCGTAATCGCCTAAGTTAAAAAACACTTCGAGCAGAGAGCAATCCTCCCACTCGTCGGAGCTGCGCCACAAGTAATAAGTCCGCTCCATCCCGTTCCGTCAGGACGACGAGGTGCAGGTTGTGTGTGGCACCTGGTGCTCCCGTCCCGGCCCTCTCATTGTAGCTGCGCCACATGTACAATGTCCGCTCCATCCCGATTCGTCGGGATGATGAGGTGCAGGTCGTGTGTGGCACCTAGTGCTCACGCCCGCGACCCTCTTGTTAGAGCTACGCCACAAGTACACCGTCTGCTCCTTCCCAATCCGCAAGGGTGATGAGGTGTAGGTCGTCTGCACCACCTGGCATTCAAGCCCGCGGCCCTCTCGTCAAAGCTGCACGTACAATGTCCTTGAGGTCGATTCAGCAAGCGGTAAAAACAAAGCAATCATATTCAAGAGAAAATGACGTTCAGAAAAATCCAACAAGGTTCAGAACCGTGAACGGAAGTACTCGGGCATCAAGCCCGAAGGAGTTTAACGGTTACAAAATCAATCGGCATTCCGAGGCAAATAAAAGTGTAGCATCAAGTTCGTTAACTCCTCAGCAAGAGGGGGCTGGCTGGCTCGATGAATTCATCTAGGTCAATCCCATCGGTGATGTGGGTGGCAGCCTCGATGAAGGTCTCCATAAAAGACTGGAATTGAAGCCTCTTGGTATTGGCGACCTTGATAGCTACTAGCTTCTATTCCTTAGCTTCCTTGCAATCGACGCGGACCAGAGACAGAGCCACATCAGCACCGCACCGGGCAGAGGGCTTCTTCCACGCAGAAAGCCAGAATGGTTTGATCCTTCAAGGGCTGAAACCCCGACTGATGCGTGATCTAAAGCATGTCATTGCAGCTTGGGTGACTTAATTACCATCTGTCCTATGGGGATTAAGAACAACTCCAAATCAGTCGATGGACCAAACCCCTTTCTTCATGGTGTATGGCGCTAAAGCTATATTTCCGAGTGATTTGCTGCACAACGCTCCCCAAGTGGAACTTTTCTCAAAACCGAAGCTGAACAGGCACGCCAAGATATAGTTGATCTATTGGAGGAAGAACATGAAATGGATCTGATCTGGTCGACCATCTACAAACAAGACTTGCATCGATTCCACCCCCGTAATGTTAGAGGTCGAGCATTCGAGGAAGGAGACCTTGTGCTCCGAGTGCATCAGAATCGGCCTCATAAGCTCGCTCCGGCCTGGAAAGGCCCCATCATCATCACGAAGGTGCTCCACAATGGGGCGTATCACCTCTACAATGTAGCCACAATGAAAGATGAGCCACGCTCATGGAATGCAGAGCTGCTCTGCTGTTTCTACACCTAAACACTCGGATCGGCGAGTTGTAAAAAGAATCCTTCAGTTTGCTTTTCAAAGACAAGATTTTTGTAGTATCTAATGATTGTCATCCCGTAAACATATGTGTTCAAATCCCCCGGTGGGTGGCTTAGCCACGAACCCGATTCGCCTAAGTTAAGAAACCATTCCGAGTGGAGAGCAATCCTCCCACTCGAGTACTTAGCTATGACCCCGTAATCGCCTAAGTTAAAAAATCACTCCGAGCAGAGAGCAATCCTCCCGCTCGAGGGCTTAGCCGCGACCCCGTAATCACCTAAGTTAAAAAACCACTCTGAGGGGAGAGCATGTAACGCCCCGTGACCGATGTGCGAGGTGTCGTGCAGTTATTCGCTGTTGTTGCCTTGTCATTTCTTGCGTGTCATGCATCTCATATCATGTCATCATGTGCATTGCATCTGCATACATGTTCGCCTCATGCATTCGAGCATTTTTCCCGTTGTCCGTTTTGCAATCCGGCGCTCCGTTCTCCTCCGGTGGTCGTTTCTACCTTTCTTTCATGTGTGGGGTTTAAAAATTTCCGGATTGGACCGAGACTTGCCAAGCGGCCTTGGTTTACTACCGGTAGACCGCCTGTCAAGTTTCATATCATTTGGACTTCGTTTGATACTCCAACGGTTAACCGAGGGACCGAAAAGGCCTCGTGTGTGTTGCAGCCCAACACCCCTCCAATTTGGCCCAAAACCCACCTAAACCTACTCCATCATCTCGGTCATTCGATCACGACCACGTGGCCAAAAACCGCACCTCATTTGGACTCTCCTAGCTCCCTCTACCTACAAATATGTGCTCTCCTCCGAAATTTTCGTGCAGTCCAACCCTAGATCCAACTCCCTCCGCGCCGCCGGACATGTCCGCCCGCCGGCGGAAGCGTCCATCTCGCCGGCCACCTCCTTCCGCCCAATGGCAGCGTGCCACGTCACCTCTTCGCCGCCGCCAGCCTATCCGACGCCGCCACCTCACCGCCTCCTCTCTCCTCCGCCACTGCGGGCCCGCGCGGCCCAGATCCGGCCCGCGGGGCTCGAACCGCGCCGCCCCGCGCCTGGGCGCCCC
>NC_041388.1:437189080-437214128 GCF_002162155.2 Triticum dicoccoides
CGCCTGCCGCGCGCCTTCGCCGCCGGCCGCCGCACGCCACCGTGCCGCCATCTCCGCCGCCGCCGCGCGAGCTCGCCGCCCGGGTCGTTGCTCCCGCCACCGGTCCTTCCCGCCGGCGCCGCCCTTTTCCAGCGCGGCCCCGCCACTGCTACCGAGGCTCCCCGCCGCCGGAGCTCCACCGCGCCTCGCCGGAGTTCCACCGCTCGCCGGAGCTCCGGCCGGATCCGATCCGGATCGAGACCAGATCCACCGGTCCCCGATCCAAACGCCCTCGCCCGTCCCCGCACCGCTCCGTCCTGGATATCCCCGTCCGCCGTTGACTTTTTCCGTGGGGTAATTTTCTTCTAAGTCCTGAGTTTCCCAGATCCATATGCATATGTTCATCGCATCGTAACTTTGCATCCGTAGCTCCGATTCATGCATATAGCATATCAAAATGTTCATCTCAGAGAATACATCATTTCATTCCATTGCATCATTTTCATTAGAGTTCATCTTGATGCCCGAAATGCTGTTAGAAGAGGGCTACTTGAGTTAATTGTCAGATCTGCTACTTCGTTTAGCACTTTTGTCATTTTTGCCATGGTTATTGTGTGCATGATATGCCCGTGAGTTCTACATGTGTTTTGTTAAGGGTTTTGTCATCTTTCCAGAGGTGCAACCCATGTATTTTTAGGATGTGTGTGGTGACTTGTGCAAGCTTGCAAAGTGGTGCACTTGCTAAGTCTGTTTTCAGGGACTTAGTAGTTTTCACCAAGTCCTGGAGCTGTTTATCTCATGATGCCATATGTTCTTGTTGTTTCCTAGTGATCCGTGCCTCTTTTGAGGATGATAAGTAAGGGAGTTTTGTTAATATTGTAGAGCTCTATCCATCCATGTCTTTGTTTGCAATTATGGAGCACCCTAGCTTGAGTCAATCGAGCTCTACTTTTGCTACTTTGTGAATCTGGGAAGATTGTCAACTTGTTTGCAATTTTGCCGGTGATGTTGTAGTTGATCCGTGCATGTTATGCTATTGTTCTTGCCATGTCTAGCTTGCATTTTGTTCCTTCTTGATGGATGTATGCTTGTCTTGCCATGACTTGCTCTGTAATGAGTGCATCGAGCTCGTAAACATGCGTACTTGAGTTATATTTCAGCATGTGTCAGTTTTTCACTAAGTCTGAACTGATTATGTTTTTGCTATGTTCGCATGCTTGCAATTGTATTTTCTGATCCCTTTTGGCTCAAGGTCACTAAGGGACTTTTGTTAAGCTCTTTGAGTAGCTCCATGCCATGCTTTACTTTTCCATAATCAGGTCCTGTAGCATGTAGTTTTGTTGCTCCGAAGAGGGCTACCTGATCTGAAATTCCAGACAAGTGTTAATTTCACTAAAGTCTGAGATCTGTTTGCCATATGCGTTTTTGCCATGCTTGTTTGAACATGTTGATGGATGATTTGGCCGTAGCTCAGTGCTAGACTTTTGTTAAGAATCTTGTGTGCATCCCTTCCATGTATTTTGTTGTCATGTTTGGGTGCTGTAGCATGTTCATTTCGTTGCATCTAGATGCCTACTTGCTGTAAATCGCAGACCGGTGTCATTTTTGAATCGCTTGCCATTTCCAAACCGTAACTCCGATTCCGGCGTTCTTTATATTGTTTTCAAGCGATTTCATCTCATCTTTCCAGTGGCACACTTGGATTTCCAAGTTGAGGCCAGGTTCATGCATTTACTGTCATATCTTGCATTTGGCATCCCGCATCGCATCCTGCATAGCATATCATCATTGCATCATATTGCTTGATCCTTGCATGTGGTTGATTGTATCCTTGCTGCTTGTTTGTCTTGTCTGGGTAGAGCCGGGAGACGAGTTTGCTAACGAGGAGCCCGTTGAGTTTGCTTTCAAGGATCCAGTCAACTCTGACAACTGTGCAGGCAAGATGATCATACCCTCGAAATCACTACTATCTTTGCTATGCTAGTTTGCTCGCTCTTTTGCTATGCCAATGCTGCGATGCCTACCACTTGCTTGCAAGCCTCCCAAATTGCCATGTCAAACCTCTAACCCACCTTTGTCCTAGCAAACCGTTGATTGGCTATGTTACCGCTTTGCTCAGCCCCTCTTATAGCGTTGCTAGTTGTAGGTGAAGATCGGAGGTCGT
This sequence comes from Triticum dicoccoides, assembly GCF_002162155.2. NCBI lineage: Eukaryota > Viridiplantae > Streptophyta > Magnoliopsida > Poales > Poaceae > Triticum > Triticum dicoccoides. Next base: position 437,191,224 of record NC_041388.1, read on the forward strand.
TCCTGTTGGAACATTTATTTACTTGTTGGGATATCATTATATTGCTATGTTATCTTAATGCATCTATATAGTTGGTAAAGGGTGGAAGGCTTGGCCTCTCGCCTAGTGTTTTGTTCCACTCTTGCCGCCCTAGTTTCCGTCATATCGGTGTTATGTTCCCGGATTTTGTGTTCCTTACGCGGTTGGGTTATAATGGGAACCCCTTGATAGTTCACCTTGATTAAAGCTTTTCCAGCAATGCCCAACCTTGGTTTTACCATTTGCCACCTAGCCTTTTCTTTCCCTTGGGTTCTGCAGACTCAAGGGTCATCATTATTTTTAACCCCCCCCCCCGGGCCAGTGCTCCTCTGAGTGTTGGTCCAAACCGTCAGCCGTCGGTGGCTACCAGGGGCAACTCTGGGCTGTCCTACCGGAAGTTTAGACAATCCGAGTGTGCCCTGAGAAAGAGATATGTGCAGCTCCTATCGGGATTTGTCGGCACATTCGGGCGGTGTTGCTGGTCTTGTTTTAACCTGTCAAAGTGTCTTGAATTACCGAGATACCGAGTCTGATCGGAACGTCTTGGGAGGAGGTCTATTCCTTCGTTGACCTTGAGAGCTTGTCATGGGCTAAGTTGGGACTCCCCTGCAGGGATTTGAACTTTCGAAAGCCGTGCCTGTGGTTATGGGCAGATGGGAATTTTTTAATGTCCGGTTGTAGATAACTTGAACCTTAATTTAATTAAAATGAATCAACTGAGTGTGTTACCGTGATGGCCTCTTCTCGGCGGAGTCCGGGAAGTGGACACGGTGTTGGAGTAATGTTTGCGCGGGTTGCTCTCTAGTTTCTCACTCGTGCTTTGCCTCCTCTTCTCGCCCTCTGTTGCGAATAAATTAGCCACCATACTTGCTAGTCGCTTGCTGCAGCTCCACTTATATTACCTTGCCATACCTATAAGCTTAAATAGTCTTGATTGCGAGGGTGTGAGATTGCTGAGTCCCTGTGGCTCACAGATTACTACTATACCAGATGCAGGGCCTGATGATTCCGCTCCAGGTGACGCGTATGAGCTCAAGTGGGAGTTCGACGAAGACTCTCAACGTTACTATGTTTCCTTTCCCGATGATCAGTAGTTGTGCCCAGTTGGGGGTAATTGGGACCGTGTCGCATGTTGGGTTCTCTTTTATTTTGGCACCGTAGTCGGGCCATGAGTGTTTGGATGATGTAATGTTATTTATGTACTTGATTGACGTGGCGAGTGTAAGCCAACTATGTTATCTCCCCTTTTATTATCATATTACATGGGATGTTGTGAAGATTGCCTAACTTGCGACATATGCCTTCAATGCGATTATGTCTCTAAGTCGTGCCTCGACACGTGGGAGCTATAGTCGCATCGAGGGTGTTACAGAGCAATCCTTCCACTCGGGGGCTTAGCTGCGACCCCGTAATCACCTAAGTTAAAAAAACTACTCCGAGCGGAGAGCAATCCTCCCATTTGGAGGCATAGCTGCGACCCTGTAATCGCTTAAGTTAAAAAAACTACTCCGAGTGGAGAGCAATCCTCCCGCTCGAGGGCTTAGACGCGGCCCCGCAATCGCCTACGTTAAAAAAACACTCCGAATGGAGAGCAATCCTCCCACTCGGGGACTTAGCTGCGACCCCGTAATCGCCTAAGTTAAAAAACCACTTCGAGCAGAGAGTAATTCTCCTGCTCAAGGGCTTAGCAGCGACCCAGTAATCGCCTAAGTTAAAAACCACTCTGAGTGGAGAGCAATCCTCCCAATCGGGGGCTTAGGTTCGACCCCGGAATCTCCTAATTTAAAAAACTACTCCGAGTGGAGAGCAATCCTCCCACTCGGGGGCTTAGGTGTGACCCTGTAATCGCCTAAGTTAAAAAAACTACTCCGAGTGGATAGCAATCCTCCCGCTCGAGGGCTTAGCCTCGACCCTGTAATCGCCTTAGTTAAAAAAACACTCCGAGTGGAGAGCAATCCTCCCACTTGGGGGCTTAGCCGCAACCCAGTAATCGCCTAAGTTAAAAAAAACACTCTGAGTGGAGAGCAATCCTCCCACTCGGGGGCTTAGCTGCGACCCCATAATCGCCTAAGTTAAAAAACTATTCCGACTGGTGAAAGTGCAACTATCCCTAGGTGGTTTTGGTAATTCATAACAACATATAGCTCATTGAGCTAATACTATTCCAAGATGATTATTTCAGGAAAAGGTCAATGATTGGCATGGCATGGATGTGAAAGTGGAACCCTCAAAATGCTAAGGAAAATGGATTGGCCCAAGCTCAAAAGCTCAAGACTCTTCATATCATATTTTAGTGATCCAAGATCACATTGAGTCCATAAGAAAAGCCAATACTATTAAGGAGGGATGAGGTGTTGCTTAATGAGCCTCTTGCTTCATGTGCTTAGTGATATGCTCCAAAAACCCTCAACTACTTTCCCACATCCACATATGACCTAAACTCTAAGCCAAACTCGGTCCTACCGATTCTTCCTATCCGGCACCATCGAGTTTCACTTGTCATTAGCCACTGTCAAACCCTAGCAATTCGGTTCTACCGATAAGGATCTCGGTCCCACCGAGATGGGGTTGCAGACTCTCTGTTTCCCTTTCTTAACTTTTCGGTCCCACCGAAAGAGCGAATCGGTCCCATCGAGATTGCAATGTAAACTCAGTGTTTCCCCTTTGTAACTTTTCGGTCTCACCGAGTTACACTCGGTCTCACCGAAAGAGCAAATCGGTCCCACCGAGTTTGCCTGACCAACTCTCTGGTTAGCTAATTACCAAATTCGGTCTCACCGAGTTTGTGTAATCGGTCTCACCGAGATTACATTATGCCCAAACCCTAACCGAATCGGTCCTACCGAGTTGCATGTCAGTCCCACCGAAATTCCTAACGGTCACTAGGTTTACTATTTCGGTCAGACCGAGTTTTCTGATTCGGTCCCACCGAGATTGGTAAATTGTGTGTAACGGTTGGATTTTGTGTTGAGGCTATATATACCCCTCCACCTCTTTCTCATTTAGTGAGAGAGCCATCAGAACACACACATCATTCCAACTCATTTGTTCTGAGAGAGAACCACCTACTCATGTGTTGAGATCAAGAAATTCCACTCCTACCATATGAATCTTGATCTCTAGCCTTCCCAAGTTGCTTTCCACTCAAATCTTCTTTCCACCAAATCCAAATCCTATGAGAGAGAGTTGAGTGTTGGGGAGACTATCATTTGAAGCACAAGAGCAAGGTGTTCATTACCTACACACCATTTGTTACTTCTTGGAGAGTGGTGTCTCCTAGATTGGCTAGGTGTCACTTGGGAGCCTCCGACAAGATTGTGGAGTGAACCAAGGAGTTTGTAAGGGCAAGGAGATCGCCTACTTCGTGAAGATCTACCGCTAGTGAGGCAAGTCCTTCGTGGGCGATGGCCATGGTGGGATAGACAAGGTTGCTTCTTCGTGGACCCTTTGTGGGTGGTTGCTTCTTCGTGGACCCTTCGTCGGTGGAGCCCTCCGTGGACTCGCGCAACCGTTGCCCTTGGGTGGAGCCCTGTGTGGACTCGCGCAACCGTTACCCTTCGTGGGTTGAAGTCTCCATCAACGTGGATGTAGGATAGCACCACCTATCCGAACCACGGGAAAAACATCCGTGTCTCCAATAGCGTTTGAATTCTCCAAACCCTTCCCTTTATATTCTTGCAAGCTGCATGCTTTACTTTCCGCTGCCCATAAACTCTTTGCATGCTTGCTTGAATTGTGTGATGATTTCTTGACTTGTCCTAAAATAGCTAAAATCTGCCAAGAACTAAAATTGGGAAAAGGTTAAGTTTTTATTTGGTCAAGTAGTCTAATCACCCCCCCTCTAGACATACTTTCGATCCTACAAGTGGTATCAGAGCTTTGGTCTCCATTTGCTTGATCTCCGTAGCTTTTGGTGGTCATAGCCTTGGTTTCACAACCTAGGAGAGTATGGCGTCTAGCGAGGCAAATCATCACCATAGAGGTCCTTACTTTGATGGTACTAATTTTGCTAGTTGGAAGCATAAAATGAAAATGCATATTCTTGGACATAACCCCGCTGTTTGGGCTATTGTGTGTGTTGGTTTGCAAGGTGACTTCTTTGATGGGAGAGAACCAAACCGTGAAGCTACCGCGGATGAGTTGAAGATGTTGCAATACAATGCTCAAGCTTGTGATATTCTCTTCAACGGATTATGCCCCGAAGAATTCAACAAAATCAGCCGCCTTGAGAATGCAAAGGAAATTTGGGACACTTTGATTGATATGCACGAAGGTACCGACTCCGTCAAGGAATCCAAGTTGGATGTGCTTCAAAGCCAACTTGACAAGTTCAAGATGAAGGATGGTGAAGGTGTCGCTGAAATGTACTCTAGGCTTGCTCTCATCACAAATGAGATTGTCGGCTTAGGAAGTGAAGAGATGACCGATAAATTCATCATCAATAAGATCCTAAGAGCCTTGGATGGAAAATATGATACCGTGTGCACATTAATCCAAATGATGCCCAATTACAAAGATCTCAAGCCAACGGAAGTGATTGGAAGAATTGTTGCTCATGAGATGTCACTTAAGGATAAAGAGGAACTTCACAACAAGTCAAGTGGTGCCTATAAAGCCTCATGTGAAGCCCCTACATCATCAAGTGAGAAACAAGACTTCAATGAAGAATTGAGCTTAATGGTGAAGAACTTCAACAAGTTCTACAAGAGTAGAAGCAAAGATAGAAGCTCCAAGTCAAGGTCCTACAATGACAAAAGATCTTCTAGTCGAGAGCGAAACTGTTACAATTGTGGAAGACCCGGACACTATTCCAATGAGTGTACGGCTCCCTACAAGAGAACAAAAGATTCTCGAAAAAGAAGAAGCAAAGGATCACCACCAAGAGAGAGAAGGAGTAGAGATGATCGTTATGAACGAAGATACTCACGGAGAAGCAAGGATTCAGAAAGGAAGGAAAAATCATCAAGGATCTACACAAGACGAAGACATCAAGCTCATGTTGGTGAATGGGTATCCGGCTCCGACTCCGACAGCCACTCCGAGAGAAGTTATCACTCCGACTCCGAAGATACTCAAGATGAAGGTGTTGCCGGTCTAGCACTTGTGTCAACCAACTCCTACGACATATTTGACTCACCAAATGAAGGAATTGGAAGATGCTTCATGGCCAAAGGTCCTAAGGTAACACACCCCGAGTATATTGATTTCGATAGTGATGAAGATGACTTGTTAGGTGATGATTTGCTTGGTGACAACTCTAGTGATGAATACTATGATGAAAGACCAATTAATCATGCTAATCAAGATAAAACGAATGACAATGATAAGGAGAAGATTGAGGCTCTAACTAAAGAACTAAAAACTCTTAAGTTAGCTCATGACACTATCTTCGAAGATCATCGAGAACTTTTAAGAGCTCGTGAGAAGCTACGCTTTGAAAAGCTCAATCTTGAGCAAGAGCATGAGTTCTTAAAGGCAATCAATGATGATCTCCACAAGAAAAGTTCTTCTTACATTGCCAAGCGTTTACTCTTATCCACTTACATGCCTCAAGTCAAGTCTAACAAGAAAGATTCTTCCTCTAGTAGTAACAATGATCATGCTAAATCCAATATTGTTGCTTCTAGTAGTTCTCTTGATTCCACTAATGATTCTATTAGCCAAGTTACACTTGAGCAAGAAAATAGCTTATTGAAGGGAATTATAGAGAAAGGAGTGTACAAAAGCCTTGCCGGGAGTAAGCAATTCGAGGAAATTGTGCGCAAGCAAGGAATGCACCGGAAGAATCAAGGTGTTGGTTTTGAACGAAAGTTCAATGCCAATGGAGTTGAATGGGAAGAAGATCAATACCCCAAGACAAAGTTTGTCCCTCAACAAGAGAAGTATACTTCTTTCAAGGGGACACAAGCTCAAGATGATCTTCCACCACAAGACTACAAGCAAAAAGGCAAGGACAAGCTTCAAGAGGAAATTGATGCATTTGACGAAGCTCCTAAGACCTTAGTCAAGTGTATTCCCAAGACTACCTCAAGTTCCACTTCATCAAGTATGACTACAACTCCAAGGATTCCCATCAAGATGATGTGGATCCAAAAGAAGAAGAACTAGAGAGTTCTTGAGGGTGACTCCGCCAACATACTTCACTCTTATCATTTTGGCAAGAACAAGTGCAATCAACTTCCACATCTTGCACTAGTTCAAGGAGTCACAAACCCTCTTGTTGGTAAGACAAGGGACAAGGTAACCTAAAAGTTTTCATGGACATCATCTTTTGTGTGCATCACTCTATGTCTATGGATATCCTTGTTTGTTCCTTGTGGGACTAACCCATGTAGGTATTGAAAGTGCAATTCACTCAAATGGATAGCTCCAAGAGATCTACATCAACATTGAGCATCCACATCTTCAATGTCTACATGAAGTCATCATCGACAAAACCCAAGGTTAGTTCATCCCTCTTAGGGGGGATATCACATCTAGGGGGAGCTTTACTCTAAGACTTGAGCTAAAGCAACTCTAAAGATGTGAACAAAACAACGCTTTATGTAAAAGTGGTAACCCCCCTTGAGCTTAAACGATGAGTATGACCTACGATCAAGTGTTCTCACTTGACTCCTATGTCAATATACTCATATATAGATGACCTAGTCATCGCAAATTGCTTGATAGATGCTAGAATTGGTTGTGCATTCCTTGCCACATATTTCATTTGCTATCTTATTGTGTGAGCATGCTGATTGCATATTTTACTCATTCGAGGACATCCACTTGTTGTTTTGATTGTTCGGCTTTATCTTCTTTTGCCAAGTGGATGGACAAGAATGCCTAAGAACCTCCTCTAGCTATCTATGCTTTTCTCGCCTCAAACTCTATTCATGCTGCATCACAAAATTTGATCAAGTCAGATTCGAACCACTCTGTGTGAGGAGCGCTCGGAGTCCCCGATTCGTCATAGACTTAAACTTCCAAAACCTCTTTATGAATCTCGGTCTGACCGATACTCCATTTCGGTCCTACCGAGATCATTAAGTTAATCTAGGTTTTCGATCTCGGTGCAACCGATTTGAACATTTCAGTCACACCGAGTTTCAGTAACTGCACGCAGTTATGAATCTCGGTGCCACCGAGTTGTTCCACTCGGTCACACCGACAGGGTCGGGCTATATATAGTCACGGGCAGAATTTTGGAAATTTCTCCGAAACCTCTTCGCCCGTGCATAGCTCGCTCTGCCTCCTGGGTCTCCGGATTGTCCTCCTCGCCGCCAGCAGCCTCAAGTCGCTGGTCTTCGCCGCCGTCAACGGATTTCTGCCCCGCTGTTGCCGCCGTAGCAAGTCCACGCCAAACTAGGGTATGGACTTGATCTTTGTGCTATTCCTCAATCTAATTCCTAGCACATTGTGATCATCATGATTCTTGCCACGATTGAAACACTTCTATCCAGTCAAAACGCTCATAGATTAGGTTTAATTCGAAAATTTTAGGGTTAGGTTTCCGCCGAAACCATCTCGGACCCACCGAGTTGAAAAACTCGGTCCCACCGATCTGGCTTTTGCCATTGCACAAGTGAAACTCGGTCTGACCGAGAATAACTTATCGGTGCGACCGATTTTGGAATTCTGTGAAACCCTAGCAGTCTCGGTGCCACCGAACTGTGACTCGGTCCTACCGAGTTCACCAGTTCTGGTGCCAAAACTGCTTCGGTGTCACCGAGTTTGAAAAACGGTAGATCCGAGATGCTTTCTGTGGAAAACTAAAACTAAGTTTTTGAATTAATCTTTTGCAAAAATCTCTGCTTTTTGTGATGCTCATCCAATCTATCTCTTCTATAATCTATTCACAGGGTCAACAGTCAGTTTGCAACATGTCTGATCAAAGTGACAGCCAGAACCTCTCAGAGCAGCAAGTTGTGATGAGTGAGGGCACTAGCCCCTCAAGTTCTTTTGATGATGGCAGCAGAAGCACCCCCAGCAATCTACCTAAGGCTGCCACACGTCAAAAGAAGAAGAGAACGTCTGATTCTGAAGATGATGACTATGTGGCAGAGGACGAGGCCACTTCCAAGAGAGTTGAGCCAGCTCAAGGCTCAAAGCCAGGACTGAAAGTCAAGAGGCCGGCAGGCAGGCAGCCAATGTCAAAGGCTAGAGCTTCAACTGAGAAGCCTGCACCTGCTCCCATTGAGCCCATTGCTGCTGAGAGCAAGAAAAGGAAAGAGAGGGTAAAGAAGACTGTAGCCAAAGTGCTTGGGAGAGCCTCCATCATGGTAGAAGAGGAGGAGGAAGAAGAGGCAGCTGCACCAGCGCCCAAGGCACCCAAAGTTATGGGAGATGCCATAAGGTCAGGGGGAGCTGCATCCAAGCCCAAGGAAGCTCCTAAGGCTGCATCAAAGCCTAAGACAACTCCAAAGAGAAACACACGAAGCATCCCAGCTGCAGAAAAGAACAAGGCCCCAGTGCCTGAGACAGTTGCAGAAGAAGAAGAAGAGAGTGTCCTTCGGAAGCTCAAGCCCAAGATCCCAGACCACAACGATGCTCATCCTGTGGCTGAGGATATGAAGCTCAGGAGAGACTTAGGGCTCAGGAAATGGAGAGAAGCAGATCCATATGCTTCTAGGAGAAGGACTGTCGTGGATTACAGGTTTCACACCAAGGACCAGCGGGATTTCTATGAGACGGTGCTGCTAGATAAGAAGCCCATTGTCTGTGATATGCGATGGGTTGACTGGACATATATCAAGGAGAATGAGGAGCACTATCCTGGAGTATTTGACAGCTTTAGTGCTTGTGGAGTAGCTGACTTTGTTGGGCAGAAGCTCACAAAGTGGAATGAGGAACTTATCATGCAGTTCTACTCCACAGCACACTTTTATCCGGATGGCAGGATTACTTGGATGTCAGAAGGTACAAGGTACCAATCTACAGTGGCTGAGTGGGCACAGATCATCAATGCCCCAGAAGAGCAAGATGAGGACTTGGATATCTATGCCAAGAAGAAAATGGATCATAATTCAATGTCCAACATGTACAAGGAGATCCCCAATGAAGCACTTGACATATTCAAGTTTGGCTCAGTGCATTATCTGCTCTCAGGATTGCCTACTATCAATTGGATACTAAGGCACACTCTGTTGCCTAAGTCTGGAGATCACAAGATGATCAGAGGTCACGCGATCAATTTGCTACATGTGTTTGATGTGCCTCAGAAATTCAAGGTCATGAGTCTCATTGTGGAAACCGTTAAGAGGACAGCTGCAGATCAGAAGAGGAGCTGTGGATATGCCCCTCAGATTCAGGAGCTCATCAATTCCAAGATGGGCACGGGCGTATATTTGTTGGATAAGGAACACCTGCCCATCCGTCCAGATTTCGAGGACAATGAAGTAGTGATGACAGAGAATGAGCCAGCGTCTGCACAAGTATTTGCAAAGAAGGAGAAGGCGAAGAAGGAAAAAGCTGCCAGGATGCCTACTCAAGAGGAGGCATCTGACTATTTCTTGAAGACCAAGCAAGAGCAGCTCAGTTACTTGATTGCATCCACGCTGAGAATTGAGCAAAGTTTGGCAAACCTCACTAAAAATCAGCAGAGCCTAGAGAGGATCATGGAACAGAAGTTCTATGACTTGGATGTCAAGGTAACAGAAGTACAGTCTGCAGTGGAGCAGCTCCAGGAGGACATGAATGAGAGGAGAGGCAGGACCACGACTCAAGCATTTTCTAGAGTGCCACGAGGTCCGAGGTCGTCTGCACTGCCAGTTGCTGACACCAGAGCCACTACTTCAGCACCAGCTACGGCCTCAGCTCCAGCGTCTACTTCAGCTCCAACTCCAGCGACTACTTCAACATCTACAGAAGCCTTCGTCCTTGGAGTGATCCGGACTCCACCACCTGAAGATCAAGCATGAGCGTCGATTTAGCACTATGCATTCTCTAGGAACTTTTTGGTAACTTGTTGCCAAAGGGGGAGAAGATGTATAGATCATAGGCTTCGAGAGAGAGAGTGTTGCTTTTCTCTCTTGCTTTATTTGGTGGTTTTTTTCGAACCTTTTCTGCTTTTGAGTGCTTGATACTACGTCCTTATGCTTTTGAGACATCGATGATCATGTGTTTAATCATAAGCTACACTTAATGTTTGCTTAATGCTTGCTTAAATATTACCATTCTATCTATCGTTTGTGATCATTCACTATTCTTGGTGATGAGTGCATGTATTTCAATCTTATCATTTTGAGCACTCCACCAAGATGTATGTGACATGGAAGAGTAACCCATGACTCTAACTCTTTGTGCATTTGCAGTCCAAAGCAAATTTTAAATATGCACAAATTTAGGGGGAGCTCTTACTTATCACATACTTCTCAAAGCGACGATATACTTCATGCTTATTCTCATTTGTCGAAGCTTTGATCTATATGTTGTCATCAATTACCAAAAAGGGGGAGATTGAAAGTGCAACTATCCCTAGGTGGTTTTTGTAATTCATAACAACATATAGCTCATTGAGCTAATACTATTCCAAGATGATTATTTCAGAAAAAGCTCAATGATTGGCATGGCATGGATGTGAAAGTGGAACCCTCAAAATGCTAAGGAAAATGGATTGGCCCAAGCTCAAAAGCTCAAGACTCTTCATTTCATATTTTAGTGATCCAAGATCACATTGAGTCCATAAGAAAAGCCAATACTATTAAGGAGGGATGAGGTGTTGCTTAATGAGCCTCTTGCTTCATGTGCTTAGTGATATGCTCCAAAAACCCTCAACTACTTTCCCACATCCACATATGACCTAAACTCTAAGCCAAACTCGGTCCTACCGATTCTTCCTATCCGGCGCCACCGAGTTTCACTTGTCATTAGCCACTGCCAAACCCTAGCAATTCGGTTCTACCGATAAGGGTCTCGGTCCCACCGAGATGGGTTTGCAAACTCTCTGTTTCCCTTTCGTAACTTTTTGGTCCCACCGAAAGAGCGAATCGGTCGCACCGAGATTGCAATGTAAACTCAGTGTTTCCCCTTTGTAACTTTTCGGTCTCACCGAGTTACACTCGGTCTCACCGAAAGAGCAAATCGGTCCCACCGAGTTTGCCTGACCAACTCTCTGGTTAGCTAATTACAAAATTCAGTCTCACCGAGTTTGTGTAATCAGTCTCACCGAGATTACGTTATGCCCAAACTCTAACCGAATCGGTCCTACCGAGTTGCATGTCAGTCCCACTGAAATTCCTAACGGTCACTAGGTTTACTATTTCGGTCAGACCGAGTTTTCTGATTCGGTCCCACCGAGATTGGTAAATTGTGTGTAACGGTTGGATTTTGTGTGGAGGCTATATATACCCCTCCACCTCTTTCTCATTTAGTGAGAGAGCCATCAGAACACACACATCATTCCAACTCATTTGTTCTGAGAGAGAACCACCTACTCATGTGTTGAGATCAAGAAATTCCACTCCTACCATATGAATCTTGATCTCTAGCCTTCCCAAGTTGCTTTCCACTCAAATCTTCTTTCCACCAAATCCAAATCCTATGAGAGAGAGTTGAGTGTTGGGGAGACTATCATTTGAAGCACAAGAGCAAGGTGTTCATTACCTACACACCATTTGTTACTTCTTGGAGAGTGGTGTCTCCTAGATTGGCTAGGTGTCACTTGGGAGCCTCCGACAAGATTGTGGAGTGAACCAAGGAGTTTGTAAGGGCAAGGAGATCGCCTACTTCGTGAAGATCTACCGCTAGTGAGGCAAGTCCTTCGTGGGCGATGGCCATGGTGGGATAGACAAGGTTGCTTCTTCGTGGACCCTTTGTGGGTGGTTGCTTCTTCGTGGACCCTTCGTCGGTGGAGCCCTCCGTGGACTCGCGCAACCGTTGCCCTTGGGTGGACCCCTGTGTGGACTCGCGCAACCGTTACCCTTCGTGGGTTGAAGTCTCCATCAACGTGGATGTAGGATAGCACCACCTATCTGAACCACGGGAAAAACATCTGTGTCTCCAATAGCGTTTGAATTCTCCAAACCCTTCCCTTTATATTCTTGCAAGTTGCATGCTTTACTTTCCGCTGCCCATAAACTCTTTGCATGCTTGCTTGAATTGTGTGATGATTGCTTGACTTGTCCTAAAATAGCTAAAATCTGCCAAGAACTAAAATTGGGAAAAGGTTAAGTTTTTATTTGGTCAAGTAGTCTAATCACCCCCCTCTAGACATACTTTCGATCCTACAACTGGAGAGCAATCCTCCCACTCGGGGGCTTAGCTGCGACCCCGTAATCGCCTAAGTTAAAAAACGACTCCGAGTGGAGAGAAATCCTCCCACTCGGGGGCTTAGCTGCGAACCCTAATCGCCTAAGTTAAAAAAACCATTCCGAGTGGAGAGCTATCCTCCCACTCAGGGACTTAGCTGTGTCCCAGTAATCGCCTAAGTTAAAAATCCACTCTGAGTAGAGAGCAATACTCCCACTCGGGGACTTAGTTGTGACCCCGTAATCGCCTAAGATAAAAAAACCACTGCGAGCAGAGAGCAATCCTCCCACTCGTCGGAGCTGCGCCTCAAGTACAGTGTCTGCTCCATCCCGATCGTCAAGACGACGAGGTGCAGGTCGTGTGTGGCACATGGTTCTCGCGTCGCGGCCCTCTCGTCGGAGCTGCACCACAAGTACAATGTCCACTCCATCCAAATTCATTAGGACGACGAGGTGCAGGTCGTGTGCGGCACCTGGTGCTCACATCCGCGACCCTATCGTTAGAGCTATACCACAAGTACAACATCCACTCCATCCCAATCCGCAAGGGTAATGAGGTGCAGGTCGTGTGCACCACCTGGCGTTAATGCCCGCGGTCCTCTCATCAAAGCTGCAAGTACAATGTCCTTGAGGTCGATTCAGCAAGCGGTAAAAACAAAGCAATCATATTCAAGAGAAAATCAGGTTCAGAAAAATCCAGCAAGGTTCAGAACCGCGAACGGAAGTACTCGAGCATCAAGCCCGAAGGACTTTAATGGTTACAAAATCACTCGGCATTCCGAGGCAAATAAAAGTGTAGCATCAAGTTCGTTCACTCCTCAGTAGGAGAGGGGCTAGCTGGCTCGACGAATTCATCTAGGTCGATCCCATCGGCGATGCGGGTGGCAGCCACAATGAAGGTCTCCATAAAAGACTGGAATTGAACCCTCTTGGTATTGGCAACCTTGATAGCTGCTAGCTTCTCTTCCTTAGCTTCTTTTCCATGGACGCGGACCAGAGACAGAGCCACATCAGCACCACACTGGGTAGAGGACTTCTTCCACGCTGAAAGGGCGAATGGTTAGATCCTTTAGGGGCTGAAAGCCCAACTGATGCATGATCTCAAGCATGCAGCTGGAGCTTGGGTGACTGAATTACCATCTGTCCTATGGGGATTAAGAATAACTCCAAACCAGTCGACGGACTGAACCCCTTTATTCATGGTGTATGGCATTGAAGCTGTACTTCCGAGTGATTTGCTGCACAACGCTCCCCAAGTGGATCTTTTCTCAGAAGCAGAAGCTGAACATGCATGCCATGATGCAGTTGATCTCTTGGAGGAAGAACATGAAATGGCTCTGATCCGGTCGACCATCAACCAACAAGACTTGTGTTGATTGCACGCCTGTAATGTCAGAGGTCGAGCATTCGAGGAAGGAGACCTTGTGCTCCGAGTGCATCAGAAGCGGCCTCATAAGCTCGCTCCGGCCTGGGAATGCCCCTTCATCGTCACCAGGGTGCTCCACAATGGGGCGTATCACCTCTACAACGTAGCCACGAAGAAAGATGAGCCACGCTCATGGAATGCAAAGTTGCTCCGCAGTTTCTACACCTAAACAATCGGATTAATGAGTTGTAATAAGAATCCTTCAGTTTTCTTTTCGAAGACAAGATTTTTGCAGTATCTAACGATTATCATCCCGTAAACACATGTGTTCAAATCCCCCAGTGGGTGGCTTAGCCACGAACCCGATTCACCTAAGTTAAAAAACCATTCCGAGTGGAGAGCAATCCTCCCAATCGGGGACTTAGCGGCGACCCCGTAATTGTTGGGGAACGTAGTAATTTCAAAAAAAATCCTATGCACACGCAAGATCATGGTGATGGATAGCAATGAGAGGGGGAGAGTGTGATCTACGTACCCTTGTAGATCGACAACGGAAGCGTTAACTTGGTTGATGTAGTCGTACGTCTCCACGGCCCGACCGATCAAGCACCGAAACTACGGCACCTCCGAGTTCTAGCACACGTTCAGCTCGATGACGATCCCCGGACTCCGATCCAGCAAAGTGTCGGGGAAGAGTTCCGTCAGCACGACGGCATGGTGACGATCTTGATGTACTACCATCGCAGGGCTTCGCCTAAGCACCGCTACAATATTATCGAGGACTATGGTGGAAGGGGGCACCACACACGGCTAAGAATATGATCACGTGGATCGACTTGTGTGTCTAGGGGTGCCCCCTGCCCCCGTATATAAAGAAGCAAGGGGAGGAGGCCGGCCGGCCCTATAGGCGCGCCAAGGAGGAGTCCTCCTCCTAGTAGGAGTAGGACTCCTACTAGGAGGGGGAAGGAAGTGGGGAGGGAGAGGGAAAGGGGGGCGTCGCCCCCCCCCCCCTCTCCTAGTCCAATTCGGACCAGGGGGGAGGAGGCGCGCGGCCCACCTTTGGCTGCCCCTCTCTCTCCACTAAGGCCCATATGGCCCATTACTTCTCCCGGGGGGGTTCTGGTAACCCTCCGGCTCTCCGGTTTTATCCAAAATCACCCGGAACACTTCTGGTGTCCGAATATAGCCGTCCAATATATCAATCTTTATGTCTCGGCCATTTCGAGAATCCTCGTTATGTCCGTGATCACATCCGGGACTCCGAACTAACTTCGGTACATCAAAACTCATAAACTCATAATATAACTGTCATCGAAACCTTAAGCGTGCGGACCCTACGGGTTCGAGAACAATGTAGACATGACCGAGACACGTCTCCGGTCAATAACCAATAGAGGAACCTGGATGCTCATATTGGCTCCTACATATTCTACGAAGATCTTTATCGGTCAGACCGCATAACAACATACGTCGTTCCCTTTGTCATCGGTATGTTACTTGCCCGAGATTCAATCGTCGTATCTCAATACCTAGTTCAATCTCGTTACCGGCAAGTCTCTACACTCGTTCTGTAATACATCATCCCGCAACTAACTCATTAGTTGCAATGCTTGCAAGGCTTAAGTGATGTGCATTACCGAGAGGGCCCAGAGATACCTCTCCGACAATCGGAGTGACAAATCCTAATCTCGAAATACGCCAACCCAACATGTACCTTTGGAGACACCTGTAGAGCTCCTTTATAATCACCCTGTTACGTTGTGATGTTTGGTAGCACACAAAGTGTTCCTCTGGCAAACGGGAGTTGCGTAATCTCATAGTCATAGGAACATGTATAAGTCATGAAGAAAGCAATAGCAACATACTAAACGATCGGGTGCTAAGCTAATGGAATGGGTCATGTCAATCAGATCATTCAACTAATGATGTGATCCCGTTAATCAAATAACAACTCTTTGTCCATGGTTAGGAAACATAAACATCTTTGATTAATGAGCTAGTCAAGTAGAGGCATACTAGTGACACTCTGTTTGTCTATGTATTCACACATGTATTATGTTTCTGGTTAATACATAATAAACTTTTATCATGATATAAGGAAATAAATAATAACTTTATTATTGCCTCTAGGGCATATTTCCTTCAGTCTCCCACTTGCACTAGAGTCAATAATCTAGACTACACAGTAATGATTCTAACACCCATGGAGCCTTGGTGCTAATCATGTTTTGCTCGTGGAAGAGGCTTAGTCAACGGGTCTGCAACATTCAGATCCGTATGTATCTTACAAATCTCTATGTCTCCCACCTGGACTAGATCCCGGATGGAATTGAAGCGTCTCTTGATGTGCTTGGTTCTCTTGTGAAATCTGGATTCCTTTGCCAAGGCAATTGCACCAGTATTGTCACAAAAGATTTTCATTGGACCCGATGCACTAGGTATGACACCTAGATCGGATATGAACTCCTTCATCCAGACTCCTTCATTTGCTGCTTCCGAAGCAGCTATGTATTCCGCTTCACACGTAGATCCTACCATGACGCTTTCTTTAGAACTGCACCAACTGACAGCTCCACCATTTAATGTAAACACGTATCCGGTTTGCGATTTAGAATCGTCCAGATCAGTGTCAAAGCTTGCATCAACGTAACCGTTTACGATGAGCTCTTTGTCACCTCCATATACGAGAAACATATCCTTAGTCCTTTTCAGGTACTTGAGGATGTTCTTGACCGCTGTCCAGTGATCCACTCCTGGATTACTTTGGTACCTCCCTGCTAGACTTATAGCAAGGCACACATCAGGTCTGGTACACAGCATTGCATACATGATAGAGCCTATGGCTGAAGCATAGGGAACATCTTTCATTTTCTCTCTATCTTCTGCAGTGGTTGGGCATTGAGTCTGACTCAACTTCACACCTTGTAACACAGGCAAGAACCCTTTCTTTGCTTGATCCATTTTGAACTTCTTCAAAATCTTGTCAAGGTATGTGCTTTGTGAAAGTCCAATTAAACGTCTTGATCTATCTCTATAGATCTTTATGCCTAATATGTAAGCAGCTTCACCGAGGTCTTTCATTGAAAAACTCTTATTCAAGTATCCCTTTTATGCTATCCAGAAATTCTATATCATTTCCGATCAGTAATATGTCATCCACATATAATATCAGAAATGCTACAGAGCTCCCACTCACTTTCTTGTAAATACAGGCTTCTCCAAAAGTCTGTATAAAACCAAATGCTTTGATCACACTATCAAAGCATTTATTCCAACTCCGAGAGGCTTGCACCAGTCCATAAATGGATCGCTGGAGCTTGCACACTTTGTTAGCTCCCTTTGGATCGACAAAACCTTCCGGTTGCATCATATACAACTCTTCTTCCATAAATCCATTCAGGAATGCAGTTTTGACATCCATCTGCCAAATTTCATAATCATAAAATGCAGCAATTTCTAACATGATTCGGACAGACTTAAGCATCGCTACGGGTGAGAAGGTCTCATCGTAGTCAACCCCTTGAACTTGCCGAAACCCTTTTGCGACAAGTCGAGCTTTGTAGACAGTAATATTACCGTCGGCGTCAGTCTTCTTCTTGAAGATCCATTTATTCTCAATTGCTTGCCGATCATTGGGCAAGTCAACCAAAGTCCACACTTTGTTCTCATACATGGATCCCATCTCAGATTTCATGGCTTCAAGCCATTTTGCGGAATCTGGGCTCACCATCGCTTCTTCATAGTTTGTAGGTTCATCATGATCTAGTAGCATGACTTCCAGAACTGGATTACCGTACCACTCTGGCGCGGATCTCACTCTGGTTGATCTACGAGGTTCAGTAGTATCTTGTTCTGAAGTTTCATGATCATTATCATTAGCTTCCTCACTAATTGGTGTAGGTGTCACAGAAACAGTTTTTTTGTGATGCACTACTTTCCAATAAGGGAGCAGGTACAGTTACCTCGTCAAGTTCTACTTTCCTCCCACTCACTTCTTTCGAGAGAAACTCCTTCTCTAGAAAGTTTCTGAACTTAGCAACAAAAGTCTTGCCTTCGGATCTGTGATAGAAGGTGTATCCAATAGTCTCCTTTGGATATCCTATGAAGACACATTTCTCCGATTTGGGTTCGAGCTTAACAGGTTGAAGTTTTTTTCACATAAGCATCACAGCCCCAAACTTTCAGAAACGACAACTTTGGTTTCTTGCCAAACCATAGTTCATAAGGCGATATCTCAACGGATTTTGATGGTGCCCTATTTAACGTGAATGCGACCGTCTCCAAAGCATAACCCCAAAACGATAGCGGTAAATCAGTAAGAGACATCATAGATCGCACCATATCTAGTAAAGTACGATTACGACGTTTGGACACACCATTACGCTGTGGTGTTCCGGGTGGCATGAGTTGCGAAACTATTCCGCATTGTTTCAAATGTACACCAAACTCGTAACTCAAATATTCTCCTCCACGATCAGATTGTAGAAACTTTATTTTCTTGTTACAATGATTTTCAACTTCACTCTGAAATTCTTTGAACTTTTCAAACGTTTCAGACTTATGTTTCATTAAGTAGATATACCCATATCTGCTTAAGTCATATGTGAAGGTGAGAAAATAACGATACCCGCCACGAGCCTCAATATTCATCGGACCACATACATCTGTATGTATGATTTCCAACAAATCTGTTGCTCTCTCCATAGTACCGGAGAACGGCGTTTTAGTCATCTTGCCCATGAGGCATGGTTCGCAAGTACCAAGTGATTCATAATCAAGTGGTTCCAAAAGTCCATCAGTATGGAGTTTCTTCATGCGCTTTACACCGATATGACCTAAACCGCAGTGCCACAAATAAGTTGCACTATCATTATCAACTCTGTATCTTTTGGCTTCAACATTATGAATATGTGTGTTACTACTATCGAGATTCAATAAGAATAGACCACTCTTCAAGGGTGCATGACCATAAAAGATATTACTCATATAAATAGAACAACCATTATTCTCTGATTTAAATGAATAACCGTCTCGCATCAAACAAGATCCAAATATAATGTTTATGCTTAACGCTGGCACCAAATAACAATTATTTAGGTCTAATATTAATCCCGAAGGTAGATGTAGAGGTAGCGTGCCGACCGCGATCACATCGACTTTGGAACCGTTTCCCACGCGCATCGTCACCTCGTCCTTAGCCAATCTTTGCTTAATTCGTAGTCCTTGTTTCGAGTTGCAAATATTAGCAACAGAACCAGTATCAAATACCCAGGTGCTACTGCGAGCATTAGTAAGGTACACATCAATAACATGTATATCACATATACCTTTGTTCACCTTGCCATCCTTCTTATCCGCCAAATACTTGGGGCAGTTCCGCTTCCAGTGACCAGTCTGCTTGCAGTAGAAGCACTCAGTTTCAGGCTTAGGTCCAGACTTGGGTTTCTTCTCTTGAGCAGCAACTTGCTTGTTGTTCTTCTTGAAGTTCCCCTTCTTCTTCCCTTTGCCCTTTTTCTTAAAACTAGTGGTCTTGTTGACCATCAACACTTGATGCTCCTTTTTTATTTCTACCTCCGCAGCTTTCAGCATTGCGAAGAGCTCGGGAATAGTCTTATTCATCCCTTGCATATTATAGTTCATCATGAAGCTCTTGTAGCTTGGTGGCAGTGATTGGAGAATTCTGTCAATGACGCAATCATCTGGAAGATTAACTCCCATTTGAATCAAGTGATTATTATACCCAGACATTTTGAGTATATGCTCACTGACAGAACTGTTCTCCTCCATCTTGCAGCTATAGAACTTATTGGAGACTTCATATCTATCAATCCGGGCATTTGCTTGAAATATTAACTTCAACTCCTGGAACATCTCATATGCTCCATGACGTTCAAAACGTCGTTGAAGTCCTGGTTCTAAGCCGTAAAGCATGGCACACTGAACTATCGAGTAGTCATCAACTTTTCTCTGCCAGACGTTCACAACATCTGGTGTTGCTCCAGCAGCAGGCCTGGCACCCAGCGGTGCTTCCAGGACGTAATTCTTCTGTGCAGCAATGAGGATAATCCTCAAGTTATGGACCTAGTCCATGTAATTGCTACCATCATCTTTCAACTTTGCTTTCTCAAGGAACGCATTAAAATTCAACGGAACAACAGCACGGGCCATTTATCTACAATCATACATAAACAAGCAAGATACTATCAGGTACTAAGTTCATGATAAATTTAGGTTCAATTAATCATATTACTTAAAGAACTCCCACTTAGATAGACATCCCTCTAATCCTCTAAGTGATTACGTGATCCAAATCAACTAAACCATGTCCGATCATCACGTGAGATGGAGTAGTTTCATTGGTGAACATCACTATGTTGATCATATCGACTATATGATTCACGCTTGACCTTTCGGTCTTCGTGTTCCGAGGCCATATATGTATATGCTTGGCTCGTCAAGTATAACCTGAGTATTCCGCGTGTGCAACTGTTTTGCACCCGTTGTATTTGAACGTAGAGCCTATCACACCCGATCATCACGTGGTGTCTCAGCACGAAAAACTTTCGCAACGGTGCATACTTAGGGAGAACACTTCTTGATAATTTAGTGAGAGATCATCTTATAATGCTACCGTCAATCAAAGCAAGATAAGATGCATAAAAGATAAACATCACATGCAATCAATATAAGTGATATGATATGGCCATCATCATCTTGTGCTTGTGATCTCCATCTCTGAAGCACCGTCGTGATCACCATCGTCACCGGCGCGACACCTTGATCTCCATCGTAGCATCGTTGTCGTATCGCCAATCTTATGCTTCCACGACTATCGCTACCGCTTAGTGATAAAGTAAAGCATTACAGCGCGATTGCATTGCATACGATAAAGCGACAACCATATGGCTCCTGCCAGTTGCCGATAACTCGGTTACAAAACATGATCATCTCATACAATAAAATTTAGACGTCCTCTACTTTGTTGTTGCAAGTTTTACGTGGCTGCTACGAGCTTAAGCAAGAACCAATCTTACCTACGCATCAAAACCACAACGATAGTTTGTCAAGTTGGTGCTGTTTTAACCTTCGCAAGGACCGGGCGTAGCCACACTCGGTTCAACTAAAGTTGGAGAAACTCTCACCCGCAAGCCACCTATGTGCAAAGCATGTCGGGAGAACCAGTCTCGCGTAAGCGTACGCGTAATGTCGGTTCGGGCCGCTTCGTCCAGCAATACCGTCGAACCAAAGTATGACATGCTGGTAAGCAGTATGACTTATATCGCCCACAACTCACTTGTGTTCTACTCGTGCATATAACATCAACATATAAAACCTACGCTCGGATGCCACTGATGGGGAACATAGTAATTTCAAAAAAATTCCTACGCACACGCAAGATCATGGTGATGCATAGCAACGAGAGGGGGAGAGTGTGATCTACGTACACTTGTAGATCGACAACGGAAGCATTAACTTGGTTGATGTAGTCGTACGTCTCCACGGCCCGACCGATCAAGCACCGAAACTACGGCACCTCCGATTTCTAGCACACGTTCAGCTCGATGACGATCCCCGGACTCCGATCCAGCAAAGTGTCGGGGAAGAGTTCCGTCAGCACGACGGCGTGGTGACGATCTTGATGTACTACCATCGCAGGGCTTCGCCTAAGCACCGCTACAATATTATCGAGGACTATGGTGGAAGGGGGCACCACACACGGCTAAGAATATGATCACGTGGATCAACTTCTGTGTCTAGGGGTGCCCCCTGCCCCCGTATATAAAGGAGCAAGGGGAGGAGGCCGGCCGACCCTATAGGTGTGCCAAGGAGGAGTCCTCCTCCTAGTAGGAGTAGGACTCCTACTAGGAGGGGGAAGGAAGTGGGGAGGGAGAGGGAAAGGGGGCGCCGCCCCCCCTCTCCTAGTCCAATTCGGACCAGGGGAGGAGGAGGTGCGCGGCCCACCTTTGGCTGCCCCTCTCTCTCCACTAAGGCCCATATGGCCCATTACTTCTCCCGGGGGGGGTTCCGGTAACCCTCCGGCTCTCCGGTTTTCTTCGAAATCACCCGGAACACTTCTGGTGTCCGAATATAGCCGTCCAATATATCAATATTTATGTCTCGACCATTTTGAGAATCCTCGTCATGTCCATGATCACATTCGGGACTCCGAACTAACTTCGGTACATCAAAACTCATAAACTCATAATATAACTGTCATCGGAACCTTAAGCGTGCGGACCCTACAGGTTCGAGAACAATGTAGACATGACCGAGACACGTCTCCGGTCAATAACCAATAGCAGAACATGGATGCTCATATTGGCTCCTACATATTCTACGAAGATCTTTATCGGTCAGACCGCATAACAACATATGTCGTTCCCTTTGTCATCGGTATGTTACTTGCCCGAGATTCGATCGTCGGTATCTCAATACCTAGTTCAATCTCGTTACCGGCAAGTCTCTTTACTCGTTCTGTAATACATCATCCCGCAACTAACTCATTAGTTGCAATGCTTGCAAGGCTTAAGTGATGTGCATTACCGAGAGGGCCCAGATATACCTCTCCGACAATCGGAGTGACAAATCCTAATCTCGAAATACGCCAACCCAACATGTACCTTTGGAGACACCTGTAGAGCTCCTTTATAATCACCCAGTTATGTTGTGACGTTTGGTAGCACACAAAGTGTTCCTCTGGCAAATGGGAGTTGCATAATCTCATAGTCATAGGAACATGTATAAGTCATGAAGAAAGCAATAGCAACATACTAAACGGTCGGGTGCTAAGCTAATGGAATGGGTCATGTCAATCAGATCATTCAACTAATGATGTGATCCCGTTAATCAAATAACAACTCTTTGTCCATGGTTAGGAAACATAACCATCTTTGATTAACGAGCTAGTCAAGTAGAGGCATACTAGTGACACTCTGTTTGTCTATGTATTCACACATGTATTATGTTTTCGGTTAATACATAATAAACTTTTATCATGATATAAGGAAATAAATAATAACTTTATTATTGCCTCTAGGGCATATTTCCTTCAGTAATCGCCTAAGTAAAAAACCACTCAGAGAGGAGAGCAATCCTCCTGCTCGAGGGCTTTGCCGCGACCCCGTAATCCCCTAAGTTAAAAAAACACTCCGAGTGGAAAGCAATCCTCCCACTCGGGGGCTTAGCTGCGACCCCGTAATCGCCTAAGTTAAAAAACCACTCCGAGTGGAGAGCAATCCTCCCATTTGGAGGCTTAGCTGCGACCCCGTAATCGCCTAAGTTAGAAAACTACTC
>NC_041388.1:437214631-437235629 GCF_002162155.2 Triticum dicoccoides
TTACTTGCGACCCCGTAATGGCCTAAGTTAAAAAAAACTACTCCGAGTGGAGAGCAATCCTCCCACTCAAGGGCTTAGCTGCGACCCCGTAATCGACTAAGTAAAAAAACTACTCCAGTGGAGAGCAATCCTCCCACTCAGGGGCTTAGTTGCGACCCTGTAATCGCCTAAGTTAAAAAAACCGCTCCGAGTGGAGAGCAATCCTCCCACTCGGGGACATAGCTGCGACCCCGTAATCGCCTAAGTTGAAAAACCACTATGACTGGAGAGCAATCCTCCCACTCAGGGACTTATCTACGACCCTGTAGTCGCCTAATTCAAAAAAACCACTCCAAGCGGAGAGCAATCCTCCCACTCGTCGGAGCTATGTGACAAGTACAACGTCCGCTCCATCCCGATCCATCAGGACGACGAGGTGCAGGTCATGTGTGGCACCTGGTGCTCACGTCGCGGCACTCTCGTCGGAGCTGCGCCACAAGTACAATGTCCGCTCCATCCCGATCCGTCAGGACGACGAGGTGCAGGTCATGTGCGGCACCTGGTGCTGACGTCTGCGACCCTCTTGTTAGAGCTATGTCATGAGTACAACATCCACTCCATCCCAATCCGCAAGGAGATGAGGTGCAGGTCATGTGCACCACCTGGCGTTCATGCCCGTGGCCCTCTCATCAAAGCTGCAAGTACAATGGTCTTGAGGTCGATTCAGCAAGCGGTCAAAGCAATCATATTCGAGAGAAAATCAAGTTCAGAAAAATCCAGCAAGGTTGAGAACCACGAACGGAAGTACTTGGGCATCAAGCCCAAACGAGTTTAACGGTTACAAAATCACTCGGCATTCCGAGGCAAATAAAAGTGTAGCATCAAGTTCGTTCACTCCTCAGCGGGAGGGGGGCTGGTTGGCTCGACGAATTCATCTAGGTCGATCCCATCGGTGATGCCGGTGGTAGCCTCGATGAAGGTCTCCATAAAAGACTGGAATTGAAGCCTCTTGGTATTGGCGACCTTGATAGCTGCTAGCTTCTCTTCCTTAGCTTCTTTGCAATGGACGTGGACCAGAGGCAGAGCCACGTCAGCACCACACCAGGCAGAGGACTTCTTCCACACTTGCACTCGACCAGGGATTTCATTAAGTCGAGTCATAAGAGACTCGAAGTCGTTTTGGAAGGAAACTTTTGGCGAGAGTTCTGTGTCGATCCGCACCATCGCCACTTTCGGTCGGGCAAGATATTCTGCAACGCCAGCAAGGCGGGATTCCAGTCGCAGCACATTCATAGCAACTTCATCTTTGATGGGGGAGTTGATGGGGTCTAGGCTCGTCTCAATCCGCCCTATCTCTTCCTCAAAGTTTTGACAGAACTCTACACA
This sequence comes from Triticum dicoccoides, assembly GCF_002162155.2. NCBI lineage: Eukaryota > Viridiplantae > Streptophyta > Magnoliopsida > Poales > Poaceae > Triticum > Triticum dicoccoides. Next base: position 437,215,997 of record NC_041388.1, read on the forward strand.
CACACAAGAAAATAATGAGTCAACTAATCACATGATGAGTTGGTAGTTACAAATTAGTCGGACAAGGGAAAGTACCTTCGAGCATAAGGAACAACTTCTTAGCGAGCCCTCCTAGATAAGCCTCCAGGTCGTTTCTCTTCTGAGTGAGATCTCCAACCTTGTCAGTCAGAGTCACCTTGCCCTTCCTCAGGTGCACGACTTCTTTGTTGGCTTCGTTGATGGAAATCTTCAGTTTGGCGTTTTCCTCTTCCAACTTGCCGACTGAAGCCAGCTTCTTTTCGGCAAGTTTAGTTTTCTCTCGCGCTGTCTTCTGTGCTGCTGCAAGGTCGAGGTCCTTCTGCTCCAAAGCCTGCTTCATTTTCTCTAAAGAAATAACATTCTTCATACGAGCTTGGAGTTGTCTATTTTCAGTATGCACATCTGTTCGAGTAGAGTCACTCGGTTCAAAGATTGAAAGGAAAAGAAGACAAGGCAAACAGTCGACAGGTTATTACCTCCCATGGCAGCCGCTTCGTCCTTAGCCTTCTGCAAGTTCTCTTTGGCTAGCTTCAAGTCGAGGTCGAGCTGGATCTGCTTCTGCTCCAAGTCAGCAAACTGAACCACAAGATCACAAGGTTTCTACAATCAACAAGTAAGATGGGTCAGTCGACAAGAACAAAGGTCAATTTCTTTCGAGCGATAAGATACAAGTTCAAGTCATTTCGGCAAAAAGAGTTCTAAGACTACTACCGAATCGAGCATTCAATAGTAGTCTCGGGAACTACACCCAGTTGGTGCACTTGGCGTGCCCCCACTGGTTCGACTTTCCACTCAACGTAGCCTGTCCAGTCGGAGTAGAACTTTACAAACAGATATTCATCAAAGACCCCACACCCAGTGGGTGAACAGATGCAAGGTCTAGATTCATGGAAAATGTTCATCCATGGACATCTTACGAATAATGAAGGAGCAGTTTCCAAGTACCATATCCTAACAGAGCAAAAATCAAGCTGAAAGATCAGTCGGAATCTACTCACCTGGACATTAGTTTGAAGTGCAGAGCTGGCATCATAGGCACCCTAGCTAGCTTCATGCCCTACCTTCAGTCACTCCATCATAAGGCCTGCTTGGCGTAAAGCTTCCTTAGCAGCGCTCACTGGGTCCTCTGGGACATGATGGATAACAAACAGTGGAGTGGGTGGAACAGTCGAAGCAGCCAGGGGATCTGAGATATGGAGTTGCACGGACGGAGCAACGTCTTGGGCAGTCGACGTCGAAGGACGACCAGTCAACACAGGATCGCCAAAAGAAACGGAAGCCCGAGTTGGATCTCCTGATTGCTGAATCACTAGTTCTGTCACTGGTGTCGACTGAGATACCTTGCTTGCAGGCGCCCTCTTGCTCAAGGTCCTGCCCTTTCTTCCCGTGGTCTTATGAGGCATGTCTTCATCATCGTCTGGAAGATCAATGACATTCGGTGGTGCTGCAAAGGCTTCGTGACACTATAACACAGATGATGGGTCGGCATTCTCTAGCAACGGTCCATGGACCATGCATGGGTAGAAACCTTGAGCAATGGCTTCATACTTGGACTTAGGCTACAGATTTCTGTACAGAATATCTCCCCAGGGGCCCTTGATGGCATTCTTTTCAGCATATTTAGCAGTCACAAATCTGTACATGAACCATTGTTCCGCCCAATATCTTCGAATCCATTGGATTCGGGTCTTGTGCTGGTTGTAGCTTTCCTCGGGATCTGACTTTTATAGCTCAAACAGGTATGGAGGTAAATCCTTAGTTGTATCTCCACGGCGCTGCCTGCCGCCCTTTCTAGCTAATTTCTTTATTGCCATTATATTCAGACTGGACGGCTTCAAGACAGTGAATGGCTTCCTTTTGCTGGTCAGACAGGAAAGGCTTCAGGTGAGTGAATGTGCTGCTGTAAGAACTCTGCAAATGAATGCAGACTATGAGAACCAAGGGATTCTCCCACGGACATGTACCTATGACAACATTAAGGTTCGAGGGAAGGGGAAGAGGTTAGATGCATTCTCAGACGATTTTGAAGAAAAATCAGTTTGAAGACATTGACCTCATAGAGAGAAGACATTCACTTATTTGAAGAGAGTCGGTTCCAGATTTGTACAATCCATGAATAAGTACAAGTGAGGAATCTAACTAGTTATGAAGCATAAGTGAATATACTTGGCATGATATGAGATGCAGATAAGGATGAATTCATATTTGGAAGTGAAGAAACCACTTTTGATTGAAGTGGATGGATTTGACGCATCAAAAAGGCAGTAAAAAGTAAGTTTTAATTACCACTGACGAACTGCTAGACGAGGTGGAGAGAGAGGCCGAGCAGTTCAATCATCCGTGCCCTAACTTGGCAACGGAAGACACCTACGGCGACGGCGGAGAGGACGAGCAGTTCAATCACATTTGATTTGTCTTCATATCAGACCAAACCAACATTGCGAAGATAAACCTTGAAGTCAAATCAATGTTGAAGACAAATCAAATGCGAAGACTATGCAATTTTGATGCCACATGAAACACTTCGAAAAGATTGTGGTGGTGGTGTTACCCACCGTATAGGAAGTATTAGACCCAAACACAGCGCACAATTATCGTGGTGCTCCGAGGTCAAATTCCGCATTAATGTATTTACACTTAGAGTGTATGTCTTCATTGACTGAAGATATACGTTACTTCGTGTGTTGCACATCTAAGTCATCAACATGCATAAGCATTAGGATGTGTGTCCAATTACAGGACATTTGAGGATTCTAAGATATTTAGCTCACACCGCATCTTGCAAAACCTTTTCTCATCCAAGGGCTTTGTGAATATATCTACCAATTGCTCTTCAGTGTTGACGTGAATGATATCAATATCTTCCTTCATGACATGATCTCTGAGAAAGTGATGATGGATCTGAATGTGCTTTGTCTTTGAGTGCTGGACTGTGTTGTTGGCAATCTTGGTGGCTCTTTCATTGTCGCAGTAAAGTGGCACTTGCTTAAGGTGGATGCCATAGTCCTTGAGAGTTTGCTTCATCCATAGAAGCTGAGCGCAGCAAGATCCAGCAGCAATGCATTCAGATTAAACAGTGGAGAGAGATACAGAGTTCTTCTTCTTCGAAGGGAAACAGACAAGAGATCATCCAAGAAAGTGACATGTGCCTGATGTGGAATTGCGATCAACCTTGTCACCGGCATAATCAGCATATGAGAATCCCACTAGATCAAACTATGAGCCCTTTGGATACCATAATCCTAGTGTTGGGGTGTAAGCCAAATATCGAAGAATTCGCTTCACTGCTAAGTGATGCGATTCCTTTGGTGCCGCTTGGAATCAGGCACACATGCAAACGCTAAGCATTATATCTGGCCTAGATGCACATAAATAGAGTAAAGAACTAATCATGGAGCAGTATACCTTTTGATCGATCTCTTTACCATTGTCGTCGGGACCCAATTGACCTTTGGATGGCATTGGCGTCGTGTACCCTTTGCAGTCTTGCATTCCAAACTTCTTCAGGCAATCTTTGAGGTATTTCTCTTGAGACATGAAAATGTCGTTGCTCTGCTGATGGATTTGAAGACCGAGTAAGAATTTTAGCTCACCCATCATGGACATCTGATATTGCTCTTGCATCATGTGTCCAAACTCATCACTGTATCTCTTGTCACTGCAGCCGAAGATAATGTCATCCCATAGATCTGGCATACAAACAGTTCACCATCGTATGTCTTCATGAAGAGAGTGGGGTCCAGGGAACCAGGTTTGAAGCCTTTGCTCTTTAGGAAGTATTTAAGAGTGTCATACTAAGCGCGAGGGGCTTGTTTGAGGCCATACAGTGCCTTGTTGAGCTTGTATACCATGTCAAGATGTTTTGGGTCTTCAAAGCCAGGTGGTTGTGCAACATACACTTCTTCTTCAATCTTGCCATTGAGAAAAGCACTCTTCACATCCATTTGGTATAGGAGGATGCTGTGATGGTTGGCATAGGCTAGCAGTATGCAAATGGCTTCAAGCCTAGCCACCGGAGCAATGTTAAATCGAAGTCAATCCCTTCAACTTGAGTGTATCCTTGAGCAACGAGACGAGCCTTGTTTCTGACAACTTGACCATGCTCATCTTGTTTGTTGCGATAGATCCATTTGGTGCCTATGATATTGTGCTTGCGAGGATCAGGGCGCTTAACCAATTCCCACACACCGTTCAACTCGAACTGTTGAAGCTCTTCTTGCATAGCTTGAATCCATTCAGGTTCCATGAAGGCTTTAGCAACTTTCTTGGGTTCAGATATAGAGACAAATCCAAAGTGCCCACAGAAATTTTCTAGTTGTGTTGCTCTTGAACGAATGAGTGGACCAGGTGCATTGATGCTATCGATTATCTTCTGAATCTGCACTTCATTTGCAACACGAGGATGAATTGGATGACGACTTTGCTCTTGCTGGTCATTGTCTTCATCATCAGTATTGACTTCGGGCCGAGCAGTGTCTTCAGGTTGATTAGGTGCAAAAATGATGAGTTCTTCTTCAACCTGAGCCTTTGAAGGTATGATTTCTCCAGTACCCATAAGCTTGATGGATTCACTTGGTGAGACTTCATCTAGCACATTTGGCAGGTGCTCTCTTTGAGAGCTGTTAGTTTCATCGAACTGCACATCCACAGTTTCAACCACTTTATAGTGAAAGAGGTTGAAGACTCTGTAGGAGTGTGAATCCTTTCCGTACCCAAGCATAAAACCTTCATGTGCTTTTGGTGCAAATTTTGAAGTGTGATGTGGATCCTTGATCCAGCACCTAGCACCAAATACTCTGAAGTGGCTGACGTTTGGCTTCTTACCAATTAGTAGCTCATATGATGTCTTCTTTAGAAGCTTGTGAGGGTATACACGGTTGATGACGTGACATGCAGTGTCAATGGCTTCAGGCCAGAATTTTCTTGGAGTCTTGTACTCATCGAGCATCATTCGTGCCATCTCAATGAGGGTTCTATTCTTGCGCTCCACGATGCCATTTTGCTGAGGTGTGTATGGAGCTGAGAACTCATGAGTGATGCCCAATGTATCAAGATAAGTGTCGAGGCTGGTGTTCTTGAACTCTGTGTCGTTGTCACTTCTAATGTGCTTGATCTTGATGCCATAGTTCGTCATGGCACGATTGGCGAGTCGTTTGAAGACATCCTGCACTTCATTCTTGTAGAGAATTATATGCACCCATGTATATCTTGAGTAATCATCAACAATAACGAAGCCATAGAGACAAGCAGTGGTAGTAAGAGTAGAGTAGTGAGTAGCGCTGAATAGGTCCATGTGAAGTAGCTCGGAGGGTCATGATGTTGTCATGATTGTCTTCGAGGGATGCTTGGCCCTAGTCATCTTTCCAGCTTCGCAGGCACCACACGGATGATCCTTCTTGAACTTGACGCCCTCGATGCCTACGACATGCTTCTTCTTCGCGAGATTGTACAAGTTCCTCATGCCGACATGCCCTAGCCTCCGATGCCAGAGCCAGCACTCTGAAGCCTTTTCTAGAAGACATATGGCCAACTGTGGTCCTGCTGAGAAATCTACCATGTACAGATCATCTTTTCGGTACCCTTCAAAGACTAGAGATATGTCAGATTCCATAAGAACAAGGCAATGATATTTTCCAAATATCACAATCATGTTCAAGTCACAAAGCATTGAGACAGACATTAAGTTGAAACCAAGGGATTCAACAAGCATCACTTTACCCATGTGCAGATCCTTTGATATTGCAACTCTACCTAGTCCTAATACCTTGCTTTTACCAGTGTCAGCAAGTGTGATGTGACTTTTGTCAGATGGATGTAAGGTTGAGTCCATGAGAAGACTTCGATCACTAGTCATGTGGTTAGTGCATCCACTATGCATAACCTGCTCAGAAGCCTTTGGTATCGTACCCTACAGTGCAGTTAGGGGGATAGAATTCACCAAGGGAAATGGGAAGCATAAACATTTGACAAACAAGCAGATTATCAAAGTTCAGATCCTGGTTAGGCAGATAGGATGATTGTCAAGGAATCCAGGAACAAAATACATAGTAAGACCATTTGGGAATTTTATCTTGCGCCCCACAAGATGTTTTAGGTCCCCGGCATAAGCATCAGACGCCTTTGATTTCCGGCTAGAGACCTTTCCCTGCAAAAGAGAGTTAATTTTTCTTAACCACCCACATCTTCAGGGGTGGCTTAGAAGCAATGAGTCTAAGTGCAGCATCTGAGAACTTCGGCTTTGGAGCCCTAGCAAATAGCCTTGCAGGAGGTGAATAATACTCATAAGGATAAGCAGAAAGGTTCTTGGTCTTATGAACATAGCTGTTTGATGAAACACACTCATATTCATAAGTATGAGTATGGTTTCCCCACAAAACATTGGTGTTAGGGTGACTCTGGTGAGTCCTCTGTCTGTATGAAGCCTTTGGATCATATGAAGCCTTTGGATCATATGAAGCCTTTGGTCTGGGGTTTGTCTTCTTCCTAGGTGGTGTCATGATGAAATCCACCTGAAGATTATTGACACAACTCTTGGGCACCCAGATCTTCTTCAAAGGTGGTCCATTCCTGCAGTTAGTACCAATATACCTGGCAAACACTTCACCATTCTGATTCTTAAACAATTTATAGTTTGCATCAAAGTATTCATCAATGATAATAGGGTTAGCACAAGTGAAGCCAGATAAGGTAGATGGATCCACTGAAGGTCCCTTTGTAGCAACCCATGTGATTTTGGGGTACTGCTCAAGCTTCGAGTAGGAACCATCAACATTCATTTTCCTCTCGAACCCAACACCCTCTTTCCTAGGGTTTCGGTTCAGAATTTGTTTCTTGAGGACATCGCACATTGTCTGATGCCCTTTGAGGCTTTTGTACATTCCTGTTTCAAGCAATGTCTTCAACCTGGCATTCTCATCAGCAATAGTAGTGGTATCCTCAAAAGAGGGGTTAGTTTCCACATTAGCAGTTGAAGACATAGCAACAATAGTAGCGGTAGAACATCCAGTAACAGAAGAAGCATTATCACGCTCAAGACATTTTAAACATGGTGGCTCAAAGTCTTCCTAAGCGGAACTGATCTGTTGAGAATGGAGTGACTCGTTCTCCTTTTGAAGATCTTCATGAGCCGATCTCAAGTTCTCAAGCTCTTACTTCCTTTGAAGATAATCGTAGGAGAGCTTTTCATGAGTAGTTGAGAGCATTTCATGACGACTTTAAAGTTCTTCCTACTTAACATGAAGATTTTTAATGTCTTCAATTAAGGACTGAGTTCGAGTCATTTCCGCGTCCAACAGGTCATCGCTTTTGTCTAGCAACTTTTGAATATGTTCCATAGCATTTTGTTGTTCTGTTGCAATTTTAGCAAGTGTTTTGTAGCTAGGTTTAGATTCACATTCAGAGTCATTTTCACTTGAAGTTTGAAAGTAAGCATCACGTGAGTTTACCTTGGCACCACATGCCATGAAGTAGTAGGTGGGAGGAGAGTCATCCTCATCATTAGCATCAGTGTTGGTGACGAAGCCATTGTCTTCAGGGTTGAAGACGGACTTGGCGACATACGCTAAAGCTAGAGCCAGGCTTGCCATGCCTGAATCAGATTCCTCTTCAGACTCCACCTCTACCTCCTCAGATGCAGACTCCTCCTCTGAATCCATCTCCTTGCCAACAAACGCATGAGCCTTGCTGGATGAACTCTTCCTGTGTGATGAAGACTTCAACGAAGACTTGGAAGAAGACTTTGAGGATTTCTTCTTCTTCTTGTCATCAGAATCATATTCCTTGATCTTCTTCTTCTTGGTCTCGTTATCCCACTGAGGACACTCAGAGATGTAGTGACCAGGTTTCTTGCACTTGTGGCAAGTTCTCTTCCTGTAGTCACGTGAGGAAACTTCATCGTTTCTTGAGTTGGATCTCGAGGACTTTCTAAAGTCTTTCTTCTTGGTGAACCTCTGGAACTTCTTCACAAGCATAGCAAGCTCCTTTCCAATGTCTTCAGGATCCTCAGAACTGCAGTCAGATTCTTCTTCAGATGAGGAACAACTTTTGCCTTTAAAGCGCGAGTTCGTCCATAGTTAGGACCATAGATATCTCTTTTCTCAGATTGCTAGAACTCATGTGTGTTGAGCCTCTCAAGTATGTCAGATGGATCGAGAGTCTTGAAGTTAGGGCATTCTTGAATCATCAAGGCCAAGGTGTCGAATGAGCTGTCAAGCGATCTCAGAAGCGTCTTGACGATTTCATGCTTGGTGATCTCAGTGGCGCTGAGTGCGCGAAGTTCATTTGTGATATCAGTGAAGCGATCAAATGTGAGCTGGACATTCTCATTGTCATTTCTCTTGAAGCGGTTGAAGAGGTTGCAAAGAACACTAATCCTTGAGTCTCTCCGGGTTGAGATGCCTTCGTTGACATTGGAGAGCCAGTCCCAGACTAGCTTCGCAGTTTCTAGTGCACTCACACGACCGTACTGTCCTTTGGTTAGGTGACCACAGATGATGTTCTTGGCGGTTGAGTCCAGTTGAATGAACCTCTTGACATCGGCAGCGGTGACACCTTCGCTGACCTTGGAAACGCCATTCTTGACGACATACCAGAGGTCGATGTCAATGGCTTCAAGATGCATACGCATCTTATTCTTCCAGTAGGGGTAATCAGTGCCATCGAAGACAGGGCACGCAGCGGAGACTTTGATTATCCCTGTAGTCAACATAGCTAAAACTTCAGGTGGTTAAACCGAATCACAAAGAACAAGGGAGCACCTTGCTCTGATACCAATTGAAAGTGCTAGTTATCGACTAGAGGGGGGGGTGAATAGGCGATTTTTATGAAAGTCTTCAAAACACGGGGGCTTTGAAGACAAATGATAGAAATGAACCTATTGATATGCAGCGGAAGGTAGACTACACTAAACAAGCCCTAGTCAAGTAAGCGGTGAAATGAAAGCACGAAGACTATCAGCAGCTAGGTAGTAAGGATCAGGATGGAAGGCAGTATGAAGCCCTACAGTAAACAGTCTTCACTTAGTGAAGTCAATCAGATCATACAGGGAGGCAGTGACTTCATGAAGACAAGCTGTAAAGTAAAAGGGAAGTGAAGGATAGAACCAGTAGCTTGGTGAAGACAAGGATTTGGTAGACCAGTTCCAGTTGCTGTGACAAGTGTATGTCCAGTTAGGGAGGCTGAGATTTAACTCAGAAGACCGCGTCTTCACCTTATTCTCCTTGAGCTAAGGACACACAGTCCTCGCCCAATCACTCTAGTAAGTCTTCAAGGTAGACTTCCAAACCTTCAAAAACTTCATTCACCGGCAACCCACAATGACTCTTGGATGCTCAGAACACGACGCCTAACCGGCTGGAGGATTCACATTCCTCAAGTGTAACAAGTCTTCAGATCATGCGGACAGAAAGACTTCAGTGATGCCTAACACTCTTTGGCTCTGGGTGTTATGGGCTTTGTCCTCGCAAGGATCTCTCTCTCAAATGCTTCAGAGGTGGGTTGCTCTCAAACGACAAAAGCCATGCACTAACTCTGAGCAGCCACCAATTTATGGTGTAGGGGGTGGGCTATTTATAGCCAGGAGGCAACCCGACCTGATTAGTCCGAAATGACCCTGGGTTACTAAGGAACTGACATGGGTCCAACGGTCAGATTTCTAACACACGTGGCAGCTTGACTTGGGCTACAAGTAAAGCTGACTCATCCAGCTCTGGATAAGATTTGCTCTCATTGTCTTGGCTCGAAGACATAGGATTTGGTTGGGCATCACATTAGTCACTCTGACTTTGTTCACTTGGACCCCACTTAACAGTACGGTGGTTCCTATGACTCAACAAAGAAGAAAAGGAAACTACGAAACAACTATGTCTTCGCACTCCATAGTCTTCATACGATGTCTTCTCATGTCATAGTCTTCAATGTGAACCTCTTCATAGACCACCATTATCTTCAATGTCTTCACACATTTTTAGGGGTCATCTCTGGTAGGTAAACCGAATCAATATGGGACTACTACCTGTGCTATCTTGCAATTCTCACAAACACATTAGTCCCTCAACCAAGTTTGTCGTCAATACTCCAAAACCAACTAAAGGTGGCACTAGATGCACTTACACTAACTATAACCCATGGATCCAAACAAGGCCAGTAAATAATGTACTTAGACCTGCACAATACATGTTTGAATGACTAAGTTTGCTTGTTTTAAATATTAGGCATGCTGTAGTTAATAACACACCTTTCCACTTATTCTTTTTAAATATTAGGTTTTTAACAATTTGATCTTGCACATGTAGACCCCGCTATCAGAGGTTTTGACCCACTGTTCAACCCTTTTTGCATATGGGGAAATGAGTTGTCCGTGAATATCAGTTAAGTCGAGAAACTCAGAAAGATTGTTAGGATAAATAAATTGGCGACAAAAAACAACAAGATCTTTGTCTGCAGAATAAAGAAGACAACACTACAGCATGGTACTAACTATTATACCTTGCCTTTTTATTCCTTTGCCCCATTTCCAATATAGAGAAGATATTTATGCACATCCTTGTTTTCAAGCCTATCCAAAGCAGTTCACTGATGATTACCTCTCAAACCACCTGTATGGTCAGGCGGCAAGGAAGGTATTGATACAACACCCGTGGTTCAATATTGAAGTGTTCCTGAAGAGGACGGAGGATGGACGGTCAATCATCCAGAGGCACTGGCCTAAATTTGCAAAGACCTTCAACATCAATGAAGGCTCAATATTCGCCTTCCGCTTCAGCAGTTTTTCAAATGAGATTCATCTGTCTATGTACCATCTATGGTGCTAATTTCAAAAGGTTATAGATGTTGCATGTGAAACTTGGTGCTGCTGCAGTTGTGTAATGGGGTAGCTGAGTGCTGAAGTTATATGATGTTGTACTCTAATGTATTTCAATTATGAAATCATGCTTCCTTAATATGAAATATATTGCGTGCTTAATATGAAAATGGTCACCCTGGCGGACAGGTACCACGTCGAAGGACAAAACATGTTCGGGCGGCTTGAGAGTCAGCGTTGGAGTGCATTAGACCATCTCCACCCACCCCCCAACACCCCCCGGGGCGCCTTTTTTAGTGCCGGCGGCAAAAAATCGGCCCAATCACGCTCCTAACTCCTCATTTATCACCGGTTTGGGCCAAAATTACAGCCGGCGAACCCCAGCCGAACCCAGCCTCCCGGGGCGCCTGGGGCGCTGGCGGAAGCGAAAAGGCGCGTGGGCCCGCGCTATCGGCGACACCAGGCATATTCCCGCTTTTTCCCCGCCCTTTCCCTCCATTTCCCCCCATTGCTTGCCCTTTCTCCCCTGTCGTTCCCACCATTCTCCTCATCAGACCAGTCACCATGCCACCAAAGAAATATGTTGCCCCTCGCGCCGCCGCCGCCGATGCCACCCAGCCGAAGCAGAGGAAGCCAAGGGCCCCGATGGCAAGACCATCGGGTATGACCAACGCCGAGTGGATGACGGATGTTCAGTCCCAGGAGGTGGTCACCATCGACCGGTGGAACAGGATCATCGTCAAGAGAGCCAGGGACATGGCGGTGGTGGCGGCGGCAGCGGAGCAGGTAGAGGAGTTTCGCACGGGGATGATGAACCTGTCAGTCGGCCACTGCCCACAGGCCGCCTGGGGAGCCAAGCGAGTGTCACGTCGCCGGCCAACCTCTCGCCGCCCCCACCGCAATGGGGGTATGCACCATCGCCCAGCTACTCCGACGGTGACGCGCATGGAGGGTTCAAACCCAACATCGCCTTCATGGCGCGCCGCCGCGTGCCTCGCCCTCCGACCTCAACCTTGACCAGCACACTGCCCCTCCCCCCCCTGCATTCACCACTGGCCTCAACACCCAGTACAGCTACTCGCCGTCGGCGTACTCAGCCTCGCCCGCGCCTCCTCTGCGCCGGGGCGCCCTGTCGTTTGGACACGGTTCGACGCTGCAGTTCAGTAACACCGACACTGACATGGACGAGATCATCACAAGCGGCTCGGTCGCCGCCGCTTCCTGCCCCGGGTTTCATGCACAAGACGACATAATGGATGCCGACATGGATGACGAGCTCGACGATGCCGAGGAGGAGGGGGAATGAAGAACAGGCGGAGGAGGAGGCAGAGCCGACGCCAACGACGAAAGGGAGAAAGAAGAAGAAGGCGGCCAATGCCAAGGCGGGCGAGCCTCGCATCAAGTGGACATCGAAGGAAGACATGTGCCTCGCCGAAGCATGGAAGACTGTCGGCGTCGACCCGATCACCGGCGCAAACCAGAACACCGACATGTATTGGAGAAGGATCCAAACGGCGTTCGACGAGCGCAAGTTGGTCGACCCCTACTTCACCACCATCCACATGGAGCGCGGGGATAAGGCCATGTAGAACCATTGGGCGATCATCCAGGCGCCCTACAACAAATGGCATGGGATTGTAGAGGAGGTCGCAGCTCGCTCAGAAAGCGGCGCCAACATCGAGGGTCGGGTATGCCCGGCCCGTCGGCTCAGCTCTTTTTTGCCGTGTACTTCGCCGACCCTTGTTCTTCGGCTGTGCACATGGTTCTATTGTTCACCATGTGTCGGCAGGACACTAGAGACCCCGAGTTCAAGTTCCTTCATGTGTTCTCCAGGATCGAGTCGTGCGAGAAGTGGAGGGAGGTTCGGCTCACCCTCGCCAAGGCCAAGGAGACGTACAAGCCGGACGTGCCTACCCCGGGGGTGGCGGATAGGCGCCCTGATGGCAGCAAAAGAGCCAAGACGGCGAGGGACACGACACCTGCTGTCGAACGGCTGCAATCGTTGATCGAGTAGTGCATCTCCGACGCTAAGAACAACACCGCAAAGAGGAAGGAGAAATCCGACGCGCGCTGGTCAGCGTTGATGACGAAGGAGGACGTGAAGCTTGACCTTCTCAGGATCAACGTCGCCGCAAAGAAGAGGAACACTGACCTGGCGTTCTTGATGTCGGCGGACATGTCGACGATGGAGAAGCAGGTCAAGGAATGGTACCTGGCGGAGCGCGGCCTCATCCTGAACCATATGCGTGGGCCGGCTTCGACCACCACCCCTACACCCACGCCGACACCAATGCCGACGTCTAGCGATGAAGCCACGCCGCTGACCACCAGCCTGAGCATAGAAGCCACACAGACGCCGAGTACGCCGACGCCGAGCTCGTCGACACTCGCCAGTCCCACGCAAGAGGAGCCTGCCGTTTGATGTGTTCCTTTGTCTACACGTCTTTTCTTTTGATCGCCGAACTTTCGTGTACGTTTGATCGCCGAACTGTGACATGATTTGCCGAACTTATGGTGTTTTTTGGCAGTGGGAAAGACAAGTTTGAATTTATGGGTGTCTGGGGGCCGAAACCTGGGGCGCGGCTAGGAACTGGATCGCCCCCAGGGCGAAAAAACCACCGACGCAATTGCCGGGTGCGCCGGGAGCTGAACGAGTGGAGATGCTCTTAGAGCTTTAGGCAGCTATGTACAAAACACACCATCTGTAAATTAATATACCATACTCTTCGCTACAGGGAGTACATGGTAATTTTTTGAAGAAAACCTATCAATTAACCCCGAGGTAATATCATTGGGAGTCACATAACTTTTTTTCTATGTTCAATTTGGTGCTAGAACTTCAAAAATACAGATTTATGGTGATCCAACTTGCGTTACGGTGCAAATACGGTCACAAAACATGTACGCGGGCGTATCCACCGCTTGCATGGCGTGCCATGCATGCATGGCCCCACTATCAACGACTGTTGGTGGAGGAGGTGTTTGGTATAACATGTGTAACGTCCATTTTATAGAAACACCCCTAGCTTTTTCATAATTGCGGCTGTATACTTCATTCACACGTAATAAGTACTGATAATTAAGTCTGTGGGTCCCATTTGGCAATCGGACCTATAGGGGACTCACCTGCCAGTGGACGTGAGAAAGATTTGAAGATTTAAAAATTAATCGTGTTGTTTGGGTTCAAACCAGCAACCTCTTCAGTCCAATGTCACGTTTTAACCACCACACTGGACGTCATTTGCTGTCTAGTATTGAGATGCATATGCTGTTATATTGTTCAACCCGACAAACAAATTAATTTTCTTTTCTTTTTTTGCGACAAATAAATTCTTTTTTAGCCGAGACAACTATAATTCAAGCATATACAAAGAGAACAATGATGTTAGCAATAAGCTTGCTCTAATATCAAGTTAAGTAAACGAATTTAGAGGGTGCACAATTTTTTTCATTCCGCACAAATTGTTTATGGTTGGTTTGAACTCCTATGTCAAAATGGACTTGGGTCACTTAAAATTAAAATCCAATTTTGTACTGTTGCGGTAGGATAGTTTTCTTCACACCTCTAGGTCTAGAATTCAAATCATGAGGCACAAACACTTTGCCTATTTTTGTATTGAAATATGTTTTTTTGGCAAAAATATAACCTACACAAGATTCAAACTTGGGCCAGTTGCAAGCTAATTAACGGACAAACATCAGGATAAAATGATATATCATTATGCTATATATTTTATTTATCTAGACTTCTAAATTTTAAATTATTCGAATTCAAACAAAAAATTTGTTGGTTTGTGTGGAAGAATTTTCAACCATTTCAAGCATGAGCGATTTTTTTGCCATTTTGGAATCCATACTTTTTCATGTGTCTAATGAGAAACCTAGAATTTTATATGTTGGCAACGACGACTACTCGAGGATGAGTGGACTTTTTTCGCCATAATTTATTCAAATGGATTTTGAATTCAAAAGTTTTTGGCATGAAAATCTATAAATTTAAACTACAAAAGAACAAAGCTTGGGCATGTTCCAGTGGTTAGTACCGCGCATCCAGTAGGTGACCCTAGCTTGCAAGTTTGTGAAAATATCAGCTGATCCCTGCTTACATTATAAAAGTGAAATATGGTATATTTGTTTAAAGACGTGCTTAGTACAATGGTTTGCTCAGGCCATGCACGTGCATGGCATCGCGAGTCCAAGCCTCACACGGCCCTGTTTGTTTCCCATTTTTCTTTTTTTTGAAGTTTTGTTTCTCATTTTTCTGTCAAGCGTGACGTGCGCTCGGCCTTTTTTTTCTCAGTGCTCTACCAAGTGCGACCCACATGTGCTGATGAGGGGGCTTCTGTGCAATTAAGAACAAAGCAGGGGTGTTTCTGTAAAGAAAATGGTTCCAGTCGTGCGATCCGTCCGGATACGGATAAAGTGACCGTATTTACATGAAAACGAAAACGTAAGTTGGATGATCATAAATCCGTATTTTCATAATTTTAACACAAAACTAAACATCCAACGTAAGTTCTATGATGTTCTCGTGATATTACCTCATTAACCCCTGCGTTCCACTGTGTCAGGTCCGAGTCGACCGAGGTCTGAAGCGTCTCGGCCCCCTGCCACCCTCTTCCCCCTTCTTCTGTGGATAAAGGATAAGAAATCTGCACACGAAGAAGAAGAAGAAGCGCGCACACCGAGCGAGCGGCGGCAACACGGAGCCCGTCCATGGCGTCCCTCTCCCCCTCCCTCCACCTCCCTTGGTACCGCTTACTTTTTATACCCCTCATCGATGTCTTCACAGACGAGTCTATCTGTTTCTTCGCCACTTTCTTCGATTTGGTTCCCTCTGTTGAAATGCACGGAGCGCCGTGGTTCCACCCGCGCAGGCGGTCCTGGACGGATCACCCGCAATTGTATTCGTTGTAGGCTGCAGTTATCTTGTCGCTTCGCCGAGAATAAGTAGTTCTCGATTCCGATGCTATTGGCTTAGGGACTGCCAATAGGCTGTGTAAGTAGATTGGTTACCAAGTAGTACTAGTAAGTTCAGGCTTCTCGGACGCTTAGAAATCAGGAGACACGTAATCGTGTGGGGACTTTGCTCATTGTGTTAGTACTAGGATTGTGGCTGTGGATGGGGCACTACTGTCCTGCTACTTAGTTCAATGTGCCAATGCCTTGGGTATACTAATAGTACTCCCACATTTTGACTTGCGTCCATAGGCCGGTAATCCGCCTACAATATGCATCTATCATTTAGCATCCCAAATCTTTGTATCCGCAAAATGGTGTGGATCATGAAGTTATTCATCATAGGACCGTTCTGGAACAACCTCATTACCGTGTATACAGATATTGATATCCCAGATTCGTGGGTTGCAAAGTCACCTCCAGGTTGTTTTATTATTGAAGGTCTAGCTTTCCAAAAGCTTTAAATGAAGTATTGCCTTATCATGCTACTGATAAGCTGAGCTCCAAACAAGGAGTGGATTTTGTGCAGAACTGAAACAAGTGTCTTTAATATCTTATTTTGTTACTACCGAGCAAGAAAAGCGGAGTGGTACTCATGCTAGGTGAATGGTTCAGGGTCATGTTTTTAGCTACCGGTTTTTAGATTTTGTAGCTTATATCATTTTGTCTAATGTGTCTGCAGCGAAAGTAACATGTTCTTATTTTTGACGTAAGGGCTTGTGCTTTTCTATGCAAAATACATAATATTTTAACGAATCTTATTTTTGTGGGAAATAAAACAGCAATTCAAGAATTGGCTTCCTTGGGAAGTCACAAGGCATACTTCTTCGTGTTATCCCTGCTGGCAGAGTTGGTTTCATTAGAAAAACAGTGGAATGCAAGGAATCTAGAATCGGAAAGAAGCCGATTGAAGTTCCATCAAATGTTACTCTAACACTAGAGGAGCAGTTTGTCAAAGCTAAGGGTCCACTAGGAGAGTTGACATTAAACTATCCCGCCGAAGTAAAAGTTGTGAAAGAAGAGACTGGCAAATTGAGAGTATTCAAGACTGTGGAAACCAAAAGGGCGAATCAGATGCATGGCCTTTTCAGGTAAAACTGACAACAGAAACTGCAAAATGAGTTTGCTTATTTCACTATCATTGCGTCACTGCTCAGTATGTTTGTTCCATATCTTTTCTTGTATACCCGAAGTGAGTACTAACTTGTGTTGCCTGCTCTTGTCACAATTCACATATATTAGCCATCACTTCTTGCACTCAAGAGCGGCAGTATGAAAAAAATTATTAATTACACTGTGATACCACCAGTGCCTGAAAATGAAGTTCTATCACATATGCTATTTGCACAACCTTTTACTCTTACTAGCTCCTACAAGATTCTAGATTCCAGAAAGCAATGTTTAAATTCTTTGGGAGACATCCTGTCTCACCAATCATAAATGTAGGTGGTCATCTTGCTTTATTTAGCTCTAAAATTGTTCAATGTAGGTGGGGAAGAAACAGAGAGGGCTTTTGTAACATGTCTGCAAAAGATTTGGATAGAAGTATTTATTTCCTACATTTGGTACCCTGTTGTCTATTCATACCAAGGCAAACAAATCTAGTTTAGGTGGGGAACTAAATAAATGGAAAAGAAAGATATATTTTTTGTGAAGTGTCAAGGGATTTGCCACTACAACTATTTTTTTGCATGATGGTAGATTGATATAAGACCAAATTCTATCTCCTTCACTGTTTGTGAACATGGATCGATCCCTTGACCCTTGACTCCTTGAGTCAAGCTTTAGACAACCCTTGACTCCTTGAGTCAAGCTTTAGCCAACCCTTTCGGCCTCCTTTGATTCATAGGATAGGAATAGGAATTTCATAGGAAGTGAGATGACATGCATCTCAATTCCTATAGAGAAAGAGATGCCACATGATGCATAGGATAGGAATTTTTTCCATTGAGTGTAAGCTAATGTTTTTTTTTCTTTGAAATGTGAAGGGTTGGATCCTATCCTACATAGGAATAGGAATTCATTCCTACAAACCAAAGGGCATCATAGGATTTTTTTTCCTTTGAAAATTCTATCATATGGAATTCCTACAAGATCCCTACAAACCAAAGGAGGCCTTCCTTTTTTTCCCTGTCACTGGTACCTAAATTTGTTGTCGTTAATCATAAGAGCATAATGTTCTTGTACAGAAGCAGAATGATGTTTGTACATTCATTAGCTAACTAAATAAAAGTAACTATTGGTTGGTTGGATTAGATCAATCATCTCGAAGTTGTTCTAAAAACACGGTTGCAAATTGTTGTTAATGCAGAACCCTGACGGACAACATCATCGTGGGGGTGTCAAAAGGATTTGACAAGAGGCTTCAGTTAGTGGGGGTTGGGTACCGTGCGACGGTGGAGGGCAAAGACCTGGTGATGAACCTGGGATTCTCGCACCCTGTCCGGATGGCTGTCCCAGAAGGACTTCAAGTCAAGGTGGAGGAGAACACGAGAATCATCGTGAGTGGGTACGACAAGAGCGAAATCGGCCAGTTTGCTGCCACCATAAAGAAGTGGAGGCCTCCGGAGCCATACAAGGGGAAGGGTATCCGGTACCAGGACGAGATTGTCAGGAGGAAGGAGGGCAAAGCTGGGAAGAAGAAATAGAAGGCTGTTTATTTATTTGTTTGCATTTCTTACGTACTTTTGTTCTGTTTTCCCTTTGTAATCCGCCATCTTCCGAGTACTACCATGTTCTTTAGCCCTTGCACAATTTGTAGAGAAAAATGTCACAGTTTACGTCATGGCGATGTGTAACACCCTCGATGCGGCTATAGCTCCCACGTGTCGAGGCACGACTTAGAGACATAACCGTATTAAAAGCAATGTCGCAAGTTAGGCAATCATCACAACATCCCATGTAATATAAATAATAAATGGGAGATACATAGTTGGCTTACACTCGCCACGTCACACAAAGTACATAAATAGCATTACAACATTCAAACACTCATGGCCCGACTACGGCGCCAAAATAAAAGATAACCCAACATGCGACACGGTCCCGATCACCCCCAACTGGGCACCACTACTGACCATCAGGGAAAGACACGTAGTATCGTTGAGAGTCCTCGTCGAACTCCCACTTGAGCTCAAGCGCGTCATCTGGAGCGGAAACATCAGGCCCTGCATCTGGTTTGGAAGTAATCTATGAGCCACAGGGACTCAGCAATCTCGCACCCTCGCGATCAAGACTATTTAAGCTTATAGGTAAGGCAAGGTAAAAATATGTGGAGCTGCAGCAAGCGACTAGCATATATGGTGGCTATCCTGTTCGCAAAAGAGAGCGAGAAGAGGAGGCAAAGCGCGAACGAGAAACTAGGGAACAACCTGCGCAAGCATTACTCCAACACCGTGTTCACTTCCCGAACTCCGCCGAGAAGAGACCATCACAGTAACTCACACTGTCGATTCATTTTAATTAAATTAAGGTTCAAGTTATCTACAACCGGACATTAACAAATTCCCATCTGCCCATAACCACGGGCACGGCTTTCGAAAGTTCAAATCCCTGCAGGGGAGTCCCAACTTAGCCCATGACAAGCTCTCACGGCCAACGAAGGAATAGACCTCCTCCCGAGACGTTCCGATCAGACTCGGTACCTCGGTTCTTCAAGACACTCCGAAAGGTTAAAACAAATCCAGCAACACCGCCCGAATGTGCCGACAAATCCCGATAGGAGCTGCACATATCTCTTTCTCAGGGCACACTCAGATGAACACTACGTACAACTAAAACCAACCCTCGAGTTGCCCTAAGGTGGCGCTGCAAGTGGCTCTGTTTGGACCAACACTCAGAGGAGCACTGGCCCGG
>NC_041388.1:437235819-437288348 GCF_002162155.2 Triticum dicoccoides
AAACCCAAGGGAAAAGGCTAGGGGGGAAATGGTAAAACCAAGGTTGGGCATTGCTGGAGGAGTTTTATTCAAGGTGTACTGTCAAGGGGTTCCCATTATAACCCAACCGCGTAAGGAACGCAAAAATCCGGGAACATAACACCGATATGACGGAAACTAGGGCGGCAAGAGTGGAACAAAACACTAGGCGAGAGGCCGAGCCTTCCACCCTTTACCCAGTATATAGATGCATTAAGATAACATGGCAATATAATGATATCCCAACAAGCAAATAATGTTCCAACAAGGAACGGCCTCCAATCTTCACCTGCAACTAGCAACGCTATAAGAGGGGCTGAGCAACGCGGTAACATAGCCAATCAACGGTTTGCTAGGACATGGTGGGTTAGAGGTTTGACATGGCAATTTGGGAGGCTTGAAAGCAAGTGGTAGGCATCGTAGCATGGCATAGCAAAAGAGCGAGCATCTAGCAAAGCAAAGATAGTAGTGATTTCGAGGGTATGATCATCTTGCCTGCAAAGTTGTCAGAGTTGACTGGATCCTCGAAAGCAAACTCAACGGGCTCCTCGTTAGCGAGCTCGTCTCCCGGCTCTACCCAAACAAGACAAACAAGAAAATGGAACACAATCAACCACGTGCAAAGCTCAAACAATATGATGCAAGGATGGTATGCTATGCGGGATGCGATGCGGGATGCATATGCAAGATTTGACAAGGAATGCATGAACCTGGCCCAAACTTGGAAATTCAAGTGTGCCAATGGAAAGATGAGATGAAATCGCTTGAAAACGATATAAAGAACGCCGGAATCGGAGTTACGGTTTGAAAATGGCAAGCAATTCAAATATGACACCGGTCTGCGATTTACAGCAAGTAGTCATCTAAATGCAACAAGATGAACATGCTACAGCACCCAAACATGGCAACAAAATACATGGCAGGAATCCATTCATGATGCTTAACAAAAGTCTAGCACTGAGCTACGGCCAATTCATCCAATAACAGGTTCAAACAAGCATGGCAAAAATGCATTTGGTAAACAGATTTCAGACTTAGTGAAATTAACACTTGTCTGGAATTTCAGATCAGATAGCATTCTTCGGAGCATGAAAACAATATGCTGCAGGACCTGAACATGGCAAAGTAAAGCATGGCATGGAGCTACTCAAAGAGCTTAACAAAAGTCCCTCAGTGACCTTGAGCCAAAAGGGATCAGAAAATACATTTGCAAGCATGTGAACATGGCAAAAACATAATCAGTTCTAGGACTTAGTGAAAACTGGAGCATGCTGAAACAGATATCAAGTAGGCATGTTTACGAGCTCGATGCACTCACTACAGAGCAAGTCATGACGAGCTAGGCATACACCCATCAAGAATACACAAAATACAAGCTAGACATGGCAAGAACAATAACATAGCATGCACGGATCAACTACAACATCATCAGCAAAATCGCTAACAAGTAGACAATCTGCCCAGATTCACGAAATGACAAAAGTAGAACCCGATTGACTCAAGCTAGGGTGCTCCATAATTGCAAACAAAGACATGGATGGATAGAGCACTACAAGATTAACAAAACATCCATACTGATCATCCTCAAAAGAGGCACGGATCACTAGGAAACAACATGAACATATGGCCATATGAGATAAACAGCTCAAGGACTTAGTGGAAATGCTAAGTCCCTGAAATCAGCATTAGCAAATGCCTCACTTGGCAAGCTTGTGCTAGTCACCACACACATAAAAAAAATACATGGGTTGCACCTCTGGAAAGATGGCAAAACCCTTAACAAAACATATGTAGAGCTCATGGGCATAACATGCATACAATAATCATGGCAAAAATGACAAATATCTAAATGGAGCAGCAGATCTGACAAATATCTCAAGTAGCACTCTTCTAACAGCATTTAGGGCACCAAGATGAACTCAAATGAAAATGTTGCAATGAGATGAAATGATGTACTCTCTGAGACGAACATTTTGATATGCTATATGCCAAAAACGGAGCTACGGATGCGGAGATATAGCATGATGAAGTTTGCAAAAAAATTACTCCAGAGGGGGAAAAGTCAACTGCTAGATTTAGGGTTCCTCGCGGCGCGCGAACCGAGGCCAGATCTGAGCTCGCCGGAGACGTCGAGGATCGCCGGAGGAAGAGGACGCCGGGGCTGCGGGGAGGCTCGCCGGAGGAGGTTCGGGCGCGGGGCGGCGCGGCTGGTGTCGGCGGCGAGGGGCGGCCGGAGGCGCGGCCTTGCGCGGCGGGGCGGCGGGCCGCGGGGGCTGGCCTCGGGCCTGAGCGGGCCGGTGGCGGTGGGAGCGCGGCGGCGACATGTGGCGCCTCCCGGTTGGTTGCGGTTGCCGGCGGACGTTGTCCGGCACGGGCCGGACACGTCCGGTGTGGCAGATCTTGGATTTTTTTAGGGTTTCGGGGAGGGGATCCGAGATTTGGAAAGAGGGGTCTATATATAGGCATATAGTGAGCTAGGAGAGTCCAAATGAGGTGCGGTTTTCGGCCACGCGATCGTGACCGAACACTCTAGATGATGAAGAGGGTTTTGGTGGGTTTTGGGCCAAATTGGAGGGGTGTTGGGCTGCAACACACATGAGGCCTTTTTGGTCCCTCGGTTAACCGTTGGAGTATCAAACGAAGTCCAAATGGTACGAAACTTGACAGGCGGTCTACCGGTAGTAAACCAAGGCCGCTTGACAAGTCTCGGTCCAATCCGGAAATGTTTAATCCTCACACACGAAAGAAAGGTAGAAATGACCACCGGAGGAGAACGAAGCGCCGGAATGCAAAACGGACAACGGGGAAAATGCTCAGATGCATGAGATGAACACGTATGCAAATGCAATGCACATGATGACATGATATGAGATGCATGACAATGACAACAACACACGGAGACAAAAACCCGAACCCGAGAAATAAAATAATTTAAGGCCGGAAACGGCACGAGTTGGAGTACATATTGGGTAAATCACATCCGGGGTGTTACACGATGTTTTCTTAGCTGGTGGCCCGGCGGAGCGCCCATCGCATCTTTGAAATTTTGCCTGGTGGCAAGAAAAGAACTCAATCTAGTCGAGTGTTTGCTCAACGGCAAACACTATGAATGGAAATGATTCAATTGCTCTTTTCATGGACTTGTAGTCCAGTGGTCATATGGCCTAGGAGACGACTGCATGGAGAGGATCGAATCGTGAAGCATTCCAGTCATGTCATGAGATTGCTATCTTCAAACCATTCAAAAAAAAGGTGATGAGATTGCTATTGCCTAGTGGCGTGGACTCCTCTCCATGCATAACAGGCATGCCGTACACTGCCAGCGGTGAATGGTGCCAGCTGATATCTCCTGCAGTTTCATGCGTAGCAACAACTTCATCCTTGTTTCAAACAACAAAAAAACTACCTGTCAGTGTGGCACGTCGACAACAACAGTTCCATGTTTTTTTAGATTTAACAAAGCTTTATTCATCAAACCCATAGTTTTTGGGATACCTGTTGGGTCGTGAGGGTTTGGTTTACATGTTGGGTCGTGAGGGTGACCAAACCAAACGTGGCGCCCCAGCCGTAACGAAAGAGAATGCTTGGGTATCTCTGAAGGTGTTTGTCGGATTGGCATAGATCGAGATTAGGATTTGTCACTCCGAGTATCGGAGAGGTATCTTTGGGCCCTCTCGGTAATGCACATCATAATAAGCCTTGCAAGCAATGTGACTAATGAGTTAGTTACGGGATGATGCATTACGGAACGAGTAAAGAGACTTGTCGGTAACAAGATTGAACTAGGTATGAAGATACCGACGATCGAATTTAGGGCAAGTAACATACCGATGACAAAGGGAATAACGTATGTTGTCATTACGATACGACCGATAAAGATCTTCGTAGAATATGTGGGAACCAATATGAGCATCCAGGTTCCGTTGTTAGTTATTGACTGGAGATGTGTCTCGGTCATGTCTACATAGTTCTCGAACCCATAGGGTCCGCATGCTTAACGATCGATGGCGATTTTGTATTATACTCCCTCCGTTCCTTGATATAAGGTGTATAGATTTTTGAGAAAAAGTCCGTAATATAAGGTGTATTGCGTTGCACCACTCATTTGGATAATTATTTTAGGGATTTGATTACATTTCCTCATATGAGGCAAGCTCCTCTATTTTCTCATGTCAATTAGTCAGGTATAATCTCGCCCCAAACGTGTGAAAATTTCCCTCCATGTGCGTTCTTTAATTTCCGTGCCAAAAACTATACACCATATATTTATTTTGTGCTGACATAGAGTGGGACTAATGCCCTTTAAATCATCAAGAGTATATCCAATAGCAGCTCAGTGCTTCCTTAGAACTTTCAATAATTTTTCTTCTTCATGTTCTGAAAGGTTAGCACTAATAATAACAGGATATATCTTCTTTTCATCAAGATAAGCATATTTCAAAGTGTCTGGCAATTGTTTTAATTCGAATACATGATCACCTTTAGGTGGAGGAAGACCTCCTAGAGTTTCAATAGGAAAATTATGTTTAAGCAGAGGACGTTATTCAAAGAAAATTTTATCTATTTCATTTCTTTCATGCATATGAAAGTCATTCTCATGGTCTAGTAAATATTGTTCTAAGGGATCAGTAGGTGGTACAACAATAGAAGCAAGACCAATTAATTTATCTTTACTAGGCAATTCTTTTTCATGAAGATTTCTACTAAACTTGGAAAAAATAAACTCATGAGAGTCATTACCAAAACTAACACCGACAGTTTGTTTCACACAATCTATCTTAGCATTAACGGTGTTCAAGAAAGGTCTACCAAATATAATGAGACAAAAGTCATCTTGTGGGGAACCAAGAACAAGAAAATCAGTAGGGTATTTTATTTTCCCACACAAGACTTCAACATCTCTAACAATCCCAATTGGTGATATAGTGTCTCTACTAGCAAGTTTAATATTAACATCTATTTCTTCTATTTCTGTGGGTGCTATGTCATTTATAATTTCTTGATATAAGGTGTAAGGAATAGCACTCACGCTAGCACCAATGTCACATAAACCATGATAACAGTGATCTCCTATTTTAACTGAGATAACAAGCATGCCAACAACAAGTTTATGTTTATCTTTCTTATCAGGTTTGGCAATTCTAGCAGCTTCTTCATAGAACTAAATAACACGCCCATCCGCATATTCTTCCAAGAGATCTTAACCATAGCATTACTAGGTTCTACTTTAATTTGTTCATCAGGTTTAGGTGTTCTAATATAGTTTTTGTTAACCACATTTGAAACTTTAGCATGTTCCTTTATCCTAACAGGGAAATGTGGTTTCTCAATATAAGCAGAAGGAACAACTAGATCAACATTATAAAGTATATTTTTCTCTTTAATCGGTACCGGTTCTTTGGTTTCTTCTTTAATAGGTGGGTGATATTTAAACCACTTATCTTTAGGGAGTTCAACATGAGTAGCAAATGATTCACAAAAGGAGGCAACTATCTCAGAGTCAAGTCCATATTTAGTGCTAAACTTTTGAAAAGCATCGATATCCATAAAAGATTAACACAATCATACTCAAGTTTAATACCTGACTCTTTACCTTTGTCGATTTCCCAATCTTCAGAGTTGCGTTTAATTCTTTCCAAAAGATCCCACCGGAATTCAATAGTCTTCTTCATAAAAGAACCAGCACAAGAAGTATCAAGCATGGTTTGATCATTACGAGAAAGCCGAGCATAAAAATTCTGGATAATAATTTCTCCAGGGAGCTCATGATCGGGGCATGAATATAACATTGACTTAAGTCTCCCCCAAGCTAGAGCGATACTTTCTCCTTCATGAGGCCAAAAATTATATATATAATTCCGATCACGATGAACCAGATGCATGCTGGATAGCGGTCGATGTGTGGAGTAATATAGTAGATGCAGAATCATTCCAGTCTACTTGTCTTAGACATGATGCATATATACATGATCATTGCCTTGGATATCGTCATGATTTTTTGCTTTTCTATTAATTGCCCAACAGTAATTTGTTTACCCACTATTTTCAAGAGAGAAGCCTCTAGTGAAAACTAAGGCCCCCGGGTCTACTTTTATCGTATATAAAATCCTAAAAATACTTTGCTATAACTTTACTTTATTTAATCTATTTTGTATTTTTTTCAATCTATCTATCAATTACTACATGATTTAAGTTTGCATGTAACCGCCGAGGGATTGACAACCCCTTTTTCGCATCGGGTTGCTAGGATTTGTTGTTTGTGTGCAGGTGCTTGATACGTACATTTTGCATCATGTTTTCTTACTGTTATTTACAATTTTATCCATAATAATGCTTTTTGGAGTAATTCTAATGCCTTTTCTCTCATAATTTGCAAGGTACACACCAAGAGGGAGAATTCTGGCAGCTGGAAATCTAGACCTGGAAAAGCTACGTCAGGCCACCTCTTCTGCACAACTCCAAAGAAGTTGTAACTTCACGGAGATTTGTTATGGATTATTTAAGAATTATTGGAGCAAATAACTACCAGAGGGGGCCCACCTGGTGGGCACAACCCACCTGGGGGCGCCAGGGAGCCCATGCACGCCCTGGTGGGTTGTGCCCTCCTCGGCCCACCTCCGGTGCCTATGTTTTGGTATATAAGTTATTTGACCTAGAAAAAATAAGGAGAGGACTTTCGGGATGGAGCGCCGCCGTCTCGAGGCAGAACTTGGGTAGGAGCACTTTTGCCTTCCGGGGGAGTGATTCCGCCGGGGGAACTTCCCTCCCAGATGGGCAAACCATCGTCATCATCATCACCAACAACTCTCCCATCTTGGGGAGGGAAATCTCCATCAACATCTTCAACAACACCATCTCCTCTCAAACCCTAGTTCATCTCTTGTGTTCAATCTTGTTACCGGTACTATAGATTGGTACTTGTGGGTGACTAGTAGTGTTGATTACATCTTGTAATTGATTGCTATATGGTTTATTTGGTGGAAGATTATATGTTCAGATCTAATATGCTATTTAATACCCCTCTGATCATGAGCATGTTTATCATTTGTGAGTAGTTACCTTTATTCTTGAGGTCATGGGAGAAATCATGTTGCAAGTAATCATGTGAATTTGATATGTGTTCGAGACTTTGATAGTATGTATGTTGTGATTCCCTTAGTGGTGTCATGTGAATGTCGACTACATGATACTTCACCATATTTGGGCCTAAGGGAATGCGTTGTGGAGTAGCAATTAGATGATGGGTTGCGAGAGTGATAGAAGCTTAAACCCCAGTTTATGCGCTATTCCGTAAGGGACCGATTGGATCCAAAAGTTTAATGCTATGGTTAGAATTTATTCTTAATACTTTTCTCATAGTTGCGGATGCTTGCGGGAGGGTTAATCATAAGTAGGAGGTTTGTTCAAGTAAGAATAGCACCTAAGCACCGGTCCACCCACATATCAAATTATCAAAGTAGCGAACACAAATTAAACCAACATGATGAAAGTGACTAGATGAAATTCCCGTGTACCCTCAAGAACGCTTTGCTTATCATAAGAGACCATTTTGGCCTATCCTTTGCCTCAAAAGAATTGGGCTACCTTGCTGCACTTTTGTTACTACGATCGTTACTTGCTCGTTACAAATTATCTTGCTATCAAACTACTCTGCTACTTACAATTCCAGCACTTGCAGACATGACCTTAGTGAAAACTACTTGTCATTTCCTTCTGCTCCTCGTTGGGTTCGACACTCTTACTTATAGAAAAGAGATACAATTGATCCCCTATACTTGTGGGTCATTAGTGCTACTAATGAAGAGTTGCGTGGTTTTCCTACTAGATTGATAACCTTGGTTCTTGACTAAGGGAAATAGTTATCTCTTCTGTATTGCATCATCCTCTCCTCTTCGGGGAAATCCCAACACAGTTCACAAGTAGCAGCTGGCAAATGCGTTGCGGAGGTTATCTACCAATTGTTCGACGTTTTTTCTTTTGACAACCACATTGTCTATGTAGGCCTCGACGGTTTTACCGATGTGTTTCTCCAAGCATGATTGAATCATGCGCTGGTATGTGGAACCGATGTTCTTTAATCCGAATGGCATCGTGTTAAAATAGAACAACTCGTAAGGTGTGATGAATGATGTCGTTGCCTGGTCAGAATCTTTCATCTTTATTTGATGATATCCTGAATAGGCATCTAGAATGCACAACGAATCATGCTCGGCTATGGTATCCACAATTTTTTCAATTTGCGGTAGGGGGGAAGGGGTACTTTTGGGAAGGCCTTATTGAGGTCTTTTAAATCGACGCATAGGTGCCAGGACCTATCCTTATTTGGTACCATGACCAAATTGGCAAGCCAGTCGGGGTGTTTTATGTCTCGGATGAACCATGCTTCCAGTAGTTTGGCCAGTTCCTCACCCATTGCTTGACACTTAGGTTCGAAGAAATGTAGAAGTGCTTGTTTAACAGGCTTATAGACCTTTAGTATGTTCAGGATGTGCTCTGCAAGCCCACGTGGTATTCCTGGAATGTCCAAAGGGTGCGAGGTGAATATATCCCAATTTTTCCCAAGGAAGTGGCAGAAAGCCTCATCAATCTCGAGATCTAGGTTTGCCCCTATGGACACCATTTTAGCTGGGTCAGTGGGGCATACTTAAATTTAACTATTTCGCCAGCCGGCTTGAATGAGGTAGACTTCATCCGTTTGTCGAGGATGACATCATCTCGCTCGACTTCGCCTTGTAGTGTGGTTAATTCCTCGTCTGTGAGGAATTCAGACAGGGACTTGAGGGCAAGCAACACAGTTTTGTTTTCGGCTTTGAGTGCTCTGTCGGGGTTGCTCGAGATGGTAATTGCATGAATGAAGTATGTCTACCAGGAGAGGGTGGGGTGATTGGGAGTTTTAAAATTTCTTTCAGAAATCTCAAAACTCTTGGAACCCAGCAGCGGAGCGAATGAAAAGAGAGTACATCAAGCAAATACAAGCTACTGAATGGAAACTAAGAGCATGCATCGAGACAAATCACATAATTGAAAATGTTCAAAAGTAACGAGGGAGAACAAAGGTAACCCGTGATGCTCGACGGTGACAAGGTATTTGGTAGACCAGTTCATCCTTCTGCACAAGGACTACGTCTAGTTGGAGGGGTTGTGACTTAACACAGAAGATAAACTCTCTTCGCCAAATTCTCCTCGACAATTGGTTTGCCAATCAATGCCAATCACTCGTGGTAGATACTTGAGGCGATCTCCGAACCTTTACAGACTTCTTATTCGAGAACCACAATCACTCTTGGTCTCTGAAGAAATTGACACCTAACCGTCTAGAGAGTTTGCAGCCCTCAAGAGTAATAGGCGGAGCCTACTGGACTTAGATTCGAGTGATGCTAAACCACTATCTAATTTTCCGGCTCTAGGGGTTTTCTCTCGGTGGATTTTAAACTCAAATCAGTTGGAGATGGGGTTGCTCAACATTCTTTTCAGAATCAAATAGAGCAGCCACCGGACAAAGTCGGTGCAGGGTGGCTATTTATAGCCGTAGCCTTCCCTGGTGAGAAATGAGCATTTTGGACACACGGTCGAGCCAATGGCCAACCGACATGTTCTCAATGGTTAGATTTCAAAGAGAAATGGTAACATTACATGAGGACCAAGTGTGTGAGAAATCTCTCGCAGCAAAGATCACAGTCTCTTCCTGGCAAGTATTTGCTCGGAACACAAAGATATTTCTCTCACATCTTTCACAGGATTTGGGTTTAGCATCAACACTACACCCCTCTTAATAGTACAATGGTCCTATGACTCAATAAGATGAAGAGAAACAATGAAATAAATTCTATGTATTCACTTCATCTTCATTCTTTTAGGACGCTATCACTTCCTTCGGACAGACACCAAACCAATTGCTTTACGTCAGCAATTTTGAGGGGTCACTCTTATCAACATAATCTTCGGTGATAACCTTCACTGCTACGTAGGGGATTATCTCTGTCATTTGAACCAAACTCCTCTTGATTCTAGGGACTTGGTACTCTATGTGCACTAACAAAGACATAAGTCCCATACTATTTATGTCTACAAACTCCAAAACATAAGGAGGCAAGTTATTGCACCAACAATCTCCCCCTTTTTGGATGACTGTTGACAAAACAGATATTCATCAAAGATAGATAAGTTAAAAGTAATTCCAACAAGAGTGAATAAGTGTTACTTGGCTCGATGTTGAAAAACAAGACCAAGCAGAAGAGATATCACTTTGAGAACTCAAAGGGCATATCAAGAAGACCAAGACCAGCCAAGGGGATTAAGATCCCACTAAAGAAAAGCTCCCTTACCGGGCAAGCGAGCCCAGTCAAGACGAGGCAAAATCGAAGACAAGTCCCAAGACTCCCCCGGCAAGCTTGCCGGGAACGCCGAGGGTGGATCGCCCCGCGAAGACACCACCGCTCCATTGCACAACGACTCAAGTCACTTATCAGTGCGGTGTCAAGCCCCCAAGTGACTAGGTGGCTGCCCTCTAGCACGTGGCGGCCATTCGAGGAGGAGATCAACTCTGCATGACACCCGTCCAGAGGCGTGTCAGGCAGACAGGACGAGAGACAACTAAAGTGGCACGACAAGGCTTGCCGGGCACTCCCATGACGTGACACTAAGCGGCGCATTTTATGCGCCCTATCCTGTCTGCAGAGTTAGGTATGATTGCACTCTTTGCTATCTAATTAGTACGTAATGTCTGATATGCCATTGTGGTGACCCCTTGACCTATAAAAGGAGGGCCACGGCAACCTTAGAAAGGATTTCAGACCTTTTTACACAAATACACGCGTAGCTGCTCTCATCCCAAGGCGACCTTGCCGGGCTAGAGCGCCGCGTCTCTACTACACTCCCCTCATCAATCCACCAAAGTAGGAGTAGGGTTTTACGCCTCGCGGCGGCCCGGACCTGGGTGAAAACTGCCCGTGTCATCACCACCGTGCTTCCTCACAGTCTCCGCTCTTTGTGTAATGCACCATTCCCCCTTGCCGAACCACAAGGGACCGATGGCCCCATAGGTGGCCGTGTTATACCACGACACTACTACCATGCCAAATATTTGAGAGAGTGATTGAGTGCTGAGGAGACTATCTTTTGAAGCACAACAAGAAGGAGTTCATCATCAACAATAACAACTATTACCTTTTGGAGAGTGGTGTCTCCTAGATGGTTAGGTGTCACTTGCGAGCCTCCAAATCTTGTGGAGTTGAACGAGGAGTTTGTAAGGTAAAGGAGATCACCTGCTCCATGAAGATCTACCCCGTGTGAGGCTAGCCCTTCATCGACGGAAGCCATGACGACATAGACAGGGTTGCTTCTTTGTGGACCCTTTGTGGGTGGATCCCTCCATGCACTCGCCCAACCATTACCCTTTATAGGTTGAAGTCTCCATCAACGTGGACATATGATAATACCACCTACTAGAACCATGCCAAAGATCACCGTGTCTTCATTGCGCTTGTTTTCCTCGATCCCCCCTTATGTTCATATGCAAATTCTTTACTTTTTGGTGCCCACTATCTAGACTTGCATGTGTAGGGTGTTGCTTGACTTTTGTGAATTGCTAATACTTGGCAAGAACTAAAATTGGGAAAATGCTAGGTTTTATTTGTTGAAGTAGTCTAATTACCTCCCTTCTAGACCTACTTATGATCCTACAAGTGGTACCAGAGCTTTGGTCTCAATTGATTTGGTTTAACCAGCAAGGAGAGTATGGCGTCTAGTGTGGTAATCTATCACCATAGAGGTCCATATTTTGATGGTACAAACTATGCTAGTTGGAAGCATAAGATGAAAATGCATACTATTGGTCATAATCTTGCCATTTGGACAGTTGTTCGTGTTGGCTTGCAAGGTGAATTTGATGGAAAAGAACTGGACCGTGAAGCAACTTGGAAGAATTTGAAGATGTTGCAATACCATGCTCAAGAGTGTGACATTCTCTTCAATGGTTTGTGTCCCGGGAGTTCAAAAAGATAAGTCACCTTGAGAATGCAAAGGGATTTGGGATACATTGGTTGATATGCATGAAGGTGCTGAGTCCATCAAGGAATCTCAGTCGGATGTGCTCCAAAGTCAACTTGACAAATTCAAGATGAAGGATGGTGAAGGAGTTGTAGAACTGTACTCTATGCTTTCTCTCATCACAAATGAGATTGCCGGCTTAGGAAGTGAAGAGATAACCAACAAATTCTTCATCAATAAGAGCTTTAGAGCCGGATGGAAAGTATGATACCATGTGCGCATTGATCCAAATGATGTCAAACAACAAAAGATCTGAAGCCCGCATAAGTGATTGGAAGGATTGTCACTCATGAAATGTGAATCAAGTACAAATAGGAGGTACACAAAAAGTCTAGTGGTGCTTACAAGGCTTCAAGTGATGCTCCAACAACTTCATGTGACATGCTTGTGTCCAATGAAGAGATAAGCCTCATGGTCAAGAGCTTCAATAAATTCTACAAGAGTAGAGGCAAAGAGAGAAGCTCCAACTCAAGACTTTATGAGAATCACTCCACCTCATGACCATAAATGCTACAATTATGGAAGACCTAGACACTTCTGCAATGAGTGTACGATGCCTCTCAAGAAAAGAGATGAGTCACCAATATGACGGGGTAGAAGAGACTAGTCACCTCGCATAGAGAGAAGGAGTAGAGAAAACCTATGTGAACAAAGCCTTCCCGGAGAAGCAAGGATTTGGAGAGGAAAGACAAGTCCACCAAGATATTCTCAACAATAATACCGGAAGCTCTTGTTGGTGAATAGATATATGGCTTCGACTCCGACAACCAATCCAAGGGAAGCTATCACTCCAACTCCGAGTATAGCCAATATGAAGGTGCTGCTGGACTAGCTCTTGTATCCCCCAAGTCCTATGATTTATTTGATTCACCAAATGAAGGAATTGGAAGATGCTTCATGGGTAAAGGGCCCAAGGTAACTCACCCTGAATTCATTGACTATAATAGTGATGAGCATGACTTGCTATGTGATGAGGACTTGCTCAATGATAAAACTAATGAAGTTAGCTATTGTGAACTTGCTAGTAATCATGATAGTAAAGGTGAGACGATTGTCAGTGCAATGAGGGAAATTGAATGCTTGACTAAAGAACTCAACACTCTTAACTTAGCTCATGAAACTCAAAAAGAAGATCATAGAGAGCTCCTAAGAACTCATGGGAAGCTACACTTCAAGAAGCAAAATTTAGAGGAATAGCATGAGTTTCTAAAAGCTATTAGTGACGGTCTTCAAAAGAAGAGTCTGTCTTACATTGGCAAATGACTCCTCTTGACTACCTTTATGTCACAAGTTAAATCTAAGCAATGTAATAGCAAGTGCAAGAAAGGTTTTACCTCTAGTAGCAAGAATTACAATGTTAAATCATGTTGTTGCTTCTAGTAGTTCTATTGATTCCACCAATGATTTTCTTAGCCAAGTTACACTTGAGCAAGAAAACAATTTATTGAAAGGAGTTACAGAAAAGGGTGTCTACAAGAGCCTTATCAGAGTAAGAAATTTGAGAAAATTGTACGCAAGCAAGGATGGCACTATGAAGACCAAGGTGTTGGTTTTGAACGAAAGTTCAATGCCAATGGAGTTCACTGCGAAGAAGATCAATACCCCAAGATAAAGTTTGTTCCCCAAAAGGAGAAGTATGATCCTACTTATTTCAAGGGAACTCAAGCTCACAATGATCTTCCACCATAAGACCACAAACTAAAAGGTAAGTACAAGATTCAAGAGAAGATAAACTCATATGAAGAACCACCTCAAGCTTTGGTCAGGTGCGTGTGACGCCCCGAGACCGTTGCACTAGGTGTCTTCCAGTTATGCGCCGTCATTGCCATGTCTTTCGATTGCATGTTCCATCTTGCCATGTCATCATGTGAATTGCATCATCATGTTTTCAAAACTTGCATCAGTCCGGTTTTCCCCCAGTTCTCTCTGTTATCCGTTCTGAGCCCAGACACACTTGCACGCGCCCGCGGCATGTCCGAAATATTATTTTATAAGTGGCCGGAAAATGTTCTCGAAATGTGATGAAAGTTGGTGTGCGGTGTTGTTATAGTGTAGATAGACCGCCTGTCAAGTTTCATCGCATTCAGAGTTAGTTTGATGCCCCAACGGATAACTATAGCGACAATATAGTCGGTCAAATCGTCAGACATTTTCGGTCTCTGGAAACAGCCGTCGGGCTGCATTCCTCTTTCCTCACAGACCACCTCCTCTCTACATAGCCTACTATCCCCACTGGTAGCCCACCTACCCCTTCTCGTGTCCAGAGCCGTCCGATGGTGATCGCATGGTCCGAAAACACTCCTTTATCTCCATGGCCTTTCGTCAAATCCCTCGCTTGTCCGAAAGCTGTCCCGAACCCGAACCGCTCAGTCGTGCCCATTGGGTCCGGATCATCCCCAATCATCCCTAAAATGTCTTTGGTTCTTTGTTTGGATGCCCTAGACTATTTATTCGGGACCATCCGATTAAAATCGGAGGGACCAAATTCCCCTATCACAAATCCACTTGCTTTATATATAAGACCACCACCTACCAAATCAACCTAACCCTAAAATCTAAGAGTCTTGTCCCTCCACCTCCGCCATCCTTTTCCATCTCTTTCCTCGGGATACACCAGCCTTCTTTTCGTTTTCCTCCACCACCCAACTGGATGCCACCTCTCCAGCCCCGATCCAGCCTTCCACCTATCCATCTGTGGCCGCCAGATGGAGATCCGATGAACACCAGCGTGCCCGGAGGGCTCCTCTCAGGCCTCGCGATCCCCTCATGTCGACCAGCGATTGCCGCCACCAACGAGCTTCACCAGGAGCTTGGAGTCCCCCACCTTCTCTGCCTCGTCCCTGTCGCCGGCAGCAGGAGCAGCTACCGCATCCCCGACTCCCGAGCACCTCCACTATCGTCGTCGCAGATGAGCGCCGCCCTGGTTCCCTTTCTCTCCTTCCTCAGGTTCGCGCCTCTCATCTGTCATCTCTCTCTCTCTCTATGTGTGTGTGTGTGTGTGTGTGCGCGCGCGCGCGCGTTGCAGCAGCATCCCTGCAGCCATGGAGCGCCATGGGTGACCACCCTCGACCCCGACCTCCTCGTCCATCCCCACGTCTCGCTCGTTCCGGAGCTCCACCGCTGTCAAGTTCCCGGAGCCACCGCCGCCTCGTCATTTCCGCTCGTCCGAGCCTTCTCCACTGCCTGCTGCCAGCGTCGACGACCATGACTAGCAGTGCTCGCTCGTCGTGCCTCCAGCTAACCCCCGAGCGAGGGCCTGGAGCCATGGAACCTCTCCGCCGCAAGAACCACCGTAGCTACTCTGTTCCCTACCTCGTCGATCCTCACTACGATCGGGCCCGGCGAGCTCCACGTCTGAAGCCGCCTCCTGCGTCCCTGCATCGAGCGGGAGCAGTTTAGGCAGAGGACGCCACCTCTACCTCGATCCCCGCCTGGATTCCCCTCCGCCGGTCCAGCCGCATCGTCCAGCGCCCGGATCCGCCTCTTCCATCGGTTGCCATTCCCATCTCTGGCCTCCACTCATCGGTGCTTTGCTCCTCTGCATTGCCCTACTTCCCCTGTTGCGAACAGCAACAATGCCACGCCCCTTGTCGACCGCATGCGCTTGGGTCGCCCCCCTTTGCTAGATCCGGCCCAGCGTGCCCTTAGTCGGCCTCCCCCTCTCCACTGAACCGGGCCGAGGCACAATGTCAGCAGCTCCCACCAGCCCAGATCCTTCAGTTTTCGGCCCGTTGATGTTTTTTCCCTTCTGCGAATTTAGCTATCCAGGTTTTAACAAATTTATAGAACCCCCCAAGCATCATGCATTTAATAACTCACAAACGGTGCATCATTTTAAAACAAGTCGATATGTAAAATGCTTAGAATTTTGTGTAGATTAATAATATCCAACTTTCATCCATGTTTAAAATGTTTAAACCGTCGTTTGCTTTAATTTGCTTAAATGCCATGCAAAAATGATTTATTTCATAACTAAATAACCATAGCTCCAAATTTAACAAACTTGATATGTAATTGGGGTAGACAAATGCATAGTTTAACATGGTGGCTTTACTTTGCATGTTTAACAACTATAAAATATGCTTTAGGGCAAAATAGTACCAAATCCATAATTTGCACATGAGGATTTACCGGAATTGTTGTTTGTTGTTCCGGCCTCATTTAAACTTGTCTAGATAGGTAGTTTTCATATGCTTCACCTCTTGCCATGTTTAACAACATTTAATATTGTTGGGTACTTAAACAAGAGAGAACTATTTGATGTGGTGTTCCGTCAATATGCAACTCGTTGCATATTGAGATCCACTTAACTTGCAGTATTGTTTGTGCACTTTGCCATGCCATGCCTCATTAAACCGGACATGCTTCATACTTGGTTGGCATCATGCCATGTTTATGTGATGGTTGTTTACCATGTTGTTTGCTCTTTTCCAGCTGTGCTTCTCGTCGATAGTTCCGGTAACGTCGCGTTTGTGAGGATCCGTTCGACTACGCTCGTTTATCTTCTTCATGGACTCATCTTCATCCTTGCGGGATTTCAGGCAAGATGACCATACCCTCGAAATCACTTCTATCTTTGCTTGCTAGTTGTTTGTTCTACCGCTATGTCGCGCTACCTACCACTTGTTATATCATGCCTCCCATATTGCCATGTCAAGCCTCTAACCCACCTTCCTAGTAACCGTTGTTTGGCTATGTTACCGCTTTTTCTCAGCCCCTCTTATAGAGTTGCTAGTTGCAGGTGAAGATGTTGTTTGTTCCATGTTGGAACATGGATATGTTGGGATATCACAATATTTATTATTTTAATTAATGCATCTATATACTTGGTAAAGGGTGGAAGGCTCGGCCTTATGCCTGGTGTTTTGTTCCACTCTTGACGCCCTAATTTCCATCATACCGGTGTTATGTTCCTTGATTTTGCGTTCCTTATGTGGTTGGGTGTTATGGGAACCCCTTGACAGTTCGCTTTGAATAAAACTCCTCCAGCAAGGCCTAACCTTGGTTTTACATTTACCTAACAACCTATTACCCTTCCCTTGGTCGGCCAACCCGAGGGTCATCTTTATTTTAAGCCCCCCGGGACAGTGCTTCTCTAAGTGTTGGTCCGAACCGGGCAGCCTGCGGGGCCACCTCGGGGCAACTTGAGGGCCGGTTTCACTCGTAGCTTGACCTATCCGGTGTGTCCTGAGAACGAGATACGTGCGACTCCTATCGGGATTGTCGACACATCGGGCGGCTTTGCTGGTCTTGTTTGACCATTGTTGAAACGTCTTGTAACTAGGATTCTGAGACTGATCGGGTCTTCCTGGGAGAAGGAATATCCTTCGTTGACCGTGAGAGCTTGTGATGGGCTATGTTGGGACACCCCTACAGGGTATAAACTTTTGAGAGCTGTGCCCGCGGTTATGTGGCAGATGGGAATTTGTTAATGTCCGGTTGTAGAGAACTTGACACTTGACTTAATTAAAATACATCAACTGCGTGTGTAACCGTGATGGTCTCTTCTCGGCGGAGTCCGGGAAGTGAACACGGTCTTGTATTATGCTTGAACGTAAGTAGTTTCATGATCACTTCTTGATCACTTCTAGTTTCTCGACCATTGCGTTGCTTCTCTTCTCGCTCTTATTCGCGTATGTTAGCCACCATATATGCTTAGTGCTTGCTGCAGCTCCACCTCATTACCTTACCCTACCCATAAGCTTAAATAGTCTTGATCTCGTGGGTGTGAGATTGCTGAGTCCTCGTGACTCACATATACTTCCATACAGTTGCAGGTGCCGATGATACCAGTGCAGATGACGCAACCGAGCTCAAGTGGGAGCTCGATGAAGATCTTGTTCGTTGTGTTGTTTCCTTTCCTGTTGATCAGTAGTGGAGCCCAGGTGGGACGATCGGGGATCTAACTATTGGGGTTGTCTTCTTTTATTTTGGTTCCGTAGTTGGACCTTTATTTGTGTTTTGGATGTTGTATGAATTATTTATGTATTGTGTGAAGTGGCGATTTTAAGCCATCTCTTTATCCCTTTCTTATTCAGTACATGGGATGTGTGAAGATTACCCCTCTTGCGACAAGCCTACCATGCGGCTGAGCCTCTAAGTCGTGCCCCGGCACGTGGGAGATATAGCCGCATTGTGGGTGTTACAAGTTGGTAATCAGAGCCATCCCCGACTTAGGAGCCCCCTGCTTGATCGAATCGCTGACGTTGTTGAGTCTAGAACAAAATGTTTTGAGTATTAGGATTATATATATCGGAGAGTAGGATTCTTTTTACTCCTCAGTCCCTTCGTCGCTCTAGTGAGGCCTCCTGACGTAGAAGTTTTGACTCTCCCCTCCTCAAATTTCACTAAATTTTTTTAGGATAACGCGGGTATGTTGGAATCGTTCCGATAGTCTTGTGACGATAATGTTGTTCTTGGTGCCTCCTGACATTTAGGGGTTGTGGCAGTGTCCCGGGGAGTTGAGCTCTGAGGTGTTGTCGTCACAATTTTATCATTGCAGTTCTGGAATACCTGAGTTCGCCGACATAAAAAATCTCTTTTATGCAGTTGTTGGTGAGATAACCTCGACGCCTCTCGGTACTAGGGTGGGAGTTCGGGAGTATTGCCATAACTCGTATAACAAATGCTTTTCGAAGGTTGAGGTACACGATTTCCGAAGGTTTCTTGGTTATCTGTTGAAGGATGGATACAACTGGATGTAGGAATTGTTAGTTTGGGTGAGATATTATGCTTCCCCTGTATCCCCAACACCTGATTGCATAACCAGAAAGTGTCAGGAGTTTATAAGTGGGAATTCAAGTAGCTCCTAGAATATCTTTCCAGTAGACACATGATACGATATGGGATCTATCATATGTTTGTTTCCGGCTTATTTTGCAAGCCAATCCTTTGTTTTGTTTTGAGTTGTGGTATTCGAGTTGCTTCGAAGTCAAGTGTTGATTCCATACCTTTCCTAAGCGGTGTTCTCATATTTCTATGTGAATACTAATCCTTCTTGATCATTGAGTTTGTCATTTCAATTTCTTCTCAACCGGTGTGCTCCTCTTCAAGTGGATCCGATCATTTTCAACATCTGCAAGCTCAACTCTAAGTATTCTCATCTGTGTTTGTTTCATCCATCCCAAGTTGTCTTTTTTTCCTGCCCTCCCACCCTTTTTGTTCAAGGACTCATATATCTTAATCAAGTATCCATTTTATTCATGTGAACTTTCTTCATTCCTTTCCTTTAATGTTCTTATCCGGTGATTCTCAGGAAGATACTAACGGAGTTTCAAGTTCGTCATTCTTCATTCTTTTTCTTCTCCGGTGGATTCAAGTCAAGATTTGTCGATCATATCCTTTTCTCGTTTCAAATGCCTTCTCATGTCGGTGCATCTCTTAATCATTCACTTCTCGGTATTCATTTGTTCTGGAGTGCTGAAGATATCTCAGAAGGCTCGTCTTTTCATTCAAGATCCGTTCAACCTATTTCGAGGTTGTTATCTCATTCAAGCCATTTAATTCAACCGGTGCAATCTCTCTTTTAAATATTTCAACGATGCTTTTCTTGAGTGGGCCCTAACCCACAGGTCTTTTCCTAGGATCTTACCTGACTCTTCTAATTTTTCCAGAGTTATTCACAAATTCATTTCAAAGTTTGATGTAAGAATGAGTTATCATCAGTCAAATGTCTTTATCCTAGATCTTTCAAATTCTTGTCACCGTTGGTTCGTCATTTCTAGTCTTCATTGTAACGGAGTGGCTCATCAATTGTCATGGTGGTTCTCATCATCTTTCTCAACATTTGAAGACCGAAGAAGAGTTTTTCCTCCAAATCTTATCTGTTCTCTTGAAGATTTATGGTTCTAGCTTGATGCCATCCTCTCATAATTGTTTTCGATTGTGAGAATTCTTTTCACCCATCCGGAGCAATTCAGGAGTCTTTTCAGTCTAATTCTCCGAAGGCCATCATTTCGGGTTTATTCATTCTCAGCTTTTAGATCTCATTCTCCAAATCTTACCGGTGCATCGCTCAAATATCCTCTAATCAGTTCATGATATCTTTGTTCTATTGTATCTAAATTGCCACAAGTATCTTCGTTCATTTTCTAATTCTTCCTGGTGATTCATCCCTTTACTTCGTTCGTTTTCAATTCTTACGGTGGTTCGTACAACATTCCTCTTCTGTTGTTATCATATAAATTCATTCGTTGCTTCAATCCTACTGGTGGATCGTTGAAGACCTTTCTCAAGTTGGCGCTATATCTATCTTAATCCTTTCTACGAGAATAAGTAGTATGCCAAATATGTTGCTTGTCATCAATTTAATCGATGAAGGATAAGCATAATGTAATTCTTATTCTTGTTTCATCCAAGTGATTAATTCCTTATTCCGGAGGTTCATCAAAATTCTTGATCTCATTTGTTCATCTTTCTTTCTGGAGTGCCAAGTTTTCTCGGTTATATCATCACGAAGCTCCATCTAATCATTACAAGGCTTCAACTTGTGTTTTCAACTTCTCTTTCTTTTTATCATCATTTTGTTACCGGAGTTCTTCATGGAGGATCAACATGGTGGCTCATCAAGGATTCCTTTCATTCTTTATTCTTTCTTCAAGTTTTCTCTCAGAGTTAAGATCCGCCAAGCTATACTCTCAAATAAACATGGTGTTCAACACATGTTTTGTTTTGAGGAGTTCAAGCATTCTTCATCTTGCATTCCTAAGTGTAATTCTTTCTATCTTATATTTTGAGGTGGTGTTATGACACTCTGGACAATTTCCCTTCGTGATTCATGGTTCATAAGATTTCAAGAGTGACATATCTAAATCCATCATTTTCTCTTCGCTCAAGACATATTTTCAACCAATCAACCTCTTTATTGGAATTATCTTAGGTTATATTTCACCTAAAGCTTTCCCTAAGGATTTTGCTATTTATGGTGCTCATAAATGACCCAAGTTCTTCATTTATCCTCCCGA
Organism: Triticum dicoccoides; assembly: GCF_002162155.2. Lineage (NCBI taxonomy): Eukaryota > Viridiplantae > Streptophyta > Magnoliopsida > Poales > Poaceae > Triticum > Triticum dicoccoides. Next base: position 437,256,849 of record NC_041388.1, read on the forward strand.
TGAAATAAGTTTCTTGTCTCCTTGTTGATATCAATCCAATCTATTGTTTCCGTTAGCGCCAGAATTTCACCTCAGTGTTGAGATGTTTTCCATAAGCCCACTACAAGCTTATTTGTTCCGTTGTTGGTTTTTTCCAACAACTCCGTTTTAACCTTCTTGGAAGGGTGCTTTCCTAGCTCAATTGTGTCAGAAGCTGGCATTTTCTACTCCATTCTGTTATTCCAATGATCTATCTTCTATTCTTTCTTTCGGAGGCTTTGTGATGTTGATCTCTTCACTCATCATCTCGGATTGTGAGGACCATGTTCTTTTCGTGCTTATCCATTAAAACGGAGTGCCGTGTCCTCTTTTCAACTATCCTATCATCTTGTCAAGTTCATGATTCTAATTCCTTCCATTTTTAGTCGGAGTGCTGCCCAAATTATATAAATCGTATTCCTTCTGTATCTTGTTTTAACCGGAGTGGTTTCAATATCTATCTGTCACTCAACTTCTTGGTTCTCGTCGTGTCCCATGTTTCTCTTATCTAACAGAGTGTTCACAATCTCGTTCATCTCCATTGTATTCTTCTTTCAATGGTTTAACCTCTCAAGGTTCTTTGGTATCACTCGTTTGTCAAAGAAGCAACTTAGTTTTACCTCTCCTCTTTCTTTTCTCTTACGTTTTCCCTGGTGCCATCCTAGATCTCGGGACGAGATCCTCTTGTAGTGGTGGAGTGTTGTGATGCCCCGAGACCGTTGCGCCAGGTGTCTTCCAGTTATGTGCCGTCGTTGCCATGTATTTCGCTTGCATGTTGCATCTTGCCATGTCATCATGTGCATTGCATCATCATGTTTTCAAAACTTGCATCAGTCCGGTTTTCTCCCAATTCTCTCCGTTGTCCGTTCTGAGCCCAGACACACTTGCACGCGCCCGCGGCACGTCCAAAATATTATTTTATAAGTGGCCAGAAAATGTTCTCGGAATGGGATGAATGTTGGCGTGCGGTGTTGTTATAGTGTAGATAGACCGCCTGTCAAGTTTCATCGCATTCACAGTTCGATTAATGCCCCAACAGATAACTATAGCGACAATATAGTCGGTCAAATCGTCAGACATTTTCGGTCTTCGAAAACAGCCGCCGGGCTGCATTCCTCTTTCCTCATAGACCACCTCCTCTCTACACAGCCTACTATCCCCACCGGCAGCCCACCTACCCCTTCTCGCGTCCGGAGCCGTTCGATGGTGATCGCATGGTCCAAAAACCCCCCTTTATCTCCATGGCCTTTCGTCAAACCCCCCTTTATCTCCATGGCCTTTCGTCAAACCCCCTTTATCTCCATGGCCTTTCGTCAAACCCCTCGCGCGACCGAAAGCTGTCCCGGACCTGAACCGCTCAGTCATGACCATTGGGTCCGGATCATCACTAAACATCCATACAATGTCTTTGGTTCTTTGTTTGGACGCCCTAGCCTATTTATCCGGGACCGTCCGATTAAACTTGGAGGGACCAAACTTGGAGGGACCACCACCTACCAAATCAACCTAACCATAAAATCTAGGAGTCTTGTCCCTTCGCCACCGCCATCCTTTTCCATCTCTTTCCTTGGGATCCACCAGCCTTCCTTTTGTTTTCCTCCACCACCCAACCGGATGCCACCTCTTCGCCCCGATCCAGCCTTCCACCTATCCATCTGTGGCCGCCAGATGGAGATCCGACAACCACCAGCGCGCCCGGATGCCTCCCCTCGTGCCTCGCTATCCCCTCGCGCTGACCAGCGACTGCCGCCGCCGCCGAGCTCCACCAGGAGCCTGGAGTCCCCTGCCTCCTCTGCCTCGTCCCTGCCGCCGGCAGCAGGAGCAGCTCCCGCATCCCCGACTCCCGAGCACCTCCACCGTCGCCATCGTAGATGAGAGCCACCCTGGTTCCCTTTCTCCCCTTCCTCAGGTTCGTGCCTCTCATCTCTCTCTCTCTCTCTCTCTCTCTCTCTCTCTCTCTCTCTCTCTGTGTGTGTGTGTGTGTGTGTGTGTGTGTGTGCATTGTAGCAGCATCCCCGCAGCCATGGAGCACCATGGGTGACCACCCTCGACCCCGACCTCCTCGTCCATCCCCGCTTCTCGATCGTTCCGGAGCTCGATCGCCGTCAAGTTCCTAGAGCCACCGCCGCCTCGACAGTTCTGCTCGTCCGAGCCTTCCCAGCTACCTGCTGCCAGCGCCGACGACCATGATGATTAGTGCTCGCTCGCCGTGCCTCCAGCTAACCCCCGGGCGAGGGCCTCGAGCCATGAAACCTGTCCACCGCCAAGAACCACCGCAGCTACTCCATTCCCTACCTCGTCGAACGTCACCGCGATCGGGTCCGGCGAGCTCCGCATCTGAATCCGCCTCCTGCGTCCCTGCATCGAGCGACAGCAGTTCAGGCGGAGGACGCTGCCTCTACCTCAACCCCCGCCTAGATTCCCCTCTGCCGGCCCAGCCACATCGTCCAGCGCCTAGATCCGCCTCTTCCACCGGTCGCCATTCCCATCTCTGGCCTCCACTCACTGGCGCTTTGCTCATCTGCATCGCCCTGCTTCCCTTGCAACGAACGACAACAGGGCCACGCCCCTCGTCGACCGCATGCGCCTAGGTCGCCCCCTTTGCCAGATCTGGCCCAACGTGCCCTCTGTCGGCCTCCACCTCTCCACCGAACCGGGCCGAGGCCAAATGTGAGCAGCTCCCACCAGCCCAGATCCTTCAGCTTTCGGCCCGTTGATGTTTTTTCCCTTCTGCAAATTTAGCCTTTATCCAGGTTTTAACAATTTTACAGAAACCACCCAAGCATCATGCATTTAATAACTCACAAATAGTGCATCATTTTAAAACAAGTTGATATGTAAAATGCTTAGAATTTTGTGTAGATTAATAATATCCAACTTTCATCCATGTTTAAAATGTTTAAACTGTCGTTTGCTTTAATTTGCTTAAATGCCATGCAAAAATGATTTATTTCATAACTAATTAACCGTAGCTCCAAATTTAACAAACTTTATATGTAATTGGGGTAGAAAAATGCCTAGTTTAACATGGTGGCTTTACTTTGCATGTTTATCAACTATAAAACATGCTTTAGGGCAGAACAGTACCAAATCCATAATTTGCACATGAGGATTTACCGGAATTGTTGTTTGTTGTTACGGCCTCATTTAAACTTGTCTAGATAGGTAGTTTTCATATGCTTCACCTCTTGCCATGTTTAACAACATTTAATATTGTTGGGTACTTAAACAAGAGAGAACTAAATAATTGATGTGGTGTTCCATCAATATGCAACTCGTTGCATATTGAGCTCCACTTAACTTGTAGTATTGTTTGTGCACTTTGCCATGCCATGCCTCATTAAACCGGACATGCATCATACTTGGTTGTGCATCATGCCATGTTTATGTGATGGTAGTTTACCATGTTGTTTGCACTTTTCCGGTTGTGCTTATTCTCGATAGTTCCGGTAACGTCGCGTTTGTGAGGATCTGTTCGATTACGCCCGTTTGCCTTCTTCATGGACTCTTCTTCTTCCTTGCTGGATTTCAAGCAAGATGACCATACCCTCGAAATCACTTCTATCTTTGCTTGCTAGTTGTTCGTTCTACCGCTATGTCACACTACCTACCACTTGTTATATCATGCCTCCCATATTGCCATGTCAAGCCTCTAACCCACCTTCCTAGCAAACCATTGTTTAGCTATGTTACCGCTTTTGCTTAGACCCTCTTATAGTGTTGCTAGTTGCAGGTGAAGATTAATTTTGTTCCATGTTGGAACATGGATATGTTGGGATATCACAATATTTATTATTTTAATTAATGCATCTATATACTTGGTAAAGGGTGGAAGGCTCGGCCTTATGCCTGGTGTTTTGTTCCACTCTTGCCACCCTAGTTCCCGTCATACCGGTGTTATGTTCCTTGATTTTGCGTTCCTTATGTGGTTGGGTGTTATGGGAACCCCTTGACAATTCAATTAAAACTCCTCCAGCAAGGCCCAACCTTGGTTTTACATTTGCCTAACAACCTATTACCCTTCCCTTGGGTCGGCCAACCCAAGGGTCATCTTTATTTTAAGCCCCTCCGGGCCAGTGGTTCTCGAAGTGTTGGTCAAAAACGAGCATCCTGCGGGGCCACCTCGAGGAAACTTGAGGGCTGGTTTTACTTGTAGCTTGACCTATCCGATGTGTCCTGAGAGCGAGATACGTGCGACTCCTATCGGGATTGTCGACACATCGGGCGACTTTGCTAGTCTTGTTTTACCATTGTCGAAATGTCTTGTAACCGGGATTCTGAGACTGATCGGGTCTTCCCGGGAGAAGGAATATCCTTCATTGACCGTGAGAGCTTGTGATGGGCTAAGTTGGGACACCCCTGCAGGGTATAAACTTTCGAGAGCCGTGCCCACACTTATGTGGCAGATGGGAATTTGTTAATGTCCGGTTGTAGAAAACTTGACAATTGACTTAATTAAAATACATCAACCGCGTGTGTACTTATGATGGTCTCTTCTCGGCGGAGTCCGGGAAGTGAACACAGTCTTGTGTTATGCTTGAACGTAAGTAGTTTCATGATCACTTCTTGATCACTTCTAGTTTCTCAACCATTGCGTTGCTTCTCTTCTCGCTCTTATTTGCGTATGTTAGCCACCATATATGCTTAGTGCTTGCTGCAGCTCCACCTCATTACCTTACCCTACCCATAAGCTTAAATAGTCTTGATGTCGCGGGTGTGAGATTGCTGAGTCCTCGTGACTCACAGATACTTCCGTACAGTTGCAGGTGCCGATGATACCAGTGCAGATGACGCAACCGAGCTCAAGTGGGAGCTCGATGAAGATCTTGTTCGTTGTGTTGTTTCGTTTCCTGTTGATCAGTAGTGGAGCCCAGTTGGGACGATCGGGGATCTAGCAATTGGGGTTGTCTTCTTTTATTTTGGTTCCATAGTCCGACCTTTGTTTGTGTTTTGGATGTTGTATGATTTATTTATGTATTGTGTGAAGTGGCGATTGTAAGCCAACTCTTTATCCCTTTCTTATTCAGTACATGGGATGTGTGAAGATTACCCCTCTTGCGACAAGCCTACCATGTGGTTATGCCTCTAAGTCGTGCCCCGACACGTGGGAGATATTGCCGCATTGTGGGTTTTACAGTGGGTTCCCGGGACTACCACATGTTCTACTTCAACAAGTATAACTACAACTCCAAGGATTCCCATCAAGTTGATGTGGGTCCCAAAGAAGAAGAACTAGAAAGTTCTTGAGGTTGACTTTGCCAACAAACTTCACTCATATTAATTTATGGCAAGAACTTGTGCAAACCACTTCAACATCACGCACTAGTTCATGGAGTCACAAACCCTCTTGTTGGTAAGTCAATGGACAAAGTAATCAACGCGTTCATGGATATCATCGTATGTGCACTTCACTCTATGTATATGGATATCATTTTTGTTCCTTGTGGGAGTAACCCATATATGTGCTGAAATTGCTACAAATTCCAACGAAAGCTCCCAACTCTTGATGATGATCATAAACATTGAGCTTCCACAACAACTACATGAAGTATTCAATGATCGAACCCAAGGCTAGTTCATCCCTCTTAGGGGGGATCTCACATCTAGGGGGAGCTTTGCTCTAGGACTTGAGCTAAATCAACTTGATTGATGTGAACACATTAATGCTTTATGTAAAAATGGTAACCCAACTTGGGTTTAAACGATGAGTATGACCTATGATCAAATGTTCTCATTTGGCACCTAAGTCAAGATACTCATATATATTATATATACATATACATAATATTATGATAACACCCCTTAAGAGTCTTATTCTTATACCACCCACCTTATTCTGCACATCCACCACCAGATCGCCGCCGCCCCTCCCCTCCCAGCCTTCTTCCGCGGCATCGGCCTGGGAGCGCCGTCGCCCTCCCCTCCCGGCCTTCTTCCGTGGCAGCGGCTTGGGAGCATAGCCGCCCCTCTCCTCCCGGCCTTCTTCCGCGGCAGCGCCCTGGGAGCGATGCCGCCCCTCCTCTCTCTACTTTCTGCCGCAGCGGAAGCCTAGGAGCGCCACCACCCCTCCCCTCCCGGCCTTCTTCCGTGGCAGCGGCCGACAGCGACGCCACCCCTCCGTCCCCGGCCTTCTTCCGCAGCAACGGCCAAGCAGCGACGCCGCCCGTCGCCTCTCGTCTTTGTTCCACGGCAGCAACCGAGCAACACCTCCCCCGCTCGCATATGGGCCTTTTTCTGCGGCAGCAGCTCGGTAGCGCCGCCGCCGAACTCCTCCGGGCCTTCAGTTACCTGTACTTCATCAGATATGGATTGGTGCTGCCTCGACATCAAACCAATTCAAGCAAGGAGTACTGTGCGCAAGGTTCCTTCATCCACGACAACTTCTTGGATTAAGGCTGCAACCACCTTCAGAGCAAAACCTCCGTCACCACTCACCTTGAGCAATGGCTAGACTGCTCATGTACTTCTGAAGGGCAAGTGGACTGCATGGGTGAACGCAAAAGTTCTGCAGACGGACGGGAAGGGAACTTCTTCCTGCAAACGCAAGAAAGCACTGCAACACAAGGTAAGCAATACATTCCCTCAACTATCGCAGTTTACTTATTCCAGACAAAGTAGTACACACAGTCCAATATTCCTCCAAAAACTAAGCAGTGCGGTTACTTTAGTTTGTGATAGGAAAAAATGCAGTGCACTTGCTCGGTTATGTAGTACGCTTGCTCGGTTATGAAGTACGGTTGTATAGGTTCAATACGGACAACGATGTAGTGCGATTACCTCAGTTCACCTTGCGGGGTGATGCAGTCAACATGCATTAGTTTGCAGTACCATTTGAAACACATTGCAGTTCGTATCGTTCAGTTCATTTTGCCTGACATTGCAGCTTGGCCATTTTGTGCAGGAAATGATGTTCAGCAGATACAAAATGCCGCTCATAATTGACAACCTATGTAACAACAACTTTCACAAGAGTAAAGCTTCTTCTGAAAGAGACACTGGTTGGGTTACCCCAGAGATTCCTCGAGGATTCTTCATGACAACAAACAGGGTGCAATACTCTCCGAAAGAAGATTTTTTCCAGGGAGAAGAGGTAGTCGAGGATGATGATGATGTCACCTTCATCTACGAGGGAACTCACCGACAGGATGATGAAGATGACGACGATGAAGATGAGCCAATAACAATTCTCAACCCAGAGTACAAGAACAATTTCTGTACATTTGGACAACATGTCCGAACAGACAATGATGATGCAGTTGAACATGATGTTGCAGCAGATGATGATTATGATGATGTGCCGCCCCTCCAAAAATTTCAACCCTATCTAGTGGGACATCGCCACAACACTGGATTACCACCGCATGCACCTACTGCACCACAACACAGAGCTCAGCATCCACCTGCTGCACAGAAAAACAGAGCTCCAAGTAGACTTGCTGCATCAACTTCGACACTGCGACCACCAAGGGTGCCTTGGTCAGAAGTCAACGGTAGGTACAAATCCTCCTCACTATTGCCACTGCGAGATCCTCAACTACACAGATCTGCTATAACTCCGCCATGTCCAATACAACCTGGCGAGCTGCAAACACCATCGGGTGAACGACTCTACACACATGTAAGTTTATGTCCCGAATAATAATAATATTTGCAGTCCATTCAGATAACATTGCAGTGCACACTGATATTTCTTGTGAGGTTTGACCTAACATCTAATACAGCCGATTCTTCTAAAAACTTAGGAACATTGCAATGCTTTATTAAACTCGCATGCACTCCTTGTATTTAAAACAGAAGAGAACAATTTATCTCATAGAGCATTGCACTTAATGCAGGATAAAAACATGTCGCTGAACCTCATACCTGCCGCTGGAATGAAGTTCACCACGTACAACAAGGCATGGGACTTTTACAAGAATTATGCAAGATATGCAGGGTCTGGCATACGCAAGAGGGCAAAACACAAGACAAATGCCTACATTGTCTGCTCAAGAGAAGGGACGCACAAGCAGACTGTGTCAGATTGTGACCGAAAACGTGAGAAGACATAAAAAAGGATTGACTGCAAGGAAAAAAATTAGAGTCAAAAAGAGGAAGGATGGAAAATTTGTGATAGAAATAGTTGAACTCAACCTCAATCACAAGATGCTGGAAAGCCCCGGGATGGTTTTGCACACACGATCGCACAAAAGAGATGATCCTTTGATTGATCAGTTAGTGAAAGACATGCAGCTAGACAACCACACACACTCGGATGATGTCAACGTTGTCGAGTATGTCCGGTGGTCTGCATTACATGGGACATACTAGCCGCGACTGGGTAAACAAGTAAGCACATCATAGAGCATATCACTTGAGCATTATCTCAGTAATTATTTCCTGTTTGATGAGATGAGTTTGCATTGTGTTTGAAATGCAGTAAACTAAAGTTTGCCAGAGAAGAGTCCCAAGATGACGTCAAGAAACTTCTGGATTTATTTGAGAAGATGCAGAAGATAAACCCAGATTTCTTCTATGATTATCATGTTGATGCAGATAACTGTGTAAGAAACGTCTTTTGGGCCAACGCAAGTCGCAAAGGATCCTATGAAGATTTTGGAGATTGCGTTACATTTTACATGACATATAAAACTAACAAATTCCACATGCCGCTAGGAGTCTTCGTGGGAGTGAACCATCATCTACAGATCACCATATTTGCTGTTGCCCTCGTGCGAGATGAAACAATACCGTCGTTCAAGTGGGGTTTCAAAACATTTCTGAGGTGTATGAACAACAAGCCACCAATCTGCATGCTCACAGGTATAAAAAAACAACACCTGTATACTTATGTTTGTTTGGTACACTTACATTTCTTCTGTCTATCTTACACACAAACAACTAAATAAAAAAACACTATTTGTGCATTCTCACACCAGTGTTCTTCAATGAAGGCAACATAAAAAACTATCCTCCCAGATACGCTACATAAGTTGCGGCGGTGGCATATCATGAAGAAGTACAAAGACCACCTCGCCTTGCTTTATAAGGCGCACGAGAAACTGAAGGATGACCTCAATGCAGTGCTGAACTACCCACTAATGCCATCAGAATTTGAATGGCATGGAAGGACCTCATTCAGAAATACAACTTGCAAAACAACAAAGTGATGAATTCACTATGGGATGACACGAACGAGTGGATCTCGGCTTACTACAAGGAATTTTTCTGTGCTCGGATGACTTCCACGCAGAGAAGCGAGAGCATGAACCACATACTGAAGAAAAACTTTCTTAAAGAGAAGCATGATCTCCATATGTTTGCTCAGTAGGTGGACAAGTGCATTCAGACCAGGAAGGCCGTCGAGCACGCAGAGACAGTAGCAAATCAGGTAAACAAAATCTCCACCAAAAATTGCTAAATATAACTACAAAACAAACAAAATTTTCATTTCTCTAGTTCGTAACACTGTATTTCTGATCATGCAGTCAGAGGTAAAGACAACAACCCAGTTTTGGTTCGAAGTTTAGCTATCAAAAGTGTATACAAGGGCAGTGTTTGCAGATTTCAAAGAAACAATCTACTGTAGCACTGCATTCAGAGCAGAACGGTGCCCTGAGAACCCGACAATGTATCTTGTGCACCACTATAACAGATCAAATGCATTTGACTGGGCAAGGCATAATTTCCAAGTGGTCGCTAATGAAGAGAAAGGTGTCTACGAATGTGAGTGGAAACTCTGGACACACACAGGTGCGACTCGCTAGCAAAAAAAATCCTAATTTCTGATAGTCATGCACGAAAGCTCACTTACCGAACTTTAAAAGTCCACATGCATGAGTAATTCACAAAACCAAGTGAAGTTCACTTCCTTAAAATGAACAAATAACGAAAAAATATGTGTTTATTAATTTCATGCAGTTCACTTACAAAACAAAGAAATCATATGTTTTCTGCAGGGCTCTTTTGTGTCCATGTGTTATGAATGCTTTCTCATTTGAGAATACTCAAGATTCCTGAGGTGTACATCATGAAAAGATACACCCGGAATGCAAGATCAAATGCAACTTTGACAGAAGAGACTACGAACAAACAACACCAGATGGAAGCTCGCTTTTTTGCCGTAGAAAATTGGTGACATAAACAACAATGGACCTTGCAAACAGAGTGACAAGGTCCGACGCTGATTGCCACCGAGTGTTGTCTGGTATGAGGGCACTGATCGAGGAAGATGACGTGCTCAACGAAGAAGGAGAAGAAGCAGCAAAACTAAAGCAAGCATAGAAATCCCAGCATGACAATAAAATTCCGAGCAAGTAGAAAATACCAAACACAACACAACTGGTGCTATAAAAAAAGAAACAATTCTTCCACCTCCTGTTTCAAACACAAGAGGAAGGAAGAAAGGGGGCGAACCAAAAAAAGGTTGCATTCAAGGAGAAAAATGATGACAAAAACAGTAAGCCACAACCGGAGATGGACAGTGATGGTCACCCACTGGGAATAAGAAGGTGCAAGACATGTAATGAAATCAACGACCACAATTCCAGGACATGTACAAAAAGACATGAACAAGAAAACCGAGGACTTGTTGATGCACAACCAAAAAGAAATTCCACTCACAACACTAAGAAATGGACAAAACCGAGATGTTGCAGCATTTGCAAAAAGAGGAAGAGACACAATTCAAGAACCCACCCGAAAAGAACAAGATCAGAAAACAAGGAAGGCGAAGAATATGAAATCACAGAAGAAGATGGTGACACAACTGAAGAAGAAATGGCTTATGAAGAAGAAGATGAAGAAGAGGAGGAGGAAGAAGAAGAGAGCGAAGAGGACGAAGAACGTGAAGAAACTAAAGAAAGAGAGGCTTATGAAGAAGCAGATGAAGAAGAGAAGGAATAGGAAGAAGAGAGTGAAGAGGACGAAGAACACGGTGAAACAATGCCCACAAGACCACCAAACAAAAGATAGAAAACACAAGGGAATGCTGCTGTACAGAAACAACCGAGAACGATACCGCATACAAAAAACAGGTAGGAGCATGAAAGGATGCAGTTCACAGCGTTGGAAAACGAAAGCCGCCATCAACCAGCACGCGAGGAGCAAAGAAGGATGTAGTTCACAACGCTCAAAAATGCCGCCATCAACCAACACGTGAGGAGCAAAGAAGGATGCAATTCACAGCATTGGAAAACAAAAGCCGCCATCAACCAACACACAAGGAGCTACAAACACAATGGTGCAAAGACAAGAACCAGTAACACCAACAGGGAAAACAAAAGAAAGTGCGACATTAGACACTCTCCAGTCACCGCAAAGAAGCAGCAGGTTAACGACCAAATAGATGAAGTTCGATAAATTAATCATATACATAACAGTTTGCTTATCTGTACGACTAATGTATTAGTTTAAATTTTGTGTAAACGCAAACTTCCCACTGACTTTGAGTTTTTCAACTAAACCATATCAAGAGAAATGATGTATAGAGTAAACCATATACATAGTAGTCTAGAGTAAATATTGACACATTTTGATCCACAACCCATGAAAAAATGCAGTTAGTTCACGGGCAGCACGAAGTTCTGACTTATAATTCAAGCGGTTCAGATCACAAAATTACTTATTACAAAACACATCAAAAGATGAAGCATTCGATACGCAAAAGTACTTATTACAAATCAACCTCATAACCTTAACCAATTACCTCAAACATGATTCTAACCATACGATCCTTGAGTTCAAAGAAGTTGAGGACAACAACTTGCTCAGACTTTAGGCCACAATCAATGACAAATTCCTTCCAGCCTTTCTGCAGATATAGCCGCCCGTCAACGCCTACACGGTACTTGGCTAGTTTGAGGTGTCCATTGCCAATAACAACTTGGAGAATTCCCTTCTTCTTGAGCCGGAGATACCTAACAGCTCGTTGGGGGATTTTCTACAAAAAAATAATAAAACTGTTTGGCAACGATACTAGAAGTACATTATCATACTTTGCACAGAGCAGTAAAAACCTACACACAGTACAAACACGAGCTAGATGAAGTGCACAACAGTCCAACAAGCCGTACAGATAAAACGCAATCTAATATGATGTACGAAACTTGCAAACATGCAGTACACATCTAACTAACATGCAGTTCTTCAGACTAGCTGCGTGTAGTACACACCATACAAGCGGGGAAAATTATGGAAACTAGTAGTGCTCATCTAATATCTAAGCAGTTCACATAATGTAACCATGCAAACTAAAACACAAGCTCCATGCACACAAGCAAATAAATAAAAACAAGATATACGTACACAATGCAGTACACTTCAATAAAACAAAATAAGCGCATTCCTAAAATACTAGAAGTTCAGACTAGTATGGAATTATACAAAAAATAGAAAACACAAAGAAAAATTAGATCAAGCGAAAAATACCATCTTGTAGTGAGTCTCCATGTCTGTTAACGTAAGCTGATGGACAAAAGGACTGGTGCCACTACTACAAAAATGGCTATAACTAATATGGACATTAATGGCGCACCATGTATGTGGTGCGCCACTGCTATATAGTAGTGGCGCACCAGATATGGGTGCTCCATTAGTGGCCATATTACTAATGGCGCACCTGGTGTGTGGTGCGCCATTACTAGTTTTGTCCTGGCCCCACACCCCTCCCCAGACTTAGCAGTGGCGCACCAGGGGAAAGTGCGCCATTACTAGTTTTAACTAGTAATGGCGCACCAGTAAGAGATGCGCCATTGCTATCTATACGTATGGCGCACCCCTACCAGTGCGCCATTGCTATCACCCCTTATCCCCTCCCTCTCGTCACGCTCTCTCCCCTCCCCTTCCTCCTGACACACCCACCCACCTCCCTCGAGTTCGATCTAGATTAGGAAGCCCCGGCCGCCCGTCTCTTCCTCTCCCTCCCGACCATGGCGAGCCCCATTACCCCTCCCTCACACCAGTTCCAGGGCATGGATCCGTGGTGAGCTCCTTCCCCAACCCTCCTCACCGGATCCAGAGGAGAGCTGGTGACCACGTCCTCCGGCAAGGGCGTTTCTCCAGGGTGTGGAGGCCGCCGAGCTGCAGGAGGAGGAGCTCCCCGCCACCCCAAGGCCCCAGATCCAGCCGCCACGGCCATAGCTATGGTCGGGCTGCGGCAACCAGTAGAGGAACGCCGCCTTCTCCACCATGAAGCACGCCTCCTTCCACCCCTCGCCGCTGTGTCCAACCTGAATCCAACAGCAGCACGGGATCCCCTCCAAATCCGAGGAGCATCTGACGCACACGTGAGTGCCTTGTCTTCTTCTTCCTCCTCCTCCTCTGCTACTGCTTCTTCTTCTTCTTCTTCTTTCCCTGATCTGATGCATTCATGCGTGCGTGTGGTTGTGTGCAGGCAATGCAGTGGAAGGAAGGGGGCGGGCCATGGAGAAGCTGCTTCGACACTGACCAGGTAGATTGGTCTCACACGGCCAGGCCTGCCAGAGGAGCCTCTCCAGCGATGGGATCCGACAAGGAAGGATTCCTTCCGCATGCAACTATACAGCCAGGTCAAATATCCTAGACGGCTAGACAAGTCAACATTGGAGGCGCATGTTGAGTACAATGCCGGTTTTGAATGTACGTACATGCTGACTAGTAAATTTTTAAGAAACTGTATGTAAATCATTGAATAATTTTGTTGGATATACCTTGCTAATTTCTTTTTTATGTAGGCGTTGGATCATTCATTCTAGGGTGGATTAATAACGATGAATGTATGTTGTTGCAACTTTGTTGAGATATGCTCAAAGATTAGCACTAAATTTAAATTTTACTACCTCTGTTTCTAGATGTAGGATTTAGGAACAGAGGGTCTACATGTTTGTAGATGTTAACTCTCTGCCATACTGTATTTTTTTCTTCAGATTTTTTAGAACATCTGAAATATGGTTTTCACTTGGTTTCCATTTTAATATGGATACTGAGTAGTGAGACGTGAATATTTTACTTGTTTGTAGAAGAATGACACTTGTTGCCTCTTTGGCAAATATGAGTAGTGACAGACATATATTTCATTTAATCTTACCTGCAAGAAGAGTCCGTTTGGCGCCATAATCCGCATACTGTCCTTGCCGGCGTCACACTAACCGGAATGTTTCCGACTTCCCCGGGGACGTTGCTGTGGCCACCACCGATCCGTCGCTCTGAACGCCCACGAATTGGTTGCCAAACACCTTCAAATTGAACGTCGTCTCGTTGATCCGCCATAGCAATCCCTTTTCTATCTCCAGTTTATATTGTATGAGGAGTACTGATGAACAAGTTCTATTCACCCATTCATTCTTGCTTCAGCTTCACCAATTTTGTTGGTGGTGCATAATCACAACCACCACCAGCAGGCACTTGTTGGACCTACCCTCAAACTAGTTCCACAAATATGCCTCACTGTACCAACCTTGTACAGCAGTACAATCACGATAATTTCTACTAGTTCCACAAGAAAATTCATTTCTTTTCTCATGTGATTTTGCTCATGCCATATAGATATAGTACTCACCAGTTTATGACATCTCTACAGCAGCAGCAACACGACCAACTCGTTTAAGGGACATTGGCCGCTTCTTCCTTCCCACCAACTCGTACTGGTTCCTCCGGGGTGCTTCTGAATCAATCTGCACAGCTGATTTTTGCCTATTGCTCTGTTTTCCTGCAGGGGAGGTACCGCTGGAGCTCTAAGGCGGCCTTAAACACCACCGATCAGGTCGGAGGTTGGGCAGATATGGCCCTGCGTCTCCTGCTCCTTCCCATGCACGTGTTCATCCCAGTCTCTGACTCTCTGTCCAGACTTAACTACGTAGCGGCTACCTAGTATGGATATGATTACGAGCTAGCCGGATTGGATTATGTAGCCTACCTCAATGCTTAATTAGTCTGGCGGTTTGTTGCATGCATACATGCATGCATCATGGTAGAGAATTGAAATCACTAGCTCTAGCTACTTCATGGTTGAATGGTTTTCTTATTTGGATGAAAACCAGGCAGTGTAGTTATTTTTTATAGTTTATACACATACTGCACTATTCATTAAAGGTTGTAACCTCACTGTCACGCTAATGGACGCAAAAAAGAAGAGTGTTAGTACTATCAATGGTTCAGTCAGCGCCTCAACAGCGTCTGCACTACTTCTGATATTGTTTTTCAGTAGCTTTTTTCCGCACCTTTTTCTTTCAGTTCTTAGTGTTGTTGCCCCATGAACACATTTTTTTAAATTTGACTGTACATCAAATGAAGCCTTTGTTAAGTATACACTCCAAAATTGAGTTAACAGTAGCCTAACTGAATTTTCTATTTCTGAATTTATAAACTCACTCTATATTCAGTTTATAAATTAATAGTAGCTTCAAAATTAAGTATCATTTGCATGGATCAACTGTTATTTTATTTTGTGGAGGATAAAGTTCAGATCATGAATAATGGCATTACAAGTGAACTTGGCACAATTACACATGTCCTGAACCTCATAGAATCTGACACTAGCAAGTCTTCATTGGCATGCAAGTACTACTTTTACATTGTCATCACAGGAACAATTAATTTGACATGTATCATCGGTACCGCTAAAACATTTCGTTCGTATTTCAACAAATTTGGTGAAGACCACTTCATATGTATTTTGCATATATGAATTATCTCCTGTTGCTTTATAAGATGTTAGTTCTTTTAGTTCTAGCCCTCCTATCTTTAGTTCCTGGCTGCTGGACTACATGCAGGACAACGAGTTCATCTGCGGCAGCTATCGCTGTGAGCAGTCCATCCGCGTCGCGCTCCGCAGCATCTTCGCAGGGCACAACGAGATCCTCAACGTCTGGAAGTAAGTCGTTGGCCATCTGTTTCCTGATGGATTTTCTTTCTAGCTCAGTGTGATTAGATCTGACTAGTACGTTCAGATTTGCTCTTGTTTTCTTTTCAAATAGTACTAGTAGTCTATATTCCAGCTGTGCGACTACCTGTAGCCACTTGAACCGATGAGAATTCTTCAAGCCTACCTATAGCCACTTGAACAGATGTCTATCTCAGATCCGCTCATCTAAAAAATCCAAGTGGAGTAGTATACTGGTAGTATAGTATAATAATATTATCAAAAGGTAAATGCCCTGATTATTTAGCTCTGTCAGATAAATACTCGTCGAAAGAGGGCTCCTATCAAAATTCATTTCCATTAGAATCTTACTCATACAATATTCACACAATGTAATTTTGGAAATATATGCTCATATCTAGTTCTGCATAAAAATGACAGTATTGACCTGTTATAAATAGTTTGTTTGTCTTTTTGTTTATTTTGTTACATTTTGCAGGGATAAAGTGAAGAAAAAGAAGAAAATATTACTAGAAGATTAGTTTTAGGAATTTTTTTATTTCCTTGCAATTTTCCTTTTATTGGATACTTGTAAAGACATTGTAATATTCTTACTATAATAAAAATTATGATTCTATTTCATTTTTTGTTTTTAAATTATTTTTCCTTATAGGTTGTTTTCTGTAAATTTGGATTTTTTGTTTTCCAAATACATTACTAGTGGCGCATTTAAGCCCTTATTAGTGGCGCACCTTCCTTTATTACTAGTGGCGCACCTATAAGGCTATTAGTGGCGCACCTGGAGGGAATACCAGTGGAGCACCTAAGGGTTAGTAGTGGCGCACCATGTGGTGCGCCACTGGTATTTGGATTACCAATGGCGCATCAAAGGTGCGCCATTACTAACAATTACTAATGGCGTGTTAATAATGGCGCACCCATAGTGCGCCATTAATAGCAATATGTGGTGCGCCACTAATAGCCTTTTTTCTAGTAGTGTGCGGCCAAGGCCACAGTGAAGCAGGGCGGAATAGAACGCAACAACGTTGATGTGACCCATATCCAATCCTTCCATGAATATTGTGCCATATGCAAGCTCCTCCGCTCGCCCAGCTCGGCACAAGACCTTGCCCCCACGACGAGCACGATGGGCCTGCGAGCAAGCTGAGCAATCGCAGTGCATCAGCACACCACAACCATGGCCGCACCAGGAGAGATTCGCGCAGGGGCCTGGAGCCATCACAACAAAAAACCTAGAAAATGAAAAGAAATAAAGAGAGGCTGGAGAAAGGAGAGAAGTTGCGGCAAGAGGAGAAATGAACTGCAAAAGGAAGGGTAGAAGTTGGCCTACATTTATAGAAGAGGAATGCAAAAAAGGTCAAAAGTGAAAACTAAATGAGAGTTAATGAAAATTATGTTACCAAGAATGAAGGAAAATGAATGAAGGCTTACGTTACCAAAAGAAAAAGGACCCCAAAAAGGTATACATTGACTGCAGCACTTCCAACGAACTAACCATAGATCATTAAATATTTATATTTCTAAAAAAATATAATCCCAGACCATTCTAAATAAAAGTGAATGCAGTTCTCCAAAGTAATACTAGGTACTTCACAATATGTGTGCATGAAGTGCAATACATGCTCAAAATGAAGCACAAGGGAACTGATGCAGTCCTTAAATACACACTACTAGGGAAAACCTTATGCACAGAACTTTAGTAGTAGCGCGTGTTAAAAAAGCATGCTTGTGCTAAGTAGCAGTAGCGCGTTGGCATAAACCGCGCCTGAAGATAAGAGCGCTACTATTAAAATTCCCACTTCTAAGCTGATATGCTACACATAGTAGTAGCAATCTATTGCAAACAATGCTAATGCTAGTTGGTTTGTAGTAGCACGTTTACGCAGAAAGGCGCTACTGCTAAAGGAAATAAAATTAAATGGAAAGCAAATAGAAGAGTAAATGAAAATGAAAGAAATAGAAAAAGGAGAAAGGAAAAGAATAAAATGTAAATAAAAACAAATGCAAAAAGGGGAAAAGAGAAAGGAATAGTAGTAGCGCATATCCGGAAACGTGCTATAGCTAACTTAGCAGTAGCGCACTTCCGAGAACGCGCTACTACTACTTTTGACTTAACCGCGCAGTTCGTTCCTCCCCAATGCCACTTCCCCCAAATCCAAACTCCTCCACTGTCGCCGCCGCCGTCGCCCGTTGGCAGCCGCGCGCTCTCCCGTCACTCTCCGCACACCCTCGATGCCGCCCCCGACCATGGATTCGACGGTGCCCTCGACCCCGACCTCGACGCCGCCCCCGACCCCGACCTCGACACCGCCCTCCGCCGCGCACACGAGCCCTGACCCTGACCTCGACGCCGCCTGCCCCTTCCTCGCCGCAGGCACCCGAGGTGAGCACGCCTGCTCCTCCCCCTCCCCTACCTCTGCCTAGGGTTCTTCAAATTTTAATTGCATCAAATTAGTTAGGGTTCATCTAGGAGTGGAAACGAATCGGATGTTTTCTTGATTCGGAATGGATACAAATAATAGCGACATATTGCTTATGTGTATTAGTTAATAGCTATGCGACATGAAGTATTCAACTTGTGACATACAAAGTCAACGATAAATAGGTTTATGAATAAACACTATTGTAATGCATAATAATTTCTAAGATTAATCATAGAACGAGTAAAATTTTACCACTTTTTTGACTTTTAAGTTGGATAATTGGAATATGCGATCGAATACGAATATCGGATATTTTGGATTATCCGCTACCACTTCCCACCCCTAGGTTCATCAAATTAGATGGTAATTAGGGTAGTAGTTCCTAGGTACTAATTAGTTAGTAAGAACTAGGTACTAATTAGGTACTAGTTTAATTTTATTTATAGTAAGTTTATTTTTAGTAAGAACTAGTTGAATTAATAGAACTAGTTGAACATGTCACATTGTTATTTTTTTTAATTAAAGCAATTATTCCCGCATTAACATCGACGATGCCTATCCCGCATCCTCGTCGTCGAATCGACGGAGGACACCTGCTTGACCAGATGGGCCATGTCCAGGACTGGGCTCCGCCGGGCTAGTACTGGGAGGCGCTACCTACCGGGGGCGCAACTTGGTGAGGAGCCAGACTTTTTTTGGTGGCGGTCACGTGGGCCAGTGACGGTGCAGAGGCTTGAGGACCCCGTGGAGGTGGTACATCACCGTGTCGGCGAGGAGGACATGCACGTCCGTCGCTACTTGTTTGCATTGGAGCACATGTTCTCCAATACTTGGCAGTTTCTCTAGGGATCTCACTGGAGCTATGATCCTGTGATGGTTCCTTCTCTTTGGGTGTCCACCGCCTACGCCGATACCTGTCGTGCACTAGGGTTTTAGTTGTATTGGTGATGTTATATGTATGATACTATTCAAGATGTATTAGTGATAATATTCGACGATGTACGGACGCGTGAGATGATTTACTTTTGCTTATTGAATGCATGCTAATTTGAATACTTATTTATTTTATGATTTGGTTTTGCTTATTGAATGCTCATGTCAATATGAGTCCTATAAGATATTTTGAAATGTATATCTTGTGTTGCTCAAATAGGATATGTGCTTGCCCAAGTGGCCGGTCATGTTTGCAGGTTACACCTCCGAGTGGCCTATGTTTTTCCGGAGTGTTGATTCATTTCCATTCCGGCAAATTTCAGGCGCTCGATATGTCCTATTTTAGCAAAGGTCATGCCGGATTTTTCCGTGAATTTTGGCATGACTTGTGCCAGAATATGTAGGAAATATCGAGTGCCCCGGATTTGTGTGTTGAATATCCTGGTAGTTGCCTTCGATCGTTTTTCAGTTAATGTTTCAACTATGAACATAGGAAATGTCTGATGACGAAAAGGATTTCGGTATTTGTGAATACTAAAAAGACGAGCGCGGCCTGTGCGACATAATCTTCCTAGATGATGATAGGCGCTTTAGTATCAAGCTGGACGAGAACTTCGAAGTGGATACAGTAAGTCACAACGACATGTCTTTTTTCGTAATTAAGCATGACATCTGCTTCATTTGCTTCAACTTATAATTTAATTTTTTACTATTATACTAGCGTACCCCCTGCCATGCAAGAGATTTTGTCTTGGATAAGATAGGTTTCGGTTCTATGAAAACTACTATGGAGGTAAAGAGAGTTTACTTGAAGACCGAACATGGTTATACTTTCCACGCAAAATTATACAACGCAGACACCTACACCTATTTTGAATGCAAAACTTGGCAAGCACTATGCAAGACTTATGCATTTGAGCCTGATATGGTTATCACCTTTGATATTCGTCCGGAAGATGATATTGAAGGAAATATCGACATCTGGGTCAATGTGCCGACGGCTCTAGTTATACCATTATGTGAGTTTCTCAACCATATTTATGTCTTCGATATTGTTTATTCAAAAATAGTTGACAACTAATTTCTATTGACAGCTTATTTCCGTTCAAGCAAACATGTCCAACGCTGGGTAGACATGACCTACTACTGTCCCGGAGCTGAACTAAACTGCGAGCAGATAAGTCATTATGTTTCATGGCTTGAGGATCTTCATACTATCAAGACAAATTATTTTTCTGGACTCAAAAATCTTAGTACTCAAAATGTGCGACCAATAGTGTTCGTATTGAACTATGGTCACATCTATTTAGGAAAGATGGTAAGATTTTTACTATTTGTCCTTAGTGCATCTTTTGCATACATTATATTTTAAGCTAAACTTCATTGCTAAGTATGTTACTATATGATGTTCTTCAACAGGGACTCCCGATGAATGTTGTGCCTCATTGGATCGAGACTAAAGGTCGCATGAGAATGGTTAGCTTACGGCCAAGACATCCTACAATGCACTTTAGTGCATTCAGGATTTCTAAAAGCGAGGAATGCTTAATAGTGAAAGAGTGGATCAAAATTGTGAACAATCGCAGAGAAGTACTAGGGGGCAGCAATCAGAAGCACAACCCACGATTAGGAGACAGGTTCATCTACATGCTCCAACATGATGAAGCAGGAGTGCCACACATGTTTTATGCTATTTTACCTGAGAGAGAGAGCAGCAGGAGTGATTAGCTAGCTATAAATGAGATATGATGATCAAATAGCTAGTGTTGGTGGTAATGCCTATGATGATTATTATTAGCTAGTGTTGGGAGTGATTAGATATAGCTACCGCAGCTAGTGTTGATGGTGATTAGCTAGCTAGAATGAGTTTGAAGATGATGATGTGTGCTACACTATGACTATGATGATTAAATAGCTACTATTGGTGGTAATGACTATGATGATGATTAAATAGCTTGTGTTGGCGGATTAGATTCAAGTGGAGGCAACATGTGGTGCACATCGAAAGTACTACTGGTCCAAACTAGATCAAGTTTGGATTAGTAGTATACTTTTGACATGCACCACATGTTGCCTCCACGTGAACCTAATCCACCTTCATTTGACACACTGTTATGGACATATTGATATAACAACCTCATAATTGGTATTATACCAAAATTTGTATAAAGGCGTATAAATACACTAAAAATAAAAAAAATGAAAAATACTAGTAGCGATGGACAGGAAACACGCTACTACTAGTTAGATTAGCAGTAGCGCTGGAGTAAACACGCGCTGCGGCTATATGTCTTGGCAGTAGCGTGTGCCACATGTGCTACTGCTAAGTAATAGCTGTAGCGCCTTACTAGTAGCGCGATTCCCCGCACTATTAATAGACATTAAACCCACACTACTACTAGGCTTTTCCCTAGTAGTGACAAGTCATGCAGACCGCATCGTTGGTACAAGCAGTCACAATTTTGGCACAAAAAAGGTTGCATGTAGTGCAAAAATGTGTACACCTGCAGCACAGGACTATGACGAATGCAGTGCACACAGAACCAACAAAGCAGTGCACACCCGTACACTAGAAAAAGCAGTGCAGTACACAGAACCAACAAATGTAGGATGCAACTCTATAAAACAAAGTGCATTTGGTTAGACAAAAAGCAGTGCAGTATCATAAGCAATGCAGGTTTTGGAATACATACATGAATACAGGGGGCTACAACAAGTACAACAAAAATACAGGTGCAGTACAAACCTGTAGACAAATGCAGTGCTTTTTGTTAGATGAAGAAGTTCGGCATCACATATACATATAAGCGTGAGAAATGCCAGTTCGCACAAAATATGGTGGTCAAACAAAAAAAATACTATATGAGTTATTTATATAAAATAAATTACACACACAAATTCATCCATATACGCTGCTGCAAAAAGTAGACGAAAACACAACTATAGAAAAAGACTTTTCATACATTATCTACCTTAGACATCACACAATACACAACATGAACCCTATTTCTTGTCCATACACATGCTTTTACCTAGGAAAAATGTCAAATGACTGTTACTACGTCTGCGACTACGACAGGGAACTAAGCCCGAGATTTGTAATCAGATCTCATAGCTTAGGTGGCATGTCTTCATAATAGAACATTTTCGAAGGATTGAACACCAGCTGGAAAATGTACTCCGCCTTCCAATCTTCAACAACAAGCTGAAAGAAAATTAAAAAATGTAGACCCGTGAAAAAATGCAGACTAATGATTAAAAAAATGTTGTCATAAGAACAAAAAGTGAAAAAATTAACAACAAAAGAAGAAACAGAGAAGGTATTACGTCAGATTTGACAATTTTGTCGACTAGACGTTGGCCGTCATACAACTGCGTCACCCTCAGGACATAAATTCCACACTCGTTCGTTCCCTGCGCTGGCACGATCGGGTAAGAGGGCTTCTCCGCCAATTTAACCTAGTCAGGCTGGTTCTTAGATTTATACAACTCTTTGCCATAAATCGCCTTCAGCAGCTGAGTCATCCTCCTCATCTGGCAAAAAGGTAGCACAAAGTAAAATAACACACGTCACATATCAATAACTATTCATATGAACCGAAAAATACAAAGTTCTTCTCAACGTCTAGACAATCCCTCTTTTAAATGCATGCGAGGTCATTTCCTTTTATCACTTTTTTACACAGATTGGGGTGTGTGTGAGAAAATGCAGTTCTGTCACGCATATGTTGAAGTGCACTATATAAACAAGTGTGGTGCTATGTGTGCTAACATTGCATGTGAAGTTTATAAAAAAATGCAGTAGGAGAAACACAAAAAAAACTTTGCACTTGGCTAGAAGAAATGACATACCACTTCAGTGCAATCTGAGTGGTAGTCAGTCCTGCGCCACTTTGTCGTAAAATCAGGATGGCCAGTGTACTTCCCAATGTCATGGATATCAATCGTCTGGCGATGCTGGTTCATCGTGTATAAGGAATAATGACCATGCTTGGAGCGGGGCATCATAATCTGTGACATCAAAAAACTAAATGAAAAATGAAAAGTTCGTTCGACACATAGCACTAGGACCACTGTTCCAAAATAACTATAAAAATAAATGCAACAAACCAGAAAATAAATGATGGAAAACAATGGCCTTACCAGTTTTGCGTCCAACAAGTTTTCATTGCCGCGCATAAAAACCTTGAACTGGTTAACTGCATCTTCTCAAACAAACGGGGTATGCACAACTGGCAACACAGGGTGTCCTTCATCATCTTTCTTCACAAAGGTTTCCATTTCAAGAACATACTGCATACAAAGAGAACATAAATAGGACATGAAAAAAGAATAAAACATGCATGCACGGATGGACATGAAAACATCAATACAAGAGAAAAATGACAGCACACGTTTACCATGATAAATAAAGGTGAAAGTAGCACACGTTCACCAGAGAAATAAACTAAACCCATTTCAGGGTCTTGCTTCCAGTACTTGATGACAAAATCCATGAGATACGAGTCCATTAAAGCTCCTTTGCCAAATGTATTATAGATATAGTCAACATTGTAATTTTCAACATCACCAAAAGGATTATTCACGATAAAGAACGCGTTCCTGCGGTAAACATACACAGATGGGATCAATAAAAATAAATTAAAAACAAAACACACAAAAGGATGAAGGGCACACACATAAAACTTACACATGGTATTTGATCACAAAATCTTTGCTGAGAATGAGATCCTTTATTTTCCTTGCCTCATCAATATATTTGAACCTCGGAGGATTCAATTTCTCTATAGAGCATCTCAACTTAAAATCCCTCTCACCTGCCCTCTTGTTCGAAAATACTTCAGCCTCATCCATAGGAGGACGATTCATTGCTGCACTCCTAGTCCTAGTGACGCGTGGGCATCACATAACAAAATCATCATCATCATCATCATCATCATCATCATCATCATCAAATACCTCCTGTGGAGAGCTAGGTCGAGCAACACTTCCACCATCAGGTCCAGACGCCACATCTATGTTCAAACCATCTCCAACCAAAGAACCATAAATATCTAGAGAGATTTCAATGGCACAATCCTCCATAACTACCTCAAAACCCTGGGACTCAAAACTCATAAATATCTAGAGAGATTTCAATGGCACAATCCTCCATAAATATCTAGAGAGATTTCATGAAGGCCCCCATCAAAACCTAAAAATGTGTAGAAAAAACATGGAAACACTCAACACAAAATACAAAACCAAAAAACATTAAATACATCTCAATAATATAAAAATGCTGTTCACTAAAGAAGTGAATGCAACCCACTTCTCTACAACAATGCAGCCCACCTGTCTATAACAATGCAACCCACTTCTCTACAACAATGCAGCCCACCTGTCTACAACAATGCAACCCACTTCTCTACAACAATGCAGCCCACCTGTCTACAACAATGTAGCCCACTTATAAAGAACAATGCATGTCACTTTTCCCAAAATAAATGCAGCTAACTTGTCTAGAACAAATGCAACTCACTAACACAACAAATATATAGCCATCCATTCTAAATCACGCATTTAACTAAACACACTAGTAAAAAAGACCTTAAGAAGCGGAAGCAAGTAGTAGACAAAAAATAAATAAGGGAAATAAAGAAGTTCACTAAAACAACCTTTATCTACAAAAATTAAAAGTGATGTTAAATCAAGGCAACACTTTCTCGATGTGAGCCAACTATAGAGCATGGCCTTTCTGATGTAGTCAATGTGCTCCACCCCAAACTGAGCAACTTGAACACCATCCCAAGTCTGCAAGAATTGAAACATATAGAATCCACAATCATGCCTGCAATAAAACTGAGCAGTATGGTGGAGAGGGGCTGTACGGAACACACCTATTTGGCTGAATTGGGACAATGACATGTTTCAACACAAATCCATCAAGTGTAGGAGGATTTAGCGGCTCATCAGAACTTGAGCTACCTTCTTTCCATGCACGCTTGATATTTTTAACCATCCTCCTAAAAATCCTGATTGGATCAGGGCTGCCAGGTTTATTGAGTGAGTCAAGAAGTTCAAACCGCCTTTCTTTCAAATTTAAGGCAACTACACAATAATGACCAACGCCATCCCTCGTCTATGACGGATCAAATGTTGCAAACAGGACCTCCTGGAAGTACAAAAATAATCAAAATTATTACAAGAAGAAGAAACAGAACACTATAAAAACCAACACACAAAATATGGTTTTCTACACATAAAAACGTTACTCACCATATCTTTTTTATCAACACGCTCCTCGGCTTTTGAAGAGAACATCATTTTAACACTCCTGCCTACAGTACCACCATGCCAAATACTTGTCTGCCAAAACAAAACCAAAAAAGAAATAGTTCTTAAGCAAATAGGTCGTCACACGAAATCAAAAAAGAAATCAAAATATAAAAAAATCCTGCATTCTTACACGAATATGGTACGGGACAACCATCGTAGGAGATCCCTTAAACTTATCTACCAGGAAAGAAACCCCAAGATCTACAAGGCTTGTATTGAGCATCCCTTTATCCCAAAAGGATTGACCAACTTCACCAATGGTAATATCAGCCACCTTAGTTTTAAAAGAAATCATGTCCCTAAATTTTTTATGAAAAACTGAAACATACATTGGTACGCGTTGGTGCTATACAAACGGTTTTTAACCCTTTTCGGCGACGGCATTTGGAACCATCGCCTAGTGAGTGACGGTTATAGGGGGGGTCCTTCCCACATGACCCAGAAACCGTTGGAGATAGGGTCCATATAGTACTCTGACTCCTTTCTGCTTGCATTGCCATCGCAGTCAGTATTCTGTGGTGCTACGTTTATGATGCGCGACCCATCACAAATGGTTCACCATTATAGAACGTGTATGATGCGCGACCCATCACAAACTGTTCTCTATTAATAAGATTAGCTAATCGTCGTACGAGTGTCAGACAGGATTACGAAACATCAGATCGTCGTAACATCCTCATACACGACAACTATCACACACACTATTCTGTGGTGCAGCGTTTACGATGCATACTTCATCAGAAACAGTTCATGGTTGCGAATCGTGTACGATAAGGCAACTAACACAAATATTTAGTTTGCCGCACCATTTGTGATATGTCTGACATCGCACACGCTTTGCAAACGACAACTGTGTGCATGCTTGCACACATTTCCTCTTTGCGAACCGTCTCGGATTATGGTGTATATCGCAAACATTTGTGTTTTACCAACCATGTGTGCCATAACGACCTAGAGGGCGTAATTTCACCGTAATTTAATTGCCGCTATTTCAAATTGTACCGGATCTGAATTTGAATTTGAATGTATGCTACAACTTTATTCATATCCATCAGGTTCAAACAACCAATGCATTATTCGATTCATAGGTACATATGTTCAAGAATTACATAAGAACGAAATAAAGAATGATGAACCACAGTTGTATACTTGTACTATTAGAGATGGTAAAGAAAGAGGCGAAATACATTCTGGTTGCTGAGGTGACGCGGAATGCCCATATTGTGCCCTCCTCCATGCATAAGGCACACATGACTCTAGTCCAACCCCTTGTGATGGTCGACCGCCCATCCTTCACAGTCTTCATGAAAACATATAGATAATCATCATGTTCTGGTAGAAATACTTTAACCTTTGCATGCCCACCAATCGTGTAGTTTGAGAGGTAATCTTGAGTAAACTGCTTTGGCAACCACTTCGAAGGAAGAAGATTCAGACATTGTCATCTAACACAACTCATTATGGGCAGTAAAAAGAAGGCTGCAGAGTTCTTACTTACCATCCTGTAGGTCGCTGTTGTTGTAAGATAAAGTGTAAACAAATAGTTTAATTGCCATCATTGGACCCATTTTACTAACAATCTTTATCAGCTTCCTCGCTTGATGCTGGTTCACCGATATCTCATTGCCCCATAGGCAGAAAGGGTCGAAGCGCGGATCTTTACCAATGACATATGTACCTAAAGCACCAAGTTAATATTAGAAGCTAAACAACAATTGCACAATGATGTAGTACAACACTCTTTTATAATACTCCCTTCGTTCCTAAATATTTGTCTTTCTAGCGATTTCAACAAGTGACTACATACGGAGCAAAATGAGTGAATCTACACTCTAAAATATGTCTATATACATCCATATGTGGTAGTCCATTTGAATATCTCTAAAAAGACAAATATTTAGGAACGGAGGGAGTATCTTATAACATCCAATATACTCACATATTAGATTAATTAACATCTTATATTATGGCCCGGAAGGAGTTTAGTTCATTCTTACAAATTATCGGTTGATTAACTGCTGCTGTATTCATGGGTTACAGTTAGTTTGAGCTAGTTCGGGCACAAATAGCCCTAAAGTATATCTAAACATGAGGGCTAGTTTGAGCTAGTTGCATCTATAACCCACCCAAAAAAACTATCCAACCCAAGAGGTGCTAATTGGAGCTAGTTCTCCTAGTGCATTTATTGTCAATCTAATCCTGCCATCCAAACAACTATTTGGATGGAGTTAGTTCAAGGTTAGTCATGAGCTAGAAACTAACTCTAACCTGTAGCTAAGTGGAGTATCCAAACAGGGCTGTGTTGTTGTTTTTGTTGTTGTTGTTGCTGCTGCTCTTCTACGTATATCTAGACATCATTAGAACATTAATATAACACTCTTCCTTGTTGCTATGTAGCCTAGGATTGCATATTTAGACATCTAGTACAATGCATGTTGGTATGTAGCCTCAGATATATTACATATGGCCCTAGTTAACCTAACGATAAATGGGTTGCAGATATATTCAGTTAAAAGTCTGATTCACCGATTAGTCCCTTATCAGCCCCCGGCCTATATGCTACCAGCTACCGTTATCCTGAACAGTGAGCAGATATAAGCCATGGGATGAAACTAACCTCGATGGAAAACATCAGTCGTTCCCAAAATTTTCATGTGTAGGTACATCGAGAAGCATGTTAAGCACAACAGGATAAACATCAACCAAAATTATCCATGACAGACAAAATAATCTCCAAAAGATAGCTTCAGTGTGCAGGTTTAAGCATCCTAGTAAAGCAAAACAAGTGGAAAGGCGTGTTAACTCCAACAGGCCTAACATTTAACAACAAGCAAACATATTCATTCAAACTCGTTGTGCCGGTCTAAATACACTGGTTATTGTTAAATAAAAATGGAAAGGCGTGTTAACTACAAGATGCAGCAACCAAATGTAGTCATTCGTAGTGGTATTTTTGAAACTGGTACTGATGAAATTGAACTGCATAGTTCATACTTGCACATATAGAACATCATGTTGTGAATAATTGGAATAAACAAGGCATACTACGAACAACCAAAGAGAGGATTTGAAACTGGATATATGCTAACTACAAACAACCAAAAAATAAAAAAACTTTAAAAGAGGCATATGCTAGCTATAACAGGCTTAACAACAAGCAAATATATGCATTCCTATCAGTATGTTCAAACCTAGATTGATGAAATGTACTGCACAGAAATAATTGCACATATAGAGCATCACATCGTGATCAACTAAAATAAACAAGGCATACTGCAAACAACTAGATATAGCAATTAAAACTGGACATATTCTCTCTACACTACGAAAGGGACTCGACAAAACAAATCATGGGTTTCGTCACTTGTCACGGATGGGCTCGTTCCCGTGGGAAGAGCACGGACCCTGGATGCTCTCCATGTTGTTGCAGATGGGATCCTTCCCCTTGGAAGAGTATGACTATAGGATGCCTTCCCTGATGTCGCAGACATGCGCTTTCCCCTTGGAAGAGAAGATGGGCTCTTTCCCCTTGGAAGAGCCGGAGAGGGTGCCCTCCTCATGGTCGCCGTCGATGAGGTCTGACTTGGAAGCTATGGATCCCAAGCCAATGTCGCGGAACGTGTCCTTCAGAAATGACAAAAGGGGCTCGAGGGCAATGTAGGATGGCAAATTGTTGACAACAAGCCAAAGGAGATCAGCGGCAGGTCCATGGATGAGATCGATGGCGGTTGAACCCAAGGGGTTGGGGCTGGGCCAATTAACCTGCGACATAGCCCGCCTCAGGCAGTCACTGTCAATAACCTTGTTGTCGTAGCCGGCGGCCGAGACATGCCCGCATACTCTAGCCCGTTGCTTGAGTGCCCGCCGCCAGTAATGGTCGTTAGCTTCCTCGGCGACGCCGGGGGAAGAGACCGCGATACACCTCTTTTGGGTCAGTCGCTCCTCGAGCTCCACATGAAGTGTAGCCGGGCTTAGGCTGCGACGCTCTGGAGTGGGGGATGGGGATGGGGATACATGGGAATGGAGGCGTTTGGCAGGCATCATCTAAGAAACTCAGGGCAGCCTGGGTATGGAGATCGATGGGTAAGCTGCACGGGCAAACCGGCAGATGTTGACAATGGAGGCCTTGCGGCAGCGGCTGTAGCAGTGGCGACGGGGACCTTGCTAGGCTTTCGAGCGAGGGAAGGGGTGTGTGTGTGCGTGCACGCCCGAGGAGGTTTGTTGTGTGTGTGTGTGTGTCTGTGTGTGGAGGGGGCAGGGGGTGTTTGAGGAAATGACACGGGTACTAAATTTTTTACTACGCGGGAGTCAAATGCAGGAGTGAAATGCCGGGGCTATTGAAAATTTTCATGATAGTGCATCGCACACGGTCCGAAGATAACAACCGTGTGTTGCGAAATAGAAAAACCCTCGAGGCGGGTAGATATTTTCTAGAGATGCATGCGGGATTGGGAACAAGAAACATCGCACACGGTCCGGAGATAACAACCGTTTGTTATGAAACAGAAAAACCCTCGAGGCGGGCAGATATTTTCTAGGGATGCAGGCGGGATTTGGAACAAGAAACATCGCACACGGTCCGGAGATAACATCCGTGTGTTATGAAACAGAAAAACCCTCGAGGCGGGTAGATATTTTTGATAGGGGGAGCCTCGTGGAGCCCAATGTACTGTGCGGATGTGTGCGTGACAGGGGCACCGTCGTGGCACACGGTTAGTTTGAGTGAACCGTGTCTGTTGCGTTATCCAACTTGTCTAATGCTCATAAATTTTGCGAAAACTAATGCAGGAGAGGGTTAGAACACGAACACGATTGCATGTGGACCAAATTTATGTATGAAAAGGGTGGTTCGATTTTCAAATACCAAATGCAACTTCGATGTGGCATCTATCTCGCAAAGCGCACGATATTGCCTGCCCCACCCCCTCGTGTCGGCACGAAGGAAATCCTAAGCTATGAATGCATGCCCTCCCCCCAACCGAGGTTCACCTAGAAAAGTGCAAAGTAGCTAGCAGCCCCCTCCTCCCTCGTGTCGGCACAAAGGGAATCCTAAGCTATGAATGCATGCCCGCGAACCGAGGATCACCTAGCAAAGTGCGAAGTAGCTAGCAGCCCCCCTTCCTCGTGTCGGTATGAAGTAGGGATGGCACCTGCAGGGTATGGGTACAGGTGGAGCTACCCCATACCCTTACCCGTCCGCCCTGAGTTTACCCATCACCTATACCCATACCCCGTCAAGGGTACAATTTTTCCCCATACCTGTCACCCGATAGGGTATATAGGTACCGCGGGTAAAAATACTCGCATTTACAACACATCAATTGAGTAGAAAATAGTTGTAAAAATCAACATATAATCATAAATTATTAATAGCAACACATTTTAAACAACAATGTACAACAACATATTCTCATAAACAAAAATACTTGCCTATAAAGTGACATATAAAAATGTTAAACAACAACACATAATCATAAATAACAACACATATGTATGCACTTTAAGTTCACGGAATCATGATAAATTATAGAGATAATTTGAATACACATTAGAGTTTTTACCTAGCGTGATTAGGAGGGGAAATGAATACATTGTGATATTAACGGAAACCCACCTGTCAACATTTTAGATGGGTACATGGGTACACGGGCATGGGTTATACGATCCCATACCCATACCATCTCTACCTGATGGGTATGGTATTTTCCCATTTAAGTACCCATGGGTAATTTTTTGTCCCATACCCTTACCCTAATAGGGTTTTTAACCACATGGTATGCGGGTAATGGGTACCCATTGCCATCCCTAGTACGAAGGGAATCCTAAGCTATGAATGCATGCCGCCCCCAACCGAGGTTCCCCTAGCAAAGTGTGAAGTAGCTAGCAGCCCCCCTCCCTCGTGTCGGCATGAAGGGAATCCTAAGCTATGAATGCATGCCCCCAACCAAGGTTCACCCTAGCAAAGTGCGA